>NW_028295644.1:0-600000 GCF_964341445.2 Mesoplodon mirus | reverse complement strand
ATGGAGCATTGTGATAACAAGGGCATGGAGCATGGTGATGACAAGGGCATGGAACATTGGTCTAATAAGTTTCATGAGTTATTGCGATGAGAATTGGAATGGCGCATTGTGATGACAAGGGCATGGATCATTGTGATGACCAGGTCATGCAGTATTGTGAAGACAGGTGTCAGGGAGCATTGTGATGACATATGTCATGGCCCATTGTGATGACAATGGCATGGAGCATTGTGATGCCAAGTGTCATGGAGGATTCTGATGACAAAGGTAATGGAGCTTTGTGATGACAATGGCTTGGAGCATTGTGATGACAAGGGTCAGGGAGCATTGTGCTGACAAGTACATGGAGATTTGTGATGACACGGGTCATGGAACATTCTGATGACAAGCTTGTGGAGTATTTTGATGACAATGGCATGGAGCATTGTGATGTAAATGGCATGAGGCATTGTGATGAAAAAGGCATGGAGCCTTTCCGTGACAGGGTTCAAGGAGCATTCTGATGACAAGTGTCAGGGAGCATTGTGATGAAAAGTGTATTGAGAATTGTGATGACAAAGATCATGGAGCATTTTGATGAAAAGGGCATGGATTATTGTGATGACAGGCATCATGGAGCGTTGTGATGACAAGTGTTATGGAACATTGTGATCACAAGGGCTTGGAGCATTGTGATAAAAGAGGTCATGGATCATTTTGATTTCAAGGAGCATGGGGCTTTGTGACGACAAGGGCATGAAGCAATGTGATCCCAAGGTTCATGGAGGGTTGTGATGACAATGGTAATGGAGTATTGGGAAGACAAGCACATAGAGCATTGTAATGACAATGTCATGAAGCATTTTGCTGACAATGGCATGGAGCATTGTGATGACAGGTGTCATGGAGCACTGTGATGACAAGCGTCATGGAGCATTGTGAATACAGGGGTTATGGAGCATTGGGATGACAAGGGCATGGATCATTGTGATGACAAGTGTCCTGGAGCATAGTGATGACTAGGGAATGAAACATTGTGATGAAAAGAGTCCCAGATCATTGTGCTGTCAGGTGTCATGGAGTGTTGTGATGACAGTGGTCATGGAGAATTGTGATGATATTGGTCATGGAGCATTGCGATGACAAGCGAATGGAGCATGGTGATGACAAAGTCCTGGAACATTTTGACGAGAAGACCATGGAGACTTTTGATGAGAATTCTCATGGAGCATTCTGTTGAAAAAGGGCATGGAGCATTGTGATTACAGGGGTCTTGGAGCATTGTGATGACAAGGGCATGGATCATTGTGATGAAAAATGCATGGAGCCTTGTCATGACAGGTTTCAAGGAGCATACTGAAGACAAGTGTCAGGGAGCATTGTGATGACAAGTGTATTGAGCATTGTGATGACAAAAATCATAGAGCACTGTGATGAGGAGGCCATGGATAATTGTGATGATGAGCGTCATGGGGTGTTGTGATGATAAGTGTTATGGAACTTTGTGATCACAAGGGTTCGGAGTATTATGATGACAGAGGTCATGGAGCATTTTGATTTAATTGTGATGACAATAGCCTGAAGCATTATGATGATGGGCATGGTGCATTGTGATGACAGGGTTCATGGAGCATTGATATGAAAAGGGGCATGGAGCATTGTGATTATAATGGTCTTGGAGCATTGTCATGACAAGGGCATGGAGGATTGTGATGAGAAGGCCATGGAACATTCTGATGACATGCATCATGGAGCTTTGTGATGACAAGGGCATGGAGCATTGTGATTTCAGGCGTCTTGAGCATGGTGATGTCAATTGTCATGGAACCATGTGATGACTAGGCCGTGGAACATTGTGATGGCGGGGGTCATGGTGCATTGTTGTGAAAGGGGTAATGGAGCATTGTGATGAGAAGGACATGGAATATTGGTCTGAAATGTTTCATGAATTATTGTGATGAGAGTGGGCATGGAGCATTGTGATGACAAGGGTACGGAACACTATAATACATGGGTCATGCAGGAATGTAATGACAGGGTATGGAGCATTGTGATGAGAAGGGCATCGAGCATTGTGATGACATGTGTCATGGAGCATTGTGATGACAAGTGCATGGAGCAATATTATGAGAGGGTTCATGGAGCATTGTGATGACAATGAAATGGAGCATTGTGATGCCAAGGGTCATGGAGCTTTGTGATGACAAGTCATGGAGCATTATGATGACAAGGGCATGGTGCATTGTGATGAGAAGGGCAGGGAGCATTTTGATGACCGGGTCATGCAGCAATTTGATGAAATGTGTAATGGAATATTTTGATGGCACGGGTTATAGAACATTGTGATGTCAGTGGTCTTGGAGCTTTGGGATGAAGAGGGTCATGGAGCATTTTGATGACAGGGGTTATGGAACATTGTGATGTCAGGGGTCATGGAATATTGTGATGGTTAGCGGATGTAGCATTGTGATGACAGTGTCAAGGAACATTGTTATTACAGGGGTGAGGTAGTATTGTGATGACTAGTGATGGAACACTGTGATATCTCTGGTGAGAGAGCATTTGGATGAGAAGTGCATGGACCATTGTGATTACAATGTTTATGGAGCATTGCAATGAAAATGTTTTGGACCGTTGTGATGAAATGCGCATGGCACATTGTGATGACAATGGCCATGGAGCATTGTTCTGACAAAGACATGGAGCATTTTGATGACAAGGGTCACAGAGAATTGTGATGAAAAGTTCATGGAGCATTGTGGTTACAAAGGTCACAGAGCCTTGTGATGAGTCGGGCATGGACCATTGTGATTACAAACGTTATGAAGCATTGTGATGACTAGTTTCATGGAGCGTTGTGATGACAGGGGTCATGGAGCATTGTGATTACAAGGGCATGGAGCATTGTGATGACAGGGGCATGGATCATTGGTCTGACAAGTTTCATAGATTATTGTGATGAGAGTGGGCATGGTGCATTGTGATGACAAGGGCATGGAGCATTGTGATGAGAATGTCATTGAGTATTGTGAAGACAGTTGTCAGGGAGCACTGTGATGACATATGTCATGGTCCATTGTGATGACAATGGCATGGACATTGTGATGCCAAAAGTAATGGAGGATTGTGATGACAAATATAATGGAACATTGTGATGACTAAGGCTTGGAGCATTATGATGAAAAGGGCCATTGAAAATTTTCTTGACAAGGTCGAGAAGCATTGTGATGACAAGGTCCTGGAGCATTGTGATGACAAAACCATGGAGCCTTGTGATGAGAATTCTCATGGAGCATACTGATGAAAGGGGCATGGAGCATTGTCATTAAAGGGGTCTTGGAACATTGTGATGACAAGGGCATGGAACATTGTGAGGAGAAGACCAAGGAGCATTCTGATGGCATGCGTCATTGAGCTTGGTGATGACAAGGGCAAGGAGCATTGTGATTACATGGGTCTTGGAGCATTGTGATGAAAAGAGCATGGATCATTGTGATGAAAAAGGCATGGCACCTTGTCATGACAGGGTTCAAGGAGCATACAGACAACAAGTGTCAGGGAGCATTTTGATGACAAGTGTATTGAGCATTGTGATGACAAAGCCATGGAGAATTGTGATGACAGCTGTCATGGAGCACTGTGATGACAAGCGTCATGGAGGATTCTGATGACAAAGGTAATGGAGCATTGTGATGACAATGGCTTGGAGCATTGTGATTACAAGGGTCACGGAGCATTGTGCTGGCAAGTGCATGGAGAATTGTGTTGACAATGGTCATGGAGCATTTTGATGACTGGGGTTATGGAACATTGTGATGTCAGGGGTCATGGAACATTGTGATGATAAGGGGATGTAGCACTGTGATGACAGGGTCATGAAACCTTGTTATTACAGGGGTGAGGGAGTATTGTGATGACTAGTGATGGAATATTGTGATATCTCTGGTGAGAGAGCATTTTGATGAGAAGTGCATGGACCATTGTGATTACAACGTTTATGGAGCCTTGCAATGACAAGGTTGTGGACCGTTGTGATGAAATGCGCATGGCACATTGTGATGACAATGGTCATGGAGCATAGTTCTGACAAAGACATGGAGCATTGTGATGACAAGGGTCACAGTGAATTGTGATGAAATGTTCATAGAGCATTGTGGTTACAAAGGTCACAGAGCCTTGTGATGACACTGGCATGGATCATTGTGATGACAAACATTATGAAGCATTGTGATGACTGGAGTCACGGAGCATTGTGATGACAGGGGTCATGGAGCATTGTAATGACAAGAGCTTGGAGCATTGTGATGACAGGGGAATGGAGCATTCGTCTAACAAATTTCATAGATTATTGTGATGACAGTGGGCATGGTGCATTGTGATGACAAGGGCATGGAGCATTGTGATGAGAAGGTCATGGATTATTGTGAAGAAAGTTGTCAGGGACCATTGTGATGATATATGTCATGGTCCATTGTGATGACAATGGCATGGAACATTGTGATGACGAATGTAATGGAGGACTGTGAGGACAAATATAATGGAGCATTGTGATGACTAGGGCTTGGAGCATTATGATGACAAGGGCCATTGAGAATTTTCATGACAAGGTCGTGAAGCATTTTGATGACAAGTTCCTGGAGCATTATGATAACAAATCTATGGAGCCTTGTGATGACAAGTATCATGGAGCATACTGATGAGAAGGGGCATGGAGCATTGTGATTACCGGGGTCTTGGACCATTGTAATGACAAGAGTCCCAGATCATTTTGTTTTCAGTTGTCATGGAGTGTTGTGATGACAGTGGTCATGGAGCATTGTGATGATATTGGCCATGGAGCATTGTGATGAGTAGGTCGTTGAGCATTGGGCTGAAAATGTTCATGGACTTTTGTGATGACAGGGGTCATGGAGCATTGTGATGACAAGGGAATGGAGCATGGTGATGACAAGGTCCTGGAGCATTGTGATGAGAAGACCATGGAGACTTGTGATGACAAGTTTCATGGAGCATTCTGATGAAAAGGGGCATGGTGCATTGTGATTACAGGGGTCTTGGAGCATTGTGATGACAAGGGCATGGAGTATTGTGATGAGAAGGACATGAAGCATTCTGATAAGCCTCATGGAGCTTTTTGATGACAAGGGCATGGAACATTGTGATTACAGGGATCTTGGAGCATTGTGATGAAAAGGTCATGGATTATTGTGATGAAAAAGGCATGGAGCCTTGTCATTACAGGGTTCAATGGGCATACTGACGACAAGTGTCAGGGAGCATTGTGATGACATGTGTATTGAGCATTGTGATGACAATGATAATGGAGAATTGTGATGAGAAGACCATGGATATTTGTGATGATGAGCGTCATAGCGTGTTGTGATGATAAGTGTTATGGAACATTGTGATCACAAGAGTTTTGAGCATTATGATGACACAGGTCATGGAGAATATTGATTTCATTGTGATGACAATTGCCTGAAGCATTATGATGATGGGCATGGTGCATTGTGATGACAGGGTTCTTGGAGCATTGAGATGAAAAGGGGCATAGAGCATTGTGTTTACAGGGGTCTTGCAGCATTGTGATGACAAGGGCATGGAACATTGTGATGAGAAGGCCGTGGAACTTTCTGATGACATGCGTCAAGGAGCTTTGTAATGACAAGGGCATGGAGCATTGTGATTACAGGGGTCTCCAGCATTGTAATGACAAGTGTCATGGAACCTTGTGATGACCAGGCCGTGGAACTTTGTGATGGCAGTTATCATGGTGCATTGTAATGACAGGGGTAATGGAGCATTGTGATGAGAAGGGCATGGAACATTGGTCTGAAATGTTTCATGGATTATTGTGATGAGAGTGGTCTTGGAGCATTGTAATGACAAGGGTACGGAACACTGTGATACATGGGTCATGCAGGATTGTAATTACAAGGACATGGAGCATTGTGATGAGAAGGACATCGAGCATTGTGATGACATGTGTCATGGAGCTTTGTGATGACAAGGGCATGGAGCAATGTGATGAGTGGTTTCATGGAGCTTTGTGATGATAATGATATGGAGCTTTGTGATGACAAGACATGGAGCATTTTGATGACAAGGGCATGGTGCATTCTGATGAGAAGGGCAGGGAGCATTCTGATGACAGGTTCATGCAGCAATTTGATTAAAAGTGTAATGGAATATTTTGATAGCAGGGGTTATAGATCATTATGATGTCAGGGTTCTTGGAGCTTTGGGATGAAATGGGTCATGGAGCATTTTGATGTCATGGGTCATGGAACTTTGTGATGATAAGGGGAGGTAGCAGTGTGATGACAGTGTAATGGAGCATTGTGATTACAGTGGTGAGGGAGTATTGTGATGACTAGAGATGGAACAGTTTGATATCTCTGGCGAGAGAGCATTTTGATGAGAAGTGCATGGATCATTGTGATTACAAGTTTTATGGAGCATTGCAATGACAAAGTTGAGGACCATTGTGATGAAGTGCGCGTGGAACATTGTGAAGACAATGGTCATGAAGCATTGTTCTGACAAGGACATGGAGCATTGTGATGACAAGGGTCACAGAGAATTGTGATGAAATGTTCATGGAGCATTGTGGTTACAAATGTCACAGAGTCTTGTCATGACGCGGGAATGGACCATTTTGATGACAAACGTTTTGAAGCATTGAGATGACTGGAGTCACGGAGCATTGTGATGACAGGAGTCATGGAGTATTGTGATGACATGTGTCATGGAGCATTGTGCTGACAAGCGCATGGAGCATTGTGAAAACAAGGGCATGGAGCATTGTGATGACAAGGGCATGGAACATTGGTCTAATATGTTTCATGGATTATTGTGATGACAGTTGGAATGGCTCATTTTGATGACACGGGCATGGACCATTGTGATGACAAACGTTATGAAGCATTGTGATGACTGCAGTCACGGAGCATTGTGATGACAGTGGTCATGGAGCATTGTGATGGCATGTGTCAATGAGCATTGTGCTGACAAGTGCATGGAGCATTGTGATGACAAGGGTCATGGAGCTTGTGATGACATGTGTCATGGAGCATTGTGCTGACAAGCGCATGGAGCATTGTGATGACAATTGTCATGGAGCATTGTGTTGAGAAAGGCATAGAGCATTGTGATGACAAGGGTCAAAGAGCATTGTGATGAAAAGTTCATGGATCATTTTGGTTAAAAAGCTCACAGAGACTGATGATGACGAGTGCATGGACCATTGTGGTGACAAAGGTCATGAAGCATTGTGAGGACTGGAGTCACAGAGCATTGTGATGGCAGGGGTCATGGAGCATTGTGATAACAAGGGCATGGAGCATTGTGATGACCAGGGAATGGATCATTTGTCTAATAAGTTTCAGGGATTATTGCGATGACAGTTGGAATGGCACATTGTTATGACAAGGGCATGGAGCATTGTGATGGCCAGGTCATGCAGTATTGTGAAGACAGGTGTTAGGGAGCATTGTGATGACATATGTAATGGGCCATTGTGATGACAATGGCTTGGATCACTGTGATGATAAGGGTCAGGGAGCATTGTGCTGACAAGTGCATGGAGAATTGTGATGACAAGGGTCATGGAGCATTCTGAGGACAAGCTTGTGGAGTATTTTGATGACAATGGCATGGAGCATTGTGAAGAAAACGCCATGGCACATTGTGATGAAAAAGGCATGGAGCCTTTTCATGACAGTGTTCAAGGAGCATTCTGATGGCAAGTGTCAGGGAGCATTGTGATGACAAGTGTATCGAGAATTGTGATGACAAAGGTCATGGAGCATTGTGATGAAAAGGGCATGGAGTATTGTGATGACAGGCATCATGGAGCGTTGTGATGACAAGTGTTATGGAACACTGTGATCACAAGGGTTTGGAGCATTGTGATGACAGAGGTCATGGATCATATTGATTTCAAGGAGCATGGAGCATTGTGACGACAAGGGCATGAAGGAATGTGATCCCAAGGTTCATGGAGGATTGTGATGACAATGGAAATGGAGTATTGTGATGACAAGCGCATAGAGCACTGTAATGACAAGGTCATGTAGCATTTTGCTGACAATGGAATGGAGCATTGTGATGACATGTGTCATGGAGCACTGTGATTACAAGTGTCACGGAGCATTGTGAATACAGGGGTCATGGAGCATTGGGATGACAAGGGCATGGATCATTTTGATGACAAGTGTCATGGAGCACTGGGCTGACAATGTTCATGGAGTGTTGTGATGACATGGGTCATGGAGCATTGCGATGACTAGGGAATGGAGCAATGTGATGACAAGAGTCCCGGATCATTGTGTTGTCAGTTGTCATGGAGTGTTGTGATGACAGTGGTCAAGGAGAATTGTGATGATATTGGCCATGGAGCATTGTGATGAGTAGGTCGTGGAGCATTGGGCTGAAAATATTAATGGATTATTGTGATGACAGGGGTCATGGAACATTGTGATGACAAGGGAATGGAGCATGGTGATGACAAGGTCCTGGAGCATTGTGATGAGAGTAGCATGGAGACTTGTGATGACAAGTCTTATGGAGCATTCTGATGAAAAGGGGCATGGAGCTTTGCGATTACAGGAGTCTTGGAGCATTGTGATGACTAGGGCATGGAGCATTGTGATGAGAAGGCCATGGAGCATTCTGATGACATGCGTCATGGAGTTTTCTCATGACAAGGGCAAGGAGCATTGTTATTACAGGGATCTTGGGGCATTGTGATGAAAAGAGCATGGATCATTGTGATGAAAAAAGCATGGAGCCTTTTCATAACATGGTTCAAGGAGCATACTGACGACAAGTGTCAGGGAGCATTGTGATGACAAGTGTATTGAGCATTGTGATGACAAAGATCATGGAGCATTGTGATGAGAAGACCGTGGATAATTGTGAAGATGAGCGTCATGGGGTGTTTTGATGATAAGTGTTATGTAACATTGTGATCACAAGGGTTTGGAGCATTTTGATGACAGAGGTCATGGAGAATATTGATTACATTGTGATGCCAATAGCCTGAAGCATTTTGATGATGGGCATGGTGCATTGTGATGACAGGGTTCATGGAGCATTGAGATGAAAAGGGGCATGGATCATTGTGATTACAAGGGTCTTGGAGCATTGTGATGACAAGGGCATGGAGCATTGTAATGAGAAGGCCATGGAACATTCTGATGACATGTGTCATGGAGCTCTGTGATGACAAGGGCATGGAGCATTGTTATTTCAGTGGTCTTGAGCATTGTGATGACAAGTGTCATGGAACTTTGTGATGACTAGGCCGTGGAACATTGTGATGGCAGGGGTCATGGTGCATTGTTATGACAGGTGTAATGGAGCATTTTGATGAGAAGGGCATGGAATATTGGTCTGAAATGTTTCATGGATTATTGTGATGAGAGTGCGCATGAAGCATTTTGAGGACAAGGGCACGGAACACTATGATACATGGGTCATGCAGGAATGTAATGACAAGGGCATGGAGCATTGTGATGAGAAGGGCATCGAGCATTATGATGACAAGTGTCATGGAGCCTTCTGATGACAAGGGCATTGAGTAATGTAATGAGTGTTTTCATGGAGCATTGTGATGACAATGACATGGAGCATTGTGATGCCAAGGGTCATGGAGCTTTGTGATGACAATTCATGGAGCATTTTTATGACTAGCGCATGGGGCATTGTGATGAGAAGGGCAGGGAGCATTTTGATGACCGGGTCATGCACCAATTTGATGAAAAGTGTAATGGAACATTTTGATGGCAGGGGTTATAGAACATTGTGATGTCAGGTGTCTTGGAGCTTTGGGACGAAAAGGGTCATGGAGCATTTTGATGACAGGGGTTATGGAACATTGTGATGTCAGCATTCATGGAACATTGTGATGATAAAGGAATGTAGCAGTGTGATGACAGGGTCATAGATCATTGTGATTACAGGGGTGAGGGATCATTGTGATGACTATTGACTGAACACTGTGATATCTCTGGTGAGAGAGCATTTTGACGAGAAGTGCATGGAGCATTGTGATTACAAGGTTTATGGAGCATTGCAATGACAAGGTTGTGGACCGTTGTGATGAAATGCGCGTTGCATATTGTGAAGACAATGGTCTTGGAGCATTGTTCTGACAAAGACATGGAGCATTGTGATGACAAGGGTCAAAGAGAATTGTGATGAAATGTTCATGGATGATTGTGTATAAAAAGGTCACAGAGACTTGTGATGACACGGGCATGGACCACTGTGATGACAAACGTTATGAAACATTGTGATGACTGGAGTCACGGATCATTGTGATGACAGGGGTTATGGAGCATTGTGATGACATGTGTCTTGGAGCACTGTGCTGTCAAGCGCATGCAGCATTGTGATGACAAGGGGCATGGAGCATTGTGCTGAGAAAGGCATAGAGCATTGTGATGACAAGGGTGAAAGAACATTGTGATGAAAAGTTCATGGAGCATTTTGGTTAAAAAGCTCACAGAGACTGATGATGACGAGGGCATGGACCATTGTGATGACAAAGGTCATGAAGCACTGTGATGACTGGAGTCACAGAGCATTGTAATGGCAGGGGTCATGGAGCATTGTGATAACAAGGGCATGGAGCATTGTGATGATGAGGGCATGGAGCATTGGTCTAATAAGTTTCATGGATTATTGCGATGACAGTTGGAATGGCGCATTGTGATGACAAGTGCCATTGAAAATTTTCATGACAAGGTCGAGAAGCATTGTGATGACAAGGTCCTGGAGCATTGTGATGACAAAACCATGGTTGCCTTGTGATGAAATGTCTCATGGAGCATACTGGTGAAAAGGGGCATGGAGCATTGTGATTACAGTTGTCTTGGACCATTGTGATGACAAGGGCATGAAGCATTGTGAGGAGAAGACCAAGGAGCTTTTTGATGGCATGCATCCTTGAGCATTGTGATGACAAGGGCATGGAGTATTTTGATTATATGAGTCTTGGAGCATTGTGATGAAAAGGGCATGGATCATTGTGATGAAAAAGTCATGGAGCCTTGTCATGACAGGGTTCAAGGAGCATACAGACAACAAGTGTCAGGGAGCATTTTGATGACAAGTGTATTGAGCATTGTGATGACAAGGGTCATGGAGCATTTTGCTGAGAAAGGCATAGAGCATTGTGATGAAAAGGGTCAAAGAGCATTGTGATGAAAAGTTCATGGAGCATTGTGATGACAATGAAATGTAGCATTGTGATGCCAAGGGTCATGGATCTTTGTGATGACAAAGGTCATGGAGCATTCTGATGGCACGGGCATTGTGCATTGTGATGAGTAGGGAGCTATTTGATGACAGGGTCATGGAGCAATTTGATGAAAAATGTCATGGAACATTTTGATGACAGGTTTTATGGAACACTGTGATGTCAGGTGTCATGGAGCATTTTGATGAAAAGGGTCATGGAGCATTTTGATGACAGGTGTTATGGAACATTATGATGGCAGGGGTCATCGAACATTGTGATTATAAGTGCATGTATCATTGTGATGACAGGAGTCATGGAACATTGTGATGACAGGGGTGAGGGGGTATTGTGACCAATAGTTATGTAGCATTGGGATATCAGTGGTGAGAGAGCATTTTGATGAGAAGTGCATGGAGCACTGTGATGAGAAGTTTTATGCAGCATGGTGATGAGAAGTTTGTGGAGCACTGTGATGACAAGCGCATGGTGCATTGTGATGACATCTGTCATGGATCATTGTGCTGACAAGCGCATGGAGCATTGTGATGACAAAGGTCATGGAGCATTGTGCTGAGAAAGGCATAGAGCATTGTGATGTCAAGGGTCAAAGAGCATTGTGATGAAAACTTCATGGAGCATTGTCGTTAAAAAGGTCACAGAGACTGTTGATGATTAGGACATGGACAATTGTGATGACAAAGTTCATGAAGCACTGTGATGACTGGAGTCATGGAGCATTGTGATGACAGGGGTCATGGAGCATTGTAATAACAAGGGCATGGAGCATTGTGATGACAATGGCATGGAGCATTGGTCTAATAAGTTTCAAGGATTCTTGCGATGACAGTTGGAATGGCGCATTGTGATGACAAGGGCATGGAGCACTGTGATGACCAGGTCATGCAGTATTGTGAAGACAGGTGTCAGGGATAATTGTGATGACATATGTAATGGCCCATTGTGATGACAATGGCATGGAGCATTGTGATGCCAAGTGTCATGGAGGATTCTGATGAGAAAGGTAATGGAGCATTGTGATGACAATGGCTTGGAGTATTGTGATGACAAGGGTCATGGAACATTGGGCTGAAAATGTTCATGGAGTATTGTGATGACAGGTGTCATGGAGCAGTGTGATGACTAGGGAATGGAACACTGTGATGACAAGAGTCCCGAATCATTGTGTTGTCAGGTGTCATGGAGTGTTGTGATGACAGTGGTCATGGAGCATTGTGATGATATTGGCCAATGAGCATTGTGATGAAAAGACCTTGGGTAATTGTGATGTCGAGCATCATGGAGCACTGTAATGACATGGGGCATGAAGCATTGTGATGACAGGTGTCAGTGAGCATTGTGATGACAGGGGTCATGGAGCATTGTGATGACAAGGGCATGGAGCTTTGTGATGACATGTGCATGGAGCATTGTGATGACAAGTGCATGGAGCATTGCAATGCCAAGTGGATGGAGAATTGTGATGACAAGAGCATGTAACATTTTGATGAGAAGTGTCATGTAGCATTGTGATGACAAGGAGGTGGAGAATTGTGATGACAAGGGACATGGAGCATTGTGATAACCAGGGCATGGTGCATTGTGATGACAGGGGACATGGAGCATTATTATGAGAACGGCCATGGTGCATTCTGTCATAAGATATCACTTATAAAAGGAATGTAAACATGGCTACATATGAACTGATTTAGGGAAGAGAACAGAGTATCAGATTTAGAAAACAATCTAACGCTTGCTTAAGGGGAAAGAGAGGTGGGGAGATGCACAAAACATAAGATTGATATTAGCACAGGTACCGTTCCATAATCCAAAAACAGAAGAGACAAGCCCTATTCCTTCCTCAGTGAATGGAACTCAACATCCCTATTCCCCACAGAGAAATATATCTGACTAGTAAGAATTTTAAAACCTATGTATTGATATGTCTCCGTAAGGGAACCAAGTGTGTCTAGAACGACATAAACATGGCAGTGAGAATCAGCTCAAACCCACTATAAAAATGAATTTCAAAACAAAACATAAAAACAGTAAAATTCTTACACAATACCTTCAGGGGTTCTGATGAAACCTGGAATGACCGTATCTACAATGACAGCTGGATGTGGCATAAGGCTGGTCACTTGGGACTGAGAGGATTGGTGAGATTGGGTGAAAAAATGCAGACCCTTTAAAGCAATAATGCCTGCCCCCCATTCCATGGTTCCCAACTCTCCAGGTAGAAGGGAATATCACTACAGTTATAACGTGTATGGGAACCTAGAGAATGGAAACCACCTGATGGTGAAAGGTTTCTAAAACTCTACTTGTACTCCAGTTTGACATTCCAACTGCTTTACTATCAATCTCCCAACTTGGAAAGTCAGCCACTATAACCTCCTGGTTCACACAGTTGGCAAATTGTGCACAGGATATAAGGGAAGAGAGAGAACCAGTGAGAGAGTAGCTGTAGGCATTTGGACGGCCACATGACTCTCTAATTTCCCGTCACAAAGAGGAATTAATTAAAGTCTCAGCCTGCCCCCCAGAACCAGTATAAGTCTAGAAGCAAAACTGTTGATTTGCGGTCAGCTCACAAAAACGCGACTTGAAAAATGGAGCTCAGGGCCACAGCAATTCACTAACCTGCAGAGTTATAAAGGACTACTCGCTGCCAAAAATCTGTTGAGGGAAAGCCACGAGGCGGAAGGGAAAATGAGGAGGAATGGCATGAAACAGATTTCAAGAGGTACATTGGAATCGACTTTAAACACCGGAAAAGCATTACAACTTTGAAAATTATGGAAATGGCCATAAAGGGCATATGGGTTTTCACGTGAATATATTCAGGAGAAAACACATATGCCCTTTTTGGACAAGCAAGCAAGCGGGCAATGCAAATCGGCACTACAAAGAAGTATCACTTCCCACCGGTCAAAAGGGACATCCGCAAAAAGTGTAAAAACCAGAAAGGCAAGACAGGCCCTGGAGAACAGGGAGCCTTGTTATGCTGATGGGCGGGATGTAAATTGCCAACTGCCTCTCTGGAGGAGTGCATTGTGTTCCCTAAAACAAGTAAACAACAGAGCTACAGAGCCAAGGGCACTTCCAGTCTAGGGAATATACCTTGGGAGAACTGAAAATAAATAAGACAGATCGACACCAAAATTCAGGGCTGCAATGCTTAAAAAAACCTCAACTTGCGTACACCATAAATATCCCAGGAAAGACAAAAATAGTTCAAGAAATTGTGGTACTTACGTACGATGGAATATCCCTCAGCCATGAAATCAATGTCATAAGGCCAGTAGCAACAAAATGAGTGGATTTAGGTACGATAATTCTAAGTGAAATAATTCACACAGAAAAAGAAACTTATCATAAGATATCACTTATGAAGATCCTGTAAACATGGCTACACATGAACTGAGTTAGGAAAGAGAAGAGAGACTCACATTTAAAAAACACGCTTATGCCTGCTTAAGGGGGAAGGAGAGGTGGGGTGATGCATAAAATCAGAGTTTGATATTAGTACAGGTACCTTTCCAAAAACCAAATACGGAATAGACAAGACCTACACTTTCCTCAGTGAAAGGGACTCAACACCCCATATTCACCACAGAGTAATATATCTTACTAGTATGAATGTTAAAACGTATGTATTGATATGTCTCCGTAAGGGAATCAAGTGTGTCTAGACTGGCATAAACATGACAGTGAGAATCAGCTCAAACCCACTATAAAAAGGAATTTCAAATACAAAAAAATAAAAAAAACAGCGAAATTTCTTACAATTCCTTCAGGGTCTCTGATGAAACCTGAAATGACCCTATGTTCAATGACAGCTGGATGTGGCATAAGGCTGGATACTTGGGACTGAGAGGATTGGTGAGATTGGGTGAGCAAATGCAGACCCTTTAAAGCAATAATGAGTGTCACCCATTCCATGGGTCCCAACTCTCCAGGTTGAAGGGAATATTACTACAGCTATAACATGTATGGGAAACCTAGAGAATGGACACACTGTGAATATGAAATGTCTCTAAAATTCAACTAATTGTCCCTCTCCTGGTGCTCCGGTTTGACTTTCCAACTGCTTTACTATCAATCTCCCAACTTGGAGAGACAGCCCCTTTAACCTCCTGGTTCGCACAGGTTGCCAATTTGGCAGAGGATGAAAGGGAAGAGGGAGAACCAATGAGAGAGTATCTGTTAGGCATTTGGACGGGCATATGTCACTCTAATTTCCCGGCAGGAAGAAGAATTAACCAAAGTCTCAGCCACCCACCGGACACCAGTATAGGTCCTGAACCAAAGTTTGGACTTGCATTCAACTCACAAAAAAAGGGGTTGAAAAATGGAGCTCAGGGGAACAGCAATTCACAAACTGGCAGAGAAATATAGGACAACTATCGTCCAAATATCTGTTTAATGGAAGGCAATGAGGCGGACTTGAAAGCGAGGCAGAATAGCAGGAAACAGATTTCAAGAGGTATGTTGGAATCGCCTTTAAATCACAGGAAGAGGGGCACAAATTCGATAATGATGCACTTGGCCAAAAAGGGCGTATTCCTTTTCTCCTGTATATATTCAGGAGAAAACGAATACGCCCTTTTTGGCCACCCAGCAAGCGGGCAATGCAAATCTGCACTACAAAGAATTATCACCTCCTACCAGTCAAAAGGGATATCTGCAAAATGTGTAAAAAGCAGAAAGGCAAGACAGCCCCTGAAGAACTGGGAGCCTTGTTATGCTGATGGGCGGGACGTAAATTGACAACTGCCTCTCTGGAGGAGTGCATTGTGTTCCCCAAAACAAGAAAAAACAGAGCTACAGAGCCAAGGGCACTTCCAGCCTAGGGAATATACCTTGGGAAAACTGAAAATCAATAAGACACAGCCACCCCCAAATTTAGGGCTGCACTGCTTACAAGAACCTCAACATGTGTACATCTTAAATATCCCAGGAAAGATAAGAATGGTTCAAGAAATTGGGGTACATATGTACGATGGAATATCCCTCAGCCATGAAATCAATGTCATAAGACCAATAGCAGCAAAATGAGTGGATTTAGGTACGATGATTCTAAGTGAAATAAGTCACAGAGAAAAAGAAACTTATCATAAGATATCACGTATGAAGGTCCTGTAAACATGGCTACACATGAACTGAGTTAGGAAAGAGAACAGAGCCTCACATTTAGAAAACACTCTTATGCCTGCTTAAGGGGGAAGGAGAGGTGGGGTGATGCATAACCCCAGAGTTTGATATTAGTACATGTACCTTTCCAAAAATCAGATATGGAATAGACAAGACCTACATCTACCTCAGTGAAAGGCACTCAAAACCCCATATTACCTGCAGAGGAATATATCTGACTAGTAAGAATCTTATAACCGATTTATTGATATGTCTCCATGAGGCAATCAAGGGTTTCTAGATTGGCATAAACATGGCAGTGAGAATCAGCTCACACCCACTATATAAAGGAATTTCAAACACACACAAAAAAGAGGAAATTCTTTACAATTTCTTCAGGGTCTTTGAGGAAACCTGGAATGACCCTATCTCATCGACAGCTGGATGTGGCATAAGGCTGGACACTTCGGACTGAGAGGATTGGTGAGATTGGGTGAGCAAATGCAGACCCCTTAAAGCAATAATGTGTGGCACCTATTCCATGGGTCCCAACTCTCCAGGTTGAAGGGAATATTACTACAGATATAACATGTATGGGAAACCTAGAGAAAGTACACTCTGTGAATACGAAAGGTTTCTAAAACTCAACGAAAAGTCCCTCTGCTGGTGCTCTTTTTTGACATTCCAACTGCTTTACTATCAATCTCCCAACTGGGAGAAACAGCCCCTTTAACTTCCTAGTTTGCCCAGGTTGCCAATTTGGCAGAGGATGAAAGGGAAGAGGGAGAATCACGGAGAGATTAGCTGTTAGGCGTTTGGACGGTCACATGTCACTCTAATTTCATGTCAGGAAGGAGAATTAACCAAAGACTCAGCCAAGCACAGTAAACCAGTATAGGTCGTGAAGCAGTCTTTTGGACTTGCATTCAGCTCACAAAAACGAGTTCAAAAAAGGAGCTCAGCGGCACAGCAATTCACAAACAGGCAGAGTAATAAAGGACAACTATCATCCAAAAATCTGTTGAGTGAAGGCAACGAGGCGGACTTGAAAGCGAGGCAGAATAGCAGGAAACAGATTTCAAGAGGTACATTGGAATTGCCTTGAAAGAACACGTAGAGCGCACAACTTTGTCAATGATGCACTTGGCCAAATAGGGCGTATGCATTTTCTCCTGAATATAATCAGGAGAAATCATATACGCCCTTTTTCG
Source organism: Mesoplodon mirus (assembly GCF_964341445.2). NCBI lineage: Eukaryota > Metazoa > Chordata > Mammalia > Artiodactyla > Ziphiidae > Mesoplodon > Mesoplodon mirus. Next base: position 582,429 of record NW_028295644.1, on the reverse strand, counting down.
CCAAGCAAGCAAGCGGGCAATGCAAATCTGCACTACAAAGAAGTATCACTACCCACCGGTCATAAGGGACATCCACAAAATGGGTAAAAACCAGAAAGGCAAGACAGGCCCTGGAGAACAGCGAGCCTTGTTATGCTAATGGGCGGGATGTAAATTGCCAACTGCCTCTATGGAGGAGTGCATTGTGTTCCGTAAAAGAAGTAATCAACAGAGCTACAGAGCCAAGGGCACTTCCAGTATAGGGAATATACCTTGGGAAATCTGAAAATCAATAAGACACAGCCACCCTAAAATTTAGGGCTGCACTGCTTACAAGAACCTCAACTTGGGTACACCTTAAGTATCCCAGGAAAGATAAAAATGGTTCAAAAAATTGTGGTACTTACGTATGATGGAATATCCCTCAGCCATGAAATCAATGTCATAAGACCAGTAGCAGCAAAATGAGTGGATTCAGGTATGATGACTCCAAGTGAAATAAGTCACACAGAAAAAGAAACTTATCATAAGATATCACTTATGAAGATCCTGTAAACATGGCTACACATGAACTGAGTTAGGAAAGAGAAGAGAGTCTCACATTTAGAAAACACGCCTATGCCAGCTTAAGGGAGAAGGAGAGGTCGGGAGATGCATAAAACCAGAGTTTGATATAAGCACAGGTACCGTTCCAAAAACCAAGTATGGAATAGACAAGACCTCCACCTTCCTCAGTGAAAGGGACTCAAAATCCAATATTTCCCGCAGAAAAATATAACTGACTAGTAAGAATCTTAAAACCTATGTATTGATATGTCTCCGTAAGAGAATCAAAAAATTCTAGAGGGGCCTCCCTGGTGGCGCAGTGGTTGAGAGTCCGCCTGCCGATGCAGGGGATACGGGTTCGTGCCCCGGTCTGGGAGGATCCCATATGCCGCGGAGCGGCTGGGCCCGTGAGCCATGGCCGCTGAGCCTGCGCGTCCGGAGCCTGTGCTCCGCAACGGGAGAGGCCACAGCAGTGAGAGGCCCGCGTACGGAAAAAAAAAAATAAAAAAAAAAAAAAAAAAAAAAAAAAAAAAAAAAAAAAAAAAAAAAAAAAAAAATTCTAGACTGGCATAATCATGGCAGCGAGAATCAGCTCAAACCCAATATAAAACGGAATTTCAAAAACAAAACAAAAAAACAGGGAATTTCTTTACAATTCCTTCAGGATCTCTGATGAAACCTGGAATGACCCTATCTTCAATGACAGCTGGATGTGGCATAAGGCTGGACACTTGGGACTGAGAGGATTGGTGAGATAGGGTGAGCAAATGCAGACCCTTTGAAGCAATAATGCAAGGCACCCATTCCATGGGCTCCAACTCTCCAGGGTGAAGGGAATATTACTACAGCTATTACATGTACGGGAAACCTAGAGAATGGACACACTGTGAATACGAAAGGTCTCTAAAACTCAACGAATAGTCCCTCTCCTGGTGCTCCGGTTTGACTTTCCAACCTCTTTACTATCAATCTCCCAACCTGGAGAGAGAGCACCTTTAACCTCCTGTTTCGCACAGGTGGCAAATTTCGCAGAGGATGAATGGGAAGAGGGAAAACCAATGAGAGAGTAGCTATTAGGCATTAGGACGGGCATATGTCACTCTTTTTTCCCGGGAGGAAGAAAAATTGACCAAAGTCTCAGCCACCCACTGGGAACAAGTATAGTTCCTGAACCAAAATAAAGGACTGGCGTTCAGCTCACAAAAAAAACGAGTTAAAAAAAGGAGCTATAGGGCAGAGCAATTCACAAACTGGCAGAGTAATAAAGGACAACTATCATCCAAAATCTGTTAAGTGAAGGCAACGAGGTGAACTTGAAAGTGAGGCAGAAGAGCAGGAAACAGATTCCAAGAGGTACATTGGAATCGCCTTTAAAGCACAGGAAGAGGGGCACAACTTCGACAATGATGCACTTGGCCAAAAAGGGCATATGCGTTTTTTCCTGAGTATATTCAGGAGAAAACGCATACGCCCTTTTTGGCCAAGCAAGCAAGCGGACAAGTAAGTCTGCACTACAAAGGAATATCACTTCCCACCGGTCCAAAGGGACATCCACAAAAGGGTAAAAACCAGAATTTTAAGACAGGCCCTTGAGAACAGGGAGCCTTTTTATGCTGTTGGGCGGGATGTAAATTGCCAACGGCCTCTCTGGAGGAGTGCATTGTGTTCCCTAAAACAAGTAAACAACAGAGCTACAGAGCCAACAACACTTCCATTCTAGGGAATATTCCATAGGAAACCTGAAAATCAATAAGACACAGCCACCTCAAAATTTAGGGCTGCACTGCTTACAACAACCTCAACTTGTCTACACCTTAAATATCCCAGGAAACATAAAAATGGTTCAAAAAATTGTGGTACTTACGTACGATGGAATATCCCCCAGCCATGAAATCAATGTCATAAGACCAGTAGCAGCAAACTGAGTGGATTCAGGTACGATGATTCTAAGTGAAATAAGTCACACAAAAAAAGAAGCTTATCATAAGATATCACTTATGAAGATCCCGTAAACATGGCTACACATGAACTGAGTTAGGAAAGAGTACAGAGTCTCACATTTAGAAAACACTCTTATGCCTGCTTAAGCAGGAAGGAGAGGTGGGGTGATGCATAAAACCAGAGTTTGATATAAGCACAGGTACCGTCCCAAAACCAAGTATGGAATAGACAAGACCTACCTATACCTTCGTCAGTGAAAGGGACTCAAAATTCCATATTTCCTGCAGAGGAATATATCTGACTAGTAAGAATCTTAAAACCTATGTATTGATATGTCTCCGTAAGGGAAACAAGTGTGTCTAGACTGGCATATACATGGCAGCGAGAATCAGCACAAACCCATTATAAAAAGGAATTTCAAAAACAAAACAAAAAAACAGGGAAATTCTTTACAATTCCTTCAGGGTCTCTGATGAAACTTGGGATGACCCTGTCTACAACGACAGCTGAATGTGGCATAAGGCTGGACACATGGGACTGAGAGGATTGGTGAGATTGGGTGAGCAAAGGCAGACCCTTTAAAGCAATAATGCATGGCACACATTCCATGGGTCCCAACTCTCCAGGTTGAAGGGAATATTACTATAGCTATAACATGTATGGGAAACCTAGAGAATGGACACACTGTGAATACGAAAGGTCTGTAAAACGCAACGAATAGTCCCTCTCCTGGTGCTACGGTTTGACTTTCCAACCTCTTTACTATCAATCTCCCAACATGGAGAGAGAGCACCTTTAACCTCCTGTTTCGCACAGGTGGCCAATTTCACAGAGAATGAATGGGAAGAGGGAGAACCAATGAGAGAGTAGCTATTAGGCATTAGGACGGGCATATGTCACTTTTATTTCCTGGGAGGAAGAAGAATTGACCAAAGTCTCAGCCAGCCACCGGGAACAAGTATAGGTCCTGAACCAAAATATAAGACTGGCGTTCAGCTCACAAAAAAACGAGTTAAAAAATGAAGTTATAGGGCAGAGCAATTCACAAACTGGCAGAGTAATAAAGGACAACTATCATCCAAAAATCTGTTAAGGGAAGGCAACGAGGTGAACCTGAAAGTGAGGCAGAATAGCAGGAAACAGATTCCAAGAGGTACGTTGGAATCGCCTTTAAAGCACAGGAAGAGGGGCACAACTTCGACAATGATGCACTTGGCCAAAAAGGGCGTATGCGTTTTCTCCTGAGTATATTCAGGAGAAAACGCATACGCCCTTTTTGGCCAAGCAAGCAAGCGGACAATGTAAGTATGCACTACAAAGAAGTATCACTTCCCACCGGTCCAAAGGGACATCCACAAAAAGGGTAAAAACCAGAATTTTAAGACAGGCCCTTGAGAACAGGGAGCCTTTTTATGCTGTTGGGCGGGATGTAAATTGCCAACTGCCTCTCTGGAGGAGTGCACTGTTTTCCCTAAACAAGTAAACAACAGAGCTACAGAGCCAAGGACACTTCCAGTCTAGGGAATATACCTTGGGAAACCTGAAAATCAATAAGACAGAGCCACCCCAATATTTAAAGCTGCACTGCTTACAAGAACCTTAACTTGGGTTCATCTTAAATATTCCAGGAAATATAAAAATGGTTCAAAAAATTTTGGTACTTACGTACGATGGAATATCCATCAGCCAAGAAATCAATGTCTTAAGACCAGTAGCAGAAAAATGACTGGATTCAGGTACGATGATTCTAAGTGAAATAAGTCACACAGAAAAAGAACCATATCATAAGATATCACTTATGAAGATCCTGTAAACATGGTTACACATGAACTGAGTTAGGAAAGAGAACAGAGTCTCACATTTAGAAAACACTCTTATGCCTGATTAAGGGGGAAGGAGAGGTGGGGTGATGCATAAAACCAGAGTTTGATATAAGCACAGGTACCGTTCCAAAAACCAACTATGGAATAGACAAGACCTACACCTTCCTCAGTGAAAGGGACTCAAACCCCATATTTCCCGCAGAGGAATATATTTGACTAGTAAGAATCTTCAAACCTATGTATTGATATGTCTCTGTAAGGGAATCAAGTGTTTCTAGACTGGCATAATCATGGCAGCGAAAATCAGCTCAAATGCACTATAAAAAGGAATATCAAAAACAAAACAAAAAAACAGGGAAATTCTTTACAATTCCTTCAGGGTCTCTGATGAAACCTGGAATGACCCTATCTACAACAACAGCTGGATGCTGCATAAGGCTGGACACATGGGACTGAGAGGATTGGTAAGATTGGGTGAGCAAAGGCAGACCCTTTAAAGCAATAATGCATGGCACCCATTCCATGGGTCCCAACTCTCCAGGGTGAAGGGAATATTACTACAGCTATAACATGTATGGGAAACCTATAGAATGGACACACTGTGAATACAAAAGGTCTCTAAAACTCAACGAATAGAACCTCTGGTGGTGCTACGCTTTGAATTTTCAACTGCTTTACTATCAATCTCCCAGCTTGGAGAGACTGCACTTTTAACCTCCTGGTTCTCACAGGTTGCCAATTTGGCAGAGGATGAAAGGGAATTGAGAGAACCAATGAAAGAGTAGCTGTTAGGCATTTGGACGGGCACATGTCACTCTTATTTCCCGGAGGAAGAAGAATTAACTAAAGTCTCAGCCACCCACTGGGAACCAGTATAGGTCCTGAACCAAAATATTGGACTTGCGTTCAGCTCACAAAAACCAAGTTAAATAATTGAGCTCAGGAGCAAAGCATTTCACAAACTGGCAGAGTAATAAAGGAAAACTATCGTCCAAAAATCTGTTGAGGGAAGGCAACGAGGCGGACTTGAAAGCGAGGCAGAATAGCAGGAAACAGATTTCAAGAGGTACGTTGGAATCGCCTTTAAAGCACAGGAAGAGGGGCACAACTTCGACAATGATGCACTTGCTGAAAAGGGTGTATGCGTTTTCTCCTGAATATATTCAGGAGAAAACGCATACACCCTTTTTGGCCAAGCAAGCAAGCGGGCAATGCAAATCTGCACTACAAAGAAGTATCACTTCCCACCGGTCAAAAGGGACATCCACAAAATGTGTAAAAACCAAAAAGGCAAGACTGGTCCTGGAGAACAGGGAGCATTTTTATGCTGATGGACAGGATGTAAATTGCCAACTGCCTCTCTGGAGGAGTGCATTGTGTTCCCTAATACAAGTAAACAACAGAGCTACAGAGCCAAGGGCACTTCCAGTCTAGGGAATATACCTTGGTAAAACTGAAAATCAATAAGACAGAGCCACCCCCAAATTACGGGCTGCAATGCTTACAAGAACCTCAACTTGGGTACACCTTAAATATCCCAGGAAATATAAAAATGGTTCAAAAAATTGTGGTACTTCGGTACGATGGAATATCCCTCAGCCATGAAATCAATGTCATAAGACCAGTAGCAGCAAAATGAGTGGATTCAGTTACGATGATTCTAAGTGAAATAAGTCACAGAGATAAAGAAGCTTATCGTAAGATATCACTTATGAAGTTCCTGTAAACATGGCTACACATGAACTGAGTTAGGAAAGAGAACAGAGTCTCACATTTAGAAAACACTCTTATGCCTGCTTAAGGGGGAAGGAGAGGTGGGGTGATGCATAAAACCAGAGTTTGATATAAGCACAGGTACCGTTCCAAAAACCAACTATGGAATAGACAAGACCTACCTATACCTTCCTCAGTGAAAGTGAATCAAAACCCCATATTTCCCGCAGAGGAATATATCTGACTAGTAAGAATCTTAAAACCTATGTATTGATATGTCTCTGTAAGGGAATCAAGTGTGTCTAGACTGGCATAATCATGGCAGCGAGAATCAGCTCAAACCCACTATAAAAAGGAATTTCAAAAACAAAACCAAAAAACAGGGAAATTCTTTACAATTCCTTCAGGGTCTCTGATGAAACCTGGAATGACCCTGTCTAAAATGACAGCTGGATGTGGCATAAGGCTGGACACTTGGGACTGAGAGGATTGGTGAGATTGGGTGAGCAAATGCAGACCCTTTAATGCAATAATGCATGGCACCCATTCCATGGGTCCCATCTCTCCAGGTTGAAGGGAATATTACTACAGCTATAACATGTTCGGGAAAGCTAGAGAATGGACACATTGTGAATACGAAATGTTTCTAAAACTCAACGAATAGTCCCTCTCCTGGTGCTCCAGTTTGACTTTCCAACTGGTTTACTATCAACCTCCCAACTTCGAGAGACAGCCCCTTTAACCTCCTGGTTCTCACAGGTTGCCAATTTTGCAGAGGATGAAAGGGAAGAGGGAGAACCAATGAGAGAGTAGCTGTTAGGCATTTGGACAGGCATATGTCACTCTAATTTCCAGGCAGGAAGAAGAATTAACCAAAGTTGCAGCCACACAACTGCAACCAGTATATGTCCTCAACCAAAATTTTGCACATGCGTTCAGCTCACAAAAATCGAGATGAAAAATGGAGCTCAAGGGCACAGCAACTCACAAACTGGCAGAGTAATAAAGGACAACTATCATCCAAAAATCTGTTGAGGGAAGGCAACGATGCGGACTTGAAAGCGAGGCAGAATAGCAGGAAAGAGATTTCAAGAGGTACGTTGGAATCCCCTTTAAAGCACAGGAAGAGGGGCACAACTTCGACAATGATGCACTTGGCCAAAAAGTGCGTATCCGTTTTCTACTGAATATATGCAGGAGAAAACGCATACGCCCATTTTGGCCAAGCAAGAAAGCGGACAATGCAAATATGCACTACAAAGAAGTATCACTTCCCACCGGTCAAAAGGGACATCCACAAAATGGGTCAAAACCAGAAAGGCAAGACAGGCCCTGGAGAACAAGGAGCCTTGTTATGCTGATGGGCGGAATGTAAATTGCCAACTGCCTCACAGGAGGAGTGCATTGTGTTCCCTAAAACAAGTAAACAACAGAGCTACAGAGCAAAGGGCACTTCCAGTCTAGGGAATATACCTTGGGAAAACTGAAAATCAATAAGTCAGAGCCACCCCCAAATTTAGGGCTGCACTGCTTACAAGAACCTCAACTTGGGTACACCTTAAATATCCCAGGAAATATAAAAACGGTTCAAAAAATTGTGGTATTTACGTATGATCTAATAACCCTCAGCCATGAAATCAATGTCATAAGACCAGTAACAGCAAAATGAGTGGATTCAGGTACGATGATTGTAAGTGAAATAAGTCACACAGAAAAAGAAGTTTATCATAAGATATCCCTTATGAAGATCCTGTAAACATGGCAACACATGAACTGAGTTAGGAAAGAGAACACAGTCTCACATATAGAAAACACTCTTATGCCTGCTTAAGGGGGAAAAAGAGGTGGGGTGATGCATAAAACCAGTTGTTGATATAAGCACAGGTACCGTTCCAAATACCAAGTATGGAATAGGCAAGACATACCTATACCTTCCTCAATGAAAGGGACTCAAAACCCCATATTTCCCGCAGAGGAATATATCTGACTAGTAAGAATCTTAAAACCTATGTATTGATATGTCTCCGTAAGAGAATCAAGTGTGTCTAGACTGGCATAAACATGGCAGCGAGAATCAGCTCAAACCCACTATAAAAAGGAATTTCAAAAACAAAACAAAAAAACAGGGACATTCTTTACAATTCCTTCAGGGTTTCTGATGAAACCTGGAATGACCCTATCTACAACGACAGCTGGATGTGGCATAAGGCTGGACACTTGGGACTGAGAGGATTGGTGAGACTGGGTAAGCAAATGCAGACCCTTTAAAGCAATAATGCATGGCACCCATTCCATGAGTCCCAACTCTACAGGTTGAAGGGAATATTACTACAGCTATGACATGTACGGGAAACCTAGAGAATGGACACACTGTGAATACGAAAGGTTTCTAAAACTCAATGAATAGTCCCTCTGCTGGTGCTCCAGTTTGACTTTCCAACTGCTTTACTATCAATCTCCCAACTTGGAGAGACAGCCCTTTTAACCTCCTGGTTCTCACAGGTTGCCAATTTGGCAGAGGATGAAAGGGAAGAGGGAGAACCAATGAGAGAGTAGCTGTTAGGCATTTGGACGGGCATATGCCACTCTAATTTCCTGGCAGGAAGAAGAATGAACCAAAGTTGCAACCACCGACCAGAAACCAGTATAGGTCCTGAACCAAAATTTTGCACATGCGTTCAGCTCACAAAAAAAAGAGTTGAAAAATGAGCTCAAGGGCACAGCAATTCACAAACTGGCAAAGTAATAAAGGACAACTATCATCCAAAAATTTGTTGAGGGAAGGCAACGAGGTGGACTTGAAAGCGAGGCAGAATAGCAGGAAACAGATTGCAAGAGGTACGTTGGAATCACCTGTAAAGCACATGAACAGGGGCACATCTTCGACAATGATGCACTTGGCCAAAAAGGGCTTATGCATTTTCTCCTGAATATATGCAGGAGAAAACGCATACACCCTCTTTGGCCAAGCAAGCAAGCGGGCAATGCAAATCTGCACTACAAAGAACTGTCACTTCCTACCAGTCAAAAGCGACATCCACAAAATGGATAAATACCAGAAAGGCAAGAGAGACCCTGGAGAACAGGGAGCCTTGTTATGCTGATGGGCGGGATGTAAATTGCCAACTGCCTCTCTGGAGGAGTGCATTGTGTTCCTTAAAACAAGTAAACAACAGAGCTACAGAGCCAAGGGCACTTCCAGTCTACGGAATATACATGGGGAAAACTGAAAATCAATAAGACAAAGCAATCCCAAAATTTAGGGCTGCACTGCTTACAAGAATATCAACTTGGGTACACCTTAAGTATCCCAGGAAAGATAAAAATGGTTTAAAAAATTGTGGTACTTACATATGATGGAATATCCTTCAGCCATGAAATCAATGTCATAAGACCAGTAGCAGCAAAATGAGTGGATTCAGGTACGATGATTCTAAGTGAAATAAGTCACACAGTAAAATAATCTTATCATAAGATATCACTTATGAAGATCCTGTAAACATGGCTACACATGAACAGAGTTAGGAAAGAGAACAGAGTCTCACATTTAGAAAAGACTCTTATGCATGCTTAAGGGGAAGGAGAGGTGGGGTGATGAATAACACCAGAGTTTGATATAAGCACAGGTACCGTTCCGAAAACCAACTATGGAATAAACAAGACCTACACCTTATTCTGTGAAAGAGACTCAAAACCCCATATTCCCCACAGAGTAATATATCTGACTAGTAAGATCTTTATACCTATGTATTGATATGTCTCCGTAAGGGAATAAATTGTGTCTAGCATGGCATAAACATGGCAGTGAGAATCAGCTCAAACCCACTATAAAATGAAATTTCAAAAACAAAACAAAAAAACATAGAAATTCTTTACAATTCCTCAGGGTCTCTGATGAATTCTGGAATGACCATATCTACAAAGACATCTGGATGTGGCATAAGGCTGGACACTTGGGACTGAGAGGATTGGTGAGATTGGGTGAGCAAATGTAGACCCTTTAAAGCAGTATTTCATGGCACCCATTCTATCAGTCCCAACTCTCCTGGTTAAAGGTAATATTACTATAGATATAACAAGTAAGGGAAACTTAGAGAATGGACACACTGTGAATACAAAATGTTTCTACAACTCAACAAATAGTCCCTCTCCTGGTGCTCCGTTTTCTCTTTGCAACTGCTTTACTATCAATCTGCCAACTTGGAGAGACAGCCCCTTTAACCTCCTGGTCCGCAAAGGTTGCCTATTTGGCAAAGGATGAAAGAAAAGAGGGAGAACCAATGAGAGAGTAGCTGTTAGGCATTTGGACGGGCACATATCACTCTAATTTCCCAGCAGGAAGAAGAATTAACCAAAGTCTCAGCCACCCACCGGGAACCAGTATAGGTCCTGAATCACAATTTTGGACTTGGGTTCAGCTCACAAAAAACGAGTAGAAAAATGGAGATCAGGGGCACAGCAATTCACAAACTGGCAGAGTAATAAAGGACTACTATCATCCAAAAATCTGTTGAGGGAAGGCAACGAGGCGGACTTGAAACGAGGCAGAATAGCAGGAAACAGATTTCAAGAGTTATGTTGGAATCGGCTTTAAAGCACAGGAAAAGGGACAAAACTTCGACAACGATGCACTTGGCCAAAGAGGGCTTATGCGTTTTCTCTTGAATATATTCAGGAGAAAACACATACACCCTTTTTGGACAAGCAAGCAAGCGGGCAATGCAAATCTGCACTACAAAGTTGTATCACTTCCCACTGGTCAAAAGGGACATCCTCAAAATGTGTAAAAACCAGAAAGGCAAGACAGGCCCTTGAGAACAGGGAGCATTTTTATGCTGATGGGCGGGATGTAAATTGCCAACTGCCTCTCTGGAGGAGTGCATTGTGTTCCCTAAAACAAGTAAACAATAGAGCTACAGAGCCAAGGGCACTTCCAGTCTAGGGAATATACCTTGGGAAAACTGAAAATCAAAAAGACAGAGCCTCCCCAAAATTTAGGGCTGCACTGCTTACAAAAACGTCAACTTTGGTACACTTTAAATATCCCAGGAAAGATAAAAATGGATCAAAAAATTGTGGTACTTATGTACGATGGATTATCCCTCAGCCATGAAATCAATGTCATAAGGCCATTAGCAGCAAAATGAGTGGATTCAGGTACGATGATTCTAAGTGAAATAAGTCACACAGAAAAAGAATCTTATCATAAGATATCACTTATGTAGGTCCTGTAAACTTGGCTACACAGGAACTGAGTTAGGAATGTAAGAGATTCTCACATTTAGAAAACAATCGTATGCCCGCTTAAAGGGGAAGGAGAGGTGGGTAATGCATAAAACCAGAGTTTGATATTAGTACAGCTACCATTCTAAAAACCAAATAGAGAATAGATATTACCTACACCTTCTTAAGTGAAAGGGACTCAACCCCGCATATTCCCTGCAGAGGAATATATCAGACTAGTAAGAATCTTAAAACCTATGTATTGATATGTCTCCGTAAGGGAATCAAGTGTGTCTAGACTGGCATAAACATAGCAGTGAGAATAAGCTCAAACCCACTATAAAATGGAATTTCAAACACAAAACAATAAAACAGGGACATTCTTTACAATTATTTCAGGGTCTCTGATGAAACCTGGAATGACCCTATCTACAATGACAGCTGGATGTGGCATAAGGCTGGACACTTGGGACTGAGAGTATTGGTGAGATTGGGTGAGCAAATGCAGACCCTTTAAAGCAATAATGTGTGGCACACATTCCATTGGTCCCAACTGTCCAGGTTGAAGGGAATATTACTACAGCTATAACATCTACGGGAAACCTAGAGAATGGACACACAGTGAATAAGAAAGGTTTCTAAAACTCAACTAATAATCCCTCTCCTGGTGCTCCAGTTTGACTTTCCAACTGCTTTACTATCAATCTGCGAACTTGGAGAGACAGTCCCTTTAACCTCCTGGTTCGCACAGTTGCCAATTTGGCAAAGATGAAAGGGAAGAGGGAGAACAAATGAGAGAGTAGATGTTAGGCATTTGGACGGGTACATGTCACATTAATTGCCCAGCAGGAAGAAAAATTAACCAAAGTCTCAGCTACGCGCCGGGAACCAGTATAGGTCCTGAACCAAAATTTTGGACTTGCGGTCTGCTCACAAAAAACGAATTTAAAAATGGAGCTCAGGGGCACAGCAATTCAGAAACTGGCAGAGTAATAAAGGACAACTATCGCCCAAAAATCTGCTGAGGGAAGGCAACGAGGCGGACTTGAAAGCGAGGCAGTATAGCAGGAAACACATTTCAAGAGGTATGTTGGAATCGCCTTTAAAGCACAGGAAGAGGGGCACAACTTCGACAATGATGCACTTGCCCAAAAAAGGGAATATATGTCTTCTCCTGAATATAAGCAGGAGAACACGCATACACCCTTTTTGGCCAAGCAAGCAAGCGGGCAATGCAAATCTGCACTACAAAGAAGTATCCCTTCCCACTGGTCAAAAGGGACATCTGCAAAATGTGTAAAAACCAGATAGGCAAGACAGGCCCTGGAGAACAGGGAGCCTTGTTATGCAGATGGGCGGGATTTAAATTGCGAACTGCCTCTCTGGAGGAGTGCATTGTGTTCCCTAAAACAAGCAAACAACAGAGCTACAGAGTCAAGGGCACTTCCAGTCTAGGAAATATACCTTGGGAAAACTGAAAATCAATAAGACAGAGCCACCACAAAATTTAGGGCTTCACTGCTTACAAGAACCTCAACTTGGGTATATCTTAAATATCCCAGGAAAGACAAAAATGGTTCAAGAAATTGTGGTACTTACGTACGATGGTATATCCCTCAGTCATGAAATCAATTTCATAAGGCCAGTAGCAGAAAAATGAGTGGATTCAGGTACGATGATTCTAAGTGAAATAAGTCACACAGAAAAAGAAATTTATCATAAGATATCACTTATGAAGGTCCTATAAACATGGCCTCACATGAACTGAGTTAGGAAAGATACCAGAGTAACGAATCTTATCATAAGTTATCACTCATAGCGGGAATGTACACATGGCTACACATGAACTGATTTACAAACACAACGGAGTCACAAATTTAGAAAACAAGCTTCTGCCTCTTTAATGGGAAAGGCGAGGTGGTGTGATGCATAAAATCACAATTTTAAATTAGCACAGATACCGTTACATAAACCAAGTATGTAATAGACAACACCTAATCCCACCACAATGAACTGGACTCCACACCCCATATTCATTGCAAGGAATATGTCTGACTCTCAGTATTTTAAAACATATGTATTCTCATGTCTCCAAAAAAGAATGATGTGTGTGTATAACGGCATGAACAGAGCACTGAAATTCAGTTAAACCCACTTATAAAAATAAATTTCAAAAGCAAAATGCAAAAACAGCGAAACAGTGAGAAAGTCTTAAAAATTACGTTCAGGGCCTGTGATGCAACCTGGATTGACCACCTTTACACCCACAGCTGGATGAGACATAAGACTGGACACTTGGGGCTGACAAGATTGCTGAGGTTGTGTGAGCAAAAGAACACCACTTAGAGCAATACTGTGTGCTACCCATTCTAGTGGTCCCAACTCTCCAGGTTTAAGGGAATCTTCCTCCAGTTAAAACATGCATGGGAAACCCAGTGGATGGTACACTGTGTAATTGGGAAAGTTTTCTAAAAGGTACCTCATTTTTCCTTTTGTCGTGCTCGGCTTCGCCATTCCATCTGCATTACTAAAAATCTCCCCACTTGGAGTGTCAGCGCCTTTACCCTCCCGTTATGCACAGTTTGAAAATTGTGCAGAGGATGAACAGGAAGAGGGGAAATAAATGAGAGATTAGCTGTAGGTGTTTGGATGGGCACATGTCACTCTAGTTTCCCATCAGGAAGAAGAATTAACCAAAGGCTCAGCCTGAAGCCCTGGAACCAGAGTAGGGCCTAAAGCCATCCTGCGGTATTGCAGCCAGCTCACAAAGAGGCGAGTTGAAAAATGGAAATCAGGGGCACAGCAATTCACAAACTTGCAGAGTTATAAAGGACAACTATTATCCAGAAATATATTGAGGAAAGGCAGTGAAGAGGATTTGAATGCAAGGCAGAATTGAAGGAAACAGATTTCAAGAGGTAGATTGGAGTCGTCTTTAAAGCACATGAAAAGCGACAGAATTTCGACAATGTTGCCCTTGGCTGAAAAGGGACTATGTGTATTTTCTTGAATATATTCGGGAAAAAATGCATATGCCCTTTTTGGCCAAGCAAGCCATCAGGCATTGCAAATCCACACTACAGAGAAGTGTCCCTTACCTCCAGTCAAAAGGGCCATCCAAAATAGTGTAAAAACCACAAATGCAGGACAGGCCATGGAGAAAAGGGAGCCTGGTTACGCCGATGGACAGGATGTAAATTGCCAACAGCCTCTCTGGAGAACTGTATGTTGTTTTCTAAAACAGAGCTACAGAGCATAGCACACTTCCACTCATGGGCGTGTATTTTGGGAAAACTAAAAATCCACAACACACAGCCAGCCCAAACTTTAGGGCTGCTCTGTTTACAAGAACCTCGACTTCAGTACACTTTAAATATCCCAGGAAAGGAAAAAAAATGGATATAGATGTTGTGGTACATATATACAATGGAATGTCACTCAGACATAAAATCAATGTCATAAGGCCAATAGCAGCTTAATGAGTGGCTTTAGGTATGATGATGCTAAGTGAAATGAGCCACAAAGTAAAAGAAACTTATTTTAATATATCACTTATAGAGGGAATGTAAACATGGCTACACATGAACTGAATTTCAAAAGAGAACAGAGTTACACATTTAGAAAACACACTTATGCCTCCTTAAGGGGAAAGGTGACGTGGGGTGATGTGTAAAAGCAGAGTTTGAAATTAGCACAGATCCCATTCCATATACCAAATATGTAATAGACAAGACCTACTCCTTTCTCAATGAACTGGACACAAAACACCCTATTCACTGAAGAGGAATATATCTGACTGGTAATAACCTTGAAACCTATGTATTTATATGTCTCCATAATGGAATCAAGTGTATGTAGATTGGCATAAACACAGATCAATGGAACAGGACAGAAAGCCCAGAGATAAACCTACATACCTATGGCTATCTCATCTATGACAAAGGAGCTAAGGATATACAATGGAGAAAAGACAGTCTCTTCAGTAATTGGTGCTGGGAAAACTGGACCCCTACACATAAAAGAATGAAATTAGAACACTCCATAACACCATACACAAAAATAAACTCTAAATTGATTAGAGATCTAAATATAAGACCAGACACTATAAAACACTTAGAGGAAACCATAGGCAGAACACTCTATGACATAAATCACAGCAAGTTCCCTTTTGACCCACCACTTAGAGAAATGGAAATAAAAACAGAAATCAACAAATGGGACCTAATGAAACTTAAAAGCTTTTACACAGTACAGGAAAACATAAACAAGATGCAAAAACAACCCTCAGAATGGGAGAAAATATTTTCAGTTGAAGCAATTGACAAATGATTAATCTCCTAACTTTACAAGCACCACATGTAGCTCAATATCACAAAAACAAACAACCAAATCCAAAAACGGGCAGAAGACCTAAATAGACATTTCTCCAGAGAAGATATACAGATTACCAAGAAACACATGAAAGGATGCTGAACATCACTAATCATTAGAGAAATGCAAATCAAAACTACCGTGAGGTATCACCTCACAGCAGTCAGAGTGGCAATCATCAAAAAAATCTAGAAAACAATAAATGCTGGAGAGGCCTTTATTGGAGAAAAGGGATCACACTTGCACTGTGGGTGGGATGTAAATTGATATGGGAACTAGGGAGAACAGTACGGAGGTTCCTTTAAATAACTAACAATAGAAGTACCATACGACACAACAATCCAACTACTGGACATTTGCCTTGTGAAAACCATAATTCAAAAAGAGTTATGTACAAAAATGTTCATTGCAGCTCTATTTGCAATAGCCAGAACATGGAAGCAACCTAAGTGTCCATCAACAGATGAATGGATAAAGAAGATCTGGCACATATATACAATGGAATATTACTCAGCCATACATAGGAATGAAATTGGGTCATTTGTAGAGACCTTGATGGATCTAGAGACTGTCATACAGAGTGTAGTAAGTCAGAAAGAGAAAAACAAATATTGTATATTAATGCATATATGTGGAACCTAGAAAAATGGTACAGATGAACCGGTTTGCAGGGCAGAGATAGAGACACAGATGTAGAGAACAAACATATGGACCCCAAGGGGGGAGCACCATGTGAGGGTGGTGGTGGGATGAATTGGTGGACTAGGATTCACATGTGCACACTTATATGTATAAAATAGATATCCAATAAGAACCTGCTGTATAAAAGAAATAAATAAATTTTAAAAAATTAAAAATAAATAAATAAAATTTAATCAAATAAAACAGAAAAAAAAGTTTTTCCCTTCACATAGATGTCTTTATATTAATGCATTATTTCCATGTGTATATCTCCAAATTAAAAAAAAAGAGGAATAAATAAAATCTACCTTGAACCAAAAAGAAAAAAAGAAAAAAAAACAAAAAACAAAAAACAGGACCCACCAGTTATACAGAGGAAAATCGTATCAGGGCACTTGCTCCAGGGGTAAAAAATTCTTAAGTTGGTCAGAGGTGGGAAATCGTCTCCCATGCACTCAGCAGCACTCCTCCCCACAAGGAGCATCCTCATTGCAAAGCTGGGGGACTGTGTCGAGGCATCTGTGTGTAAATGTGAGCTGAGCCCCAGTCCTGCTGCAGCTGAACTCTTCCCACCCTTTCCAGGTAAAACACCTGAATATGTTCAAGCACTTGCAAGCCTAGAGGAAGGGCTGTGGAGCCACACCAGCGACAGCACGCAGGCCGACTTGGTGCCTGCAGGCCAGTCAGGATGGTCCTGTCCCCAGATGCTGTTCTGGAATCTTTCCATTTCCCTGCCTGAGATACCCCTCCTGCCATGGCCCCCACTGCTTTTTTAATTCCTCACCTCTGCCTGGGGAGAAATTCCAGCAGCAGGTATGTGTGACACATCCTCTTCTTTAGCAGGTGGCAGACTGGCAACTCCTGCAGAAAGTCCAGCAGAGCCCCACTCACACTGGGCCGCCCACAAAGCCACAGCCTCTCCCTCCGTACCACTACCCAAGCCCCGACACTGCTGACGGGGCAGAGAATATGGCGTCAGGCACAGCTACAGGGGCACTTGCTGACTGGAGAGGTGTTTATATTGACCTCAACAGAGGCACACCTGGGGAGGGCTGGCAGGCAGTGTCAGGCTGCCCAAATCAGCCAATCCTCACCCCTCAGGGGCTCACAGTTGCAGAAAATGAACCTTGCTAAACGGGCTAGACCCAAGGAACAGGTGCGGGCTCTTGAGAGTCAGGATAGACAAGGGGCTGCAGCTGCGGCTTGTTTTCTTATCATTTTATCTGGTCCATGAGTGGAAAACAACTTCAAGAATACCGTATCCTAATGAGAGGAACCCAGGTGTCAGGGAGAGGAGTGATGGTGGGTGGAGACAGAGGCCTGGTGCCCTGGCTGCAGTGGAAGTGTCTGGAAGACCAGGCAGAGAGAGGCTGCACAGAGTGATAGCCAGGGTCATAGACCTGTCAGAGCTGCTGTTTGTTAGTTCAAGTCCTGCTCTGAGGTGTTCTGTGTCAGCTGTGAGCGACAGGCGAGCTGGGGGTTCTCTGCAAGGTGGGCTATGTGCACAGTTCCTGTGTGTCCAGCCCGGCTGGTGTACCTGCCCAGGGGAGTTCCGTATCCTGGGAAGGGCCTGACTATGAGAGCCCCATGGGCTGCTGGGTAGCTGCACAGGTGAGCTCCATACCCTGGGAGGGACTTGACCACGAGAGCCCCGTGGGCTGTGGGGTGCGGGATGCAGCCCAGTTGAGCTCCATATCCTGGGATTGGCCTGACCACGAGAGCCCCATGGGCTGCTGGAGACCTGGTAAAGGATATCAGGACAGTCAGTGAAGCCACTGAGGATATACATCCAGTAGCTCCTATTTCCTACACCCTGCTGCTGATTCTACCATCCACAAGGCCATGGCATTCTGTATTACACTTCAATGATGCCTTCTTCTGTATTCCATTCATCTCAGAGTCACAAGAATTTTTGGCTTGTGTGTGGCAGGACACAACATGCAACACAAGCAATAATGCTGGACCGTCCTGCCCCAGTGGTTCAAAAATCCCCACACCATCATTGGGGAAATGTCCTCTAAAGACCTAAAAGTTCTACCTCTGTAAAGGGAACCCTCCTTCAATATGCAGATGACATTCTGATCGCCAGGCCTACTAAAGACGCCTCTGAACTACCGAGCCAAGAAAGGATAGAAGGTGTCCAAGAAAAAGGCTCAAATATCCCAGGCTCAGGTGACATGCCTGGGCTTCATTCTCACAGATATTCAGAGAAAGGCATCCCAGGATAGGGAAGAAGCCATTTGCAGCCTTACCTCTTCTAAAACTAGAAGACAGCTTAGGGGTTCCTGGGGAGGCCAAGGTTTTCTGCATCTGGATCTCTAACTACAGTCTAATAGATGTGCCTCTACATGAAACACTGACACGAAAAGATGATGATCCTTTTGAATAGAATCCAGAAGCAGCCTTTCAAGAATGGAAAGGGCAGTCAATTCAGACACTTGCCCAGGAACTCTCTAATTTAGCTAAACCCTTTGACCTTTACATACCCGGTCAAAGGTTAATTGCCCTTGGAGCCTTAGTGCAAAAACTGGGACCACTTGAAATGGAGCAACACAAGAATGCCCTTCAGGTATGATAAACTATGGTCACCAAGGGCTTTGCCCACCGACTCATCAGGCCAGGATACTGGGGTATCTAAAAAGCTGGAAATCAGCAGCCCACAAGGCCAGGTCCCTCCTAAGGGAAAAGGGCCCCACGTCGTGATCCTAACCACCCATCATGCCCTGAAGTTGCAGGGGTCGCTCTGTGGACGCACTGACCTCGAGTGAGGAGGCCCTCCAACTCCAACCTCCAGAGAGACAAATGGGGGCAACGGGTCCCCAAGATGACTCGTGTGACCATCACTTGACCTGGAGTTTCTCTCAGAAAACAACAAGACTCTGCCCCGAAAGAGCAGACTACTGCTTGCAGGACTTACTGCACCCAGAGGGGAGCTAATAAGCTTGGCGGGGGAAACGTATATCACGCTTTCACCATAGAAAACCCTACAGACACCGCGGTGATGGTGGCCAATATGACCAGCTGGACTGCTGGCTACTTCTAAAGGCCGTTGACTCAGTGGACGTCATGGTCCTGGATCACCACTGACCCTTGACTGTCTGGGAGTTGAGTGGGCAGGGTTCTGACACATGGTGCTGTTTGTACATTAATTCAGGGACCTAATTAAAGAAAGCACAGACTACTGGTCAGAGCATCTAGGCTGGCAAAAACCGTCAGCCTAAGGTCACCGAACAAATGTGGGGTGGGGTGAAACCTGAGACGTCAGCATCTCTGCACATCTCTCTCCTGGACACTTAAAGGTCATTAGAATCTATAACACTTCCAATGCTGGTGCTCAGGCGTATGAGAAGTGAGGCAGGAGGCTTTGGGACAATCAACCTCACCTGGAGGCTGGTGGGGAGACGTTTTGCCCCTCCCCCGAAGTATCAGGGCTCCCACCACAGCATGAAGCAGGTACAAAAGAGGGGTCTGCACCCTCAACACCCGAAGAATGAGGAACAGAACAAAAAGCAGAGGAGGTGTTCGTCTCTGGCAACGTTCATTAAAAATTCCTGGGAGATAAAAAGAGAATCTGGGCAATAAAATAAAGTCTTACCTGTTTTTCCTTTGTGCTTTGTCTAATTTCACGTGCTCCTAGGGTTCCGCATGCAGAGGTCCCACACCCAGCACTTCAGACACGATTTCGTAGTGCAGAATGGCTGGGTCCACACCTCAGCTAGCGGGGTCCCATGCAGACTCCACGGCATAGAGCCTGAGCTGCAGCCAACCCAGCCCTCGAGAGCTCCATCCCCTCACTCCCAGTGACACTCCTGGGATCCCTACACAGCATCCCAGCCCACAGCCCGTGGGGTAGTGCATGCTCTCACCTCTCCATTCGGTTTTCAAAATAATGTTTCCTTTGCTTCTGAACCAAACTCAGTCTTGATCTGTTGGCTCCAATGACACTGGGCATGGGGACTCCTGTTGGGGTACACTCTGGATGATAAGTAACAGAAATTGAGAACATTGTAACTTCAATGAACAGATGTGTGAGCCAAACTGTAGTTAACATAGAGCAGTGTATAATGCTCGGGTAAAATAAGATGTTTCTACGACTTACCTTTGATATTTCCATCACTTTACTATAAGCAAGTTCAGTGAAGACGTCTGTCTTATTTGTCAGGTCAACATTAGAGAAATGAAGTGATTTATTTCCATGGATGTACATCGAATACTCATGGCTGAAGCTTCAATCTTGTTTTGAATGCTTTTCCATTGAAAATGATACCTCTCTTTCAGCTCCCCCATTTCTGAGAAGTATAAAATCTTATAATTTATTATTACCAAAGGGGAAAGGTAGGAGAAGGGATAAATTAACAGTGTGGGATTAACACATACACACTGCTATGTATAAAATAGATCATCAACAAGGAACTAGTGTATAGCACAGGGAACTACACTGAATATTTTGCAATAACCTATAGGGAAATAATCTGAAAAAGAATAGATATTTTTATTGACATCGTCTATCAAAGACAGATAAAATGTAACCTAAGCAAGGCCGATGGTGAACGCTTCTGAACCTGAAGATTTCAATCATCTAAAGTTTGGGCTCTGCCTATTTCCCAAGGCCCTTAATGGACATACGTGTAGCCGTAGCTTAAAAATTCCCCAGTTTGGGGTACGGGGAGGCACTGATTTGGAAAAATCCCTGGTGTTCTCCTTCCATGCACGGGACCCTTCCTACAGCTCAAACATGCCTGTCACACCTAGAGGATGGTACACCATTTGTTCGGAAAGAGTTTGGAAAAGGCACCTCATCTCCTCATTGTCTGGTGCTCGGGTTCACCCCTCCAGCATCTTTCCTAACAATCTCCTCACTTGGGGATATCAGCACCGTCAACATCCTGTTGCACACAGTTTGGAATTTGTCCAGAGGATGAAGCGGAAGGATGAGAAAAATTTAGAGACAAGTCTTAGTTGTTCGGACAGGAACATGCCACTCTAATTTCCAATCTGGAAGACAAATTCATCAAAGGCTAGAATTGCCCACGGAAACAGAATATGTCTAGAGGAAATCCCGCTGTTTTGTGTCCAGTTTCCAAAAACACAAGTTGAAAAATGGAACTCAGGGGCACTAAAAATCATGAAACTGCAGAGTTGAAAATATCTATCGTCGAAAAATGTCTTGAGGTAAGTCACAGAAAAGGAGTTGTAAGCAAGGGAGAGTGGCAGGAAACAGATTTGAAGAGGTAGAAAGGACTCCCCATTAAAACACAAGAAAAGGGGCTGAACATCGCCAATGATGCACTTGGCCCAAAAGGGCGTATGCAATTTTTTCCGAATATATTCAAGTTAAGGCCATACACACTTTGTATCCAACCAAACAGGTGGGCACTGGAAATCAATACTACAAAATGTATCACTTCACATCAGTCAGAAGGGCCATCCACATAAAGTGTAAACACCAGAAATGCAGGACAGGGCGAGGAGAAAAGGGAGCCCTGTGAGGCTGATAGTGGAATTGTAATTTGCCCACGGCCACTATGGAGAAGTGTATTGTGTTTGCTAAAACATCTAAAAGATGAGCTACAGAGCATAGGGCACTTGCACTCATGGACGTATCTGCACTGTGATGAAAAGGTCATGGAGCATTGTGGTGACAAATTTCACAGAGCATTGTGATGATGAGGGCATTGACCATTGTGATGACACAGGTCATGAAGCCTTGTGATGACGGGACACACGGAACATTGTGATGACAGGGGTCATGTAGCATTGTGATGACAGGGGCATGGAGCATTGGTCTGACAAGTTTCATGGATAATTGTGTTGACAGTGGGCATGGCACATTGTGATGACAAGGGCATGGAGCATTTTGATGACAAGGTCATGGATTATGGTGAAGACAGGTGTCAGGGAGCATTGTGATGGCATATTTCATGTACCATTGTGATGACAATGGCATGGAGCATTGTGATTCCAAGTGTTATGGAGGATTGTGATGACAAAGGTCATGGAGCATTGTGATGACAAAGGCTTGGAGCATTGTGATGACAAGGGTCATGGAGCATTGTGATGACAAGGGCATGGAGCATTGTGATGACAACGGCCATTGAGAATTTTGATGAAAATGTCGTGAAGCATTGTGATGACAAAGGCATGGGGCTTGCTATGACAGGGGTCAGGGGGCATTGCGATGACAAGTGCATGGAGAAATGTGATGACAAGAGCATGTAACATTGTGATGAGAACTGTCATGGAGCATTGTGATGACAAGGACGAGGAGAATTGTGATGACCAGGGCATGGAGCATTGTGATGGCAAGACCGTGGAGCACTGTGATGAGAAGACCGTGGATAATTCTGGTGACAAGCATCATGGAGCACTGTAATGACAAGGGGCATGGAGCATTGTGATGATACGTCTCATGGAGCATTGTGATGACAGGCGTCATGGATCATTTTGATGACAAGGGTCATGGAGTATTGTGATGACAAGCTTGTGGAGTATTGTGATGACAAAGCATTTAACACTCTGATGGGAAGTGTCATGGAACATAGTGTTGCCAAGAACGTGGAGAATAGTGCTGCCAGGGAACATGGAGCATTGTGATGACCAGGGCATGGAGCATTGTGATGGCAAGACCGTGGAGCATTGTGATGAGAAGACCATGGATAATTTTGAGGATGAGCGTCATGGAGCGCTATAATGACAAGGGGTGTGGATAATTGTGATGAC
Organism: Mesoplodon mirus; assembly: GCF_964341445.2. Taxonomy (NCBI): domain Eukaryota; kingdom Metazoa; phylum Chordata; class Mammalia; order Artiodactyla; family Ziphiidae; genus Mesoplodon; species Mesoplodon mirus. The sequence goes on along the minus strand of NW_028295644.1, from coordinate 559,432 downwards.
AGTGGCCATGGAACATTGTGATGACAAGAGTCATGGAGCATTTTGATAACAAGCCTGTGGAGCATTGTGATGAGAAGACAACGGATTATTGTGAATGGCCAGCGTCATGGAGCACTGTAATGACACGTGGTATGGAGCATTGTGATGACAGTGCTCATGGAGCATTGTGATTACAAGTGTCATGGAGCATTCAGATGACAAGCTTGTGGAGTATTGTGATGACAATGGCATGGAGGATTGTGATGAAAAGGGCATGGAGCATTGTGATGAAAAATGCATGGAGCCTTTTCATGACAGGGTTCAAGGAGCATTCTGACGACAAGTGTCAGAGAGCATTGTGATGACAAGTGTATTGAGAATTGTGATGACAAATATCATGGAGCATTGTGACGACAAGCGCATGGAGTATTGTGATGACAGGCATCATGGAGCGTTGTGATGACAAGGGTTATGGAACATTGTGATCACATGGGTTTGGAGCATTGTGAAGACAGAGGTCATGGATCATTGTGATTTCAAGGAGCATGGAGCATTGTGATGACAGGGGTCATGGAGCATTGTGATGTCAGGGGACATGGAACATTTTGATGAAAAGGGTCATGGAGCATTTTGGTGACAGGGGTTATGGAACATTGTGATGTCAGTGGTCATGGAACATTGTGATGATAAGTGCATGTAGCATTGTGATGACAAGGTTTATGGAGCATTGTGATGACAAGATTGTGGAGCACTGTGATGACAAGCGCATGGCAAATTATGATGACATGTGTCAAGGAGCATTGTGCTGTCAAGCACATGGAGCATTGTAATGACAACGGTCATGGAGCATTGTGCTGAGAAAGGCATAGAGTATTGTGATGACAAGGGTCAAAGTGGATTGTGATGAAAAGTTCATGGAGCATTGTGGTTAAAAAGGTCACAGAGACTGTTGATGATGAGGGCATGGACCATTGTGATGACAAAGGTCATGAAGCATTGTGATGACTGGAGCCACGGAGCATTGTGATGACAGGGGTCATGGAGGTTTGTGATATCAAGGGCATGGAGCATTGTGAAGACCAGGTCATACAGTATTGTGAAGACAGGTGTCAGGGAGCATTGTGATGACATATGTAATGGCCCATTGTGATGACAACGGCATGGAGCATTGTGATGCAAGTGTCATGGAGGATTCTGATGACAAAGGTAATGGAACAGTGTGAGGACAATGGCTTGGAGCATTGTGATGACAAGGGTCAGGGAGCATTGTGCTGACAAGTGCATGGAGAATTGTGATGACAAAGGTCATGGAGCATTGTGATGAAAAGGGCATGGAGTATTGTGATGACAGGCACCATGGAGCTTTGTGATGACAAGTGTTATGGAACTTGGTGATCACAAGTGTTTGGAGCATTGTGATGACACAGGTCATGGATCATGTTGATTTCAAGAAGCATGGAGCATTGTGATGGCAAGGGCAAGAAATAATGTGATACCAAGTTTCATGGAGGATTGTGATGACCATGGTAAAGGTGTATTGTTATGACAAGCTCATAGAACATTGTAATGACAAGTTCATGTAGCATTTTGCTGACAAAGACATGGAGAATTGTGATGACAGGTGTCATGGAGCACTGTGATGACATGCGTCACAGAGCATTGTGAATACAGGTGTCATGGAGCATTGGGATGAAAAGGGCATGGATCATTGTGATGACAAGTGTCATGGAAGATTGGGCTGAAAATGTTTATGGAGTATTGTGATGACAGGGGTCATGGAGCATTGTGATGACAAGAGTCCCGGCTCACTGTGTTGTCAGGGTTAATGGAGTGTTGTGATGACAGTGGTCATGGAGCATTGTGATGATATTGGTCATGGAGCATTGTGATGAGAGTGTCATGGAGAATTGGGCTGAAAATGTTCATGGAGTACTCTGATGACAGGGGTCATGGAACATTGTGATGACAAGGAAATGGAGCATGGTGATGACAAGGTCCTGGAGCATTGTGATGAGAAGACCATGGAGACATGTGATGAAAACTGTCATGGAGTATTCTGAGGAAAAGGGGCATGGAGCATTGTGATTACAGTGGTCTTGGAGCATTGTTATGACAAGGGCATGGAGCACTGTGAAGAGAAGGACATGGAGCATTCTGATGAATGCGTCATGGAGCACTGTGATGACAAGTGCATGGAACATTGTGATTACAGGTGTCTTGGAGCACTGTGATGAAAAGGGCATGGATCATTGTGATGAAGAAGGCATGGAGCCTTGTCATGACAGTGTTCAAGGAGCATACTGACGACAAGTGTCAGGGAGCATTGTGATGACAAGTGTATTGAGCATTGTGATGACAAAGGTTATGGAGCATAGTGATGAGAAGACCATGGATAACTGTGATTATGAGCATCATGGGGTGTTGTGATGATAAGTGTTATGGAATATTGTGATCACAACGGTTTGGAGCATTGTGATGACAGAGGTCATGGAGCATTTTGATTTCATTGTGATGACAATAGCCTGAAGCATTATGATGATGGGCATGGTGCATTGTGATGATAGGATTCATGGAGCTTTGAGATGAAAAGGGGCATTGAGCATTTTGATAACAAGGGTCTTGGAGCATTGTGATGACAAGGGCATGGAGCATTATGATGAGAAGTCCATGGAACATTCTGATGACATGCGTCATGGGGCTTTCTGATGACAAGGGCATGGAGCATTGTGATTACAGGGTTCTTGGAACATTGTGATGACAAGTGTCATGGAGCCTTGTGAATGACAAGGCCGTGGAACATTGTGATGGCAGGGGTCATGAAACATTGTTATGACAGGTGTAATGGAGCATTGTGATGAGAAGGGCAGGAAGCATTGTTCTGAAATATTTCATGGATTATTGTGATGAGAGTGGGCATGGAGCATTGTGATGACAAGAGCACGGAACGCTGTGATACACTGGTCATGGAGGATTGTAATGACAAGGGCATGGATCATTGTGATGAGAAGGGCATCGAGCACTGTGATGACAAGTGTCATGGAGCTTTGTGATGACAAGGGCATGGAGCAATGTGATGAGAGGGTTCATGGAGCATTGTGATGACAATGACATGGAGCATTGTGATGTCAAGGGTCATGGAGCTTTGTGATGACAAAGTCATGGAGCATTTTGATGGGAAGGGCGTGGTGCATTGTGATGAGAAAGGCAGGGAACAGTTTGAGGACAGTGTCATGCAGCAATTTGATGAAAATTGTAATGGAACAATTTGATGACATGGGTTATAGAACATTGTGATGTCAGGGGTCATGGAGCTTTGGGATGAAATGGGTCATGGAGCATTTTGATGACAGGGGTTGTGGAACATTGTGATGCCAGGGGTCATGGAACATTGTGATGATAAGGGGAGGTAGCATTGTGATGGCAGGGGTCAAGGAACATTGTGATTACAGGGGTGAGGGAGTAGTGTGATGACTAGTGATGGAACATTATGATATCTCATGTGAGACAGCATTTTGATGAGAAGTGCATCGAGCATTGGGATTATAAGGTTTATGGAGCATATCGATGACAAGGTTGTGGACCGTTGTGATGAAAAGCACGTGGCACGTTGTGGTGACAAGGGTCATGGAGCATTGTTCTGACAAAGGCATGGAGCACTGTGATGAAAATTTCATGGAACATTTTGGTAAAAAATATCACAGAGACATTTGATGACTCGGTAATGGACCATTGTGATGACAAAGGTCATGGAGCATTGTGATGAATGGAGTCACGGAGCATTGTGATGACAGGGGTCATGGGGCAGTGTGATGACAAGGGCATGGAGCATTGTGATGAGAAGACCATGTAGCCTTGTGATGACAAGTCTCATGGAGCATACTGATGAAAAAGGGCATGAAGCATTGTGATTACAGGGGTCTTGGAGCCTTGTGATGAAAAGGCCATGGAACATTGTGATGGCAGGGATCATGGAGCATTGTTATGACAGAGGTAATGGAGCATTGTGATGAGAATGGCATTGAGCATTGGTCTGAAAAGTTTCATGGATTATTGTGATGAGAGTGGGCATGGAGCATTGTGATGACAAGGGCACGGAACACTGTTATACATGGGTCATGGAGGATTGTAATGACAAGGGCATGGAGAATTGTGATGAGACCGGCATCGAGCATTGTGATGACAAGTGTCATGGAGCTTTGTGATGACAAGGGCATGGAGACATGTGATGAGAGGGTTCATGGAGCATTGTGATGACAATGACATGGAGCATTGTGATGTCTAGGGTCATGGAGCTTTTTGATGTCAAATGTCATGGAGGATTTTGATGACAAGGGTGTGGTGCATTGTGATGAGAGGGCAGGGAGCATTTTGATGACCGGGTCATGCAGCAATTTGAAGAAAAGTGTAATGGAACATTTTGATGGCAGGGGTTATAGAACATTGTGATGCCAGGGGTCATGGAGCTTTGGGATGAAAAGGTTCCTGGAGCATTTTGATGACAGGTGTTATGGAATATTGTGATGTCAGGGGTCATGGAACATTGTGATAACATGGGTGAGGGAGGATTGTGATGACTAGTGATGGAACATTGTGATATCTCATGTGAGAGAGCATTTGGATGAGAAGTGCATGGAGCAATCTGATTACAAGGTTTATGGAGCATAGCGATGACAAGGTTGTGGATCATTGTGATGAAAAGCGCATGGCACATTGTGATGACAAGGGTCATGGAGCATTGTTCTGAAAAACGCATGGAGCATTGTGATGACAAGGGTCATGGAGAATTGTGATGAAATGTTCATGGAGCATTGTGGTTTCAAAGGTCACAGAGCCTTGTGATGATGCGGGCATGGACTGTTGTGTAGACAAACGTTATGAAGCATTGTGATGACTGGAGTCACGGAGCATTTTGATGACAGGGGTCATGGAGCATTGTGATGACAATGGCATGGAGCATTGTGATGACAGGGGCATGGAGCATTGGTCTGACAATTTTCATAGATTATTGTGATGGCATTGGGCATGATGCATTGTGATGACAAGGGCATGGAGCATTTTGAAGACAAGGGAATGGAGTATTGTGAATGCATGTGTCAGGGAGCATTGTAATGACATATGTCATGGTCCACTGCGATGACAATGGCATGGAGCATTGTGATGCCAAATGTAATGGAGGATTGTGATGACAAATATAATGGAACATTGTGATGACTAGGGCTTGGAGCATTATGATGACAAGGGCCATTGAGAATTTTCACGACAATGTCGTGAAGAATTGTGATGACAAGGTCCTGGAGCATTGTGATGAGAAAACCATGGAGCCTTGTGATGACAAATCTCATGGATCATTCTGATGAAAAGGGGCATGGAGCATTCTGATTACAGGGGTCTTGGAAAATTGTGATAACAAGGGCATGGAGCATTGTGATGACAAGGGCATGGAGCATTGGTCTAATAAGTTTCAGGGATTATTGTGATGACAGATGGAATGGCGCTTTGCGATGACAAGGGCTTGGAGCATTGTGAGGAGAAGACCAAGGAGCATTCTGATGGCATGCGTCATTGTGCTTTGTGATGACAAGGACATGGAGCACTGTGATTACATGGGTCTTGGAGCATTGTGATGAAAAGTGCATGGAACATTGAGATGAAAAATACATGGAGCCTTGTCATGACAGGATTCACGGAGCATACAGACAACAAGTGTCAGGGAGCATTTTGATGACAAGTGTATTGAGCATTGTGATGACCAAGGTCATGGAGCATTGTGATGAGAAGACCATTGATAATTGTAATGACGAGCGTCATGGGGCATTGTGATGACAAGTGATATGGAATATTGTGATCACAAGGGTTTGGAGCATTGTTATGACAGAGGTCATGGAGCATTTTGATTTCATTGTGATGACAATAGCATGAAGCATTATGATGATGGGCATGGTGCATTGTGATGATAGGGTTCATGGATCATTGAGATGAAAAGGGGCATAGAGCATTGTGATTACAAAGTTCTTGGAGCCTTTTGATGAGAAGGGTCATGGAGCTCTGTGATGACAAGGCCATGGAACATCGTGATGGCAGGGGTCATCGAGCATTGTTATGAAAGTGGTAATGGAGCATTGTGATGGCAAGGTCGTGGAGCATTGTGATGAGAAGGCCATGGAGCATTGTGATGACATGCATCATGGAGCTTTGTGAAGACAAGGGCATGGAGCAATGTGATGAGAGCGTTCATGGAGCATTTTGATGACAATGACATGGAGCATTGTGATGCCAAGTGTCATGGATATTTTGATGAAAAAGGCATGGAGCATTTTGATAGCAAGGGCTTTGTGCATTGTGATGAGAAGGGCAGGGAGCATTGTGATGACAGGGTCAAGGAGCAATTTGATGAAAAGTGTCATGGAACATTTTGATGACAGGTGTTATGGAACATTGTGATGTCAGGGGTCATCGAACATTGTGATGATAACTGCATGTCGCATTGTGATGAGATGAATCATGGAACATTGTGATGACACGGGTGAGGGAGTATTGTGACAAACTGTGATATAGCATTGTGATATCAGTGGTGAGAGAGCATTTTGATGAGAAGTGCATGGAGCATTGTAATGACCATGTCATGTAGCATTTTGCTGACAAAGGCATGGAGCATTGTGATGACATGTGTCATGGAGCACTGTGATGACAAGTGTCACGGAGCATTATGAATACAGAGGTCATGGAGCATTGGGATGACAAGGGCATTGATCATTGTGATGACAAGTGTCATGGAGCACTGGGCTGAAAATATTCATGGAGTGTTGTGATGACAGGGGTCATGGAGCATTGTGATGACTAGGGAATGGAGCATTGTGATGACAATAGTCCCGGATCATTGTGTTGTCAGGTGTCATGGAGTGTTGTGATGACAGTGGTCATGGAGCATTGTGATGATATTGGCCATGGAGCATTGTGATGAGTAGGTCGTGGAGCATTGGGCTGAAAATGTTCATGGATTATTGTGATGACAGGGGTCATGGAGCATTGTGATGACAAAGGAATGGAGCATCGTGATGACAAGGTCCTGGAGCATTGTGAAGAGAAGACCATGGAGACTTGTGATGACAAGTCTCATGGAGCATTCTGATGAAAAGGGGCATGGAGCATTGTGATTACAGGGGTCTTGGAGCATTGTGATGACTAAGGCATGGAGCATTGTGATGAGAAGGCCATGAAGCATTCTGATGACATGCGTCATGGAGTTTTTTGATGACAAGGGCATGGAGCCTTGTGATTACAGGGATTTTGGAACATTGTGATGACAAGGGCATGGAGCATTTTGAGGAGAAGACCAAGGAGCATTCTGATGGCCTGCGTCATTGAGATTTGTGATGACAAGAGAATGGAGCATTGAGATTATATGTGTCTTGGAGCATTGTGATGAAAAGGACATGGATCATTGTGATGAAAAAGGCATGGAGCCTTGTCATGACAGGATTCAAGCAGCATACAGACAACAAGTGTCAGGGAGCATTTTGATGACAAGTGTATTGAGCACTGTGAGGACAAAGGTCGTGGAGCATTGAGATGAGAAGAACATTGATAAATGTGATGATGAGCATCATGGGGCATTATGATGACAAGTGATATAGAATATTGTGATCACAAGGGTTTGGAGCATTGTTATGACAGAGGTCATGGAGCATTTTGATTTCATTGTGATGACAATAGCATGAAGCATTATGATGATGGGCATGGTGCATTGTGATGACAGTGTTCATGGATCATTGAGATGAAAAGTGGCATAGAGCATTGTGATTACAGGGTTCTTGCAGCATTGTGATGAGAAGGGTCATGGAGCTTTGTGATGACAAGGATATGGAACATCGTCATGGCAGGGGTCATGGAGCATTGTTATATCAGGTGTAATGGAGCATTCTGATGGCAAGGGCGTGGAGCATTGTGATGAGAAGGCCATGGAGCATTCTGATGACATGTGTCATGGAGCTTTGTGAAGACAAGGGCATGGAACAATGAGATGAGAGCGTTCAGGGAGCATTGTGATGACAATGACATGGAGCATTGTGAGGCCAAAAGTCATGGATCTTTGTGATGAAGAAACTCATGGAGAATTTTGATAGCAAGGGTGTAGTGCATTGTGATGAGAAGGGCAGGGAGCATTGTGATTTCAGGGGTCTTGAGCATTGTGATGACAAGTGTCATGGAACCTTGTGATGACTAGGCCGTGGAATATTGTGATGGCAAGGGCCATGGTGCATTGTTATGACAGGGGTAATGGAGCATTTTGATGAGAAAGGCATGGAACATTGGTCTGAAATGTTTCATGGATTATTGTCGTGAGAGTTGGCATGGAGCATTGTGATGACAAGGGCACAGAACATTGTGATACATGGGTCATTCAGGATTGTAATGACAAGGGCATGGAGCATTGTGATGAGAAGGGCATCGAGCATTGTGATGACAAGTGTCATGGAGCTTTGTGATGACAAGGACATGGAACAATGTGATGAGAAGTTTCATGGAGGATTGTGATGACAATGACATGGAGCATTATGATGCCAAGGTTCATGGAGCTTTGTGATGACAAGTCATGGATCATTTTGATGACAAGGGCATGGTGCATTATGATGAGAAGGGCAGGAAGCATACTGATGACCGGGTCATGCAGCAATTTGATGAAAAGTGTAAAGGAACATTGTGATATCAGGGGTCTTGGAGCTTTGGGATGAAATGTTCATGGAGAATTTTGATGACAGGGGTTATGGAACATTGCAATGGCAGGGGTCATGGAACATTGTAATGATAAGGGGATGTAGCATTGGGATGACAGGGTCATGGAACATTGTGTTTACATGGGTGAGGGAGTATTGTGATGACTAGTGAGGGTACATTGTGATATCTCTGGTGAGAGAGCGTTTTAATGAGAAGTGCATGGACCATTGTGATTACAAGGTTAATGGAGCATTGCGATAACAAAGTTGTGAACCATTGTGATGAAATGCGTGTGGCACATTGTGATGACAATGGTCATGGAGCATTGTTCTGACAAAGACATGGAGCATTGTGATGAGAAGGGTCACAGAGAATTGTGATGAAAATTTATGGAGCATTGTGGTTACAAAGGTCACAGAGACTTGTGATGATGCGGGCATGGACCATGGTGATGACAAACGTTATGAATCATTGTGATGACTGGAGTCATGGAGCATTGTGATGACAGGGGTCATGGAGCATTGTGATGACAAGGGCATGGAGCATTGTGATGACAGGGGCATGGAGAATTGCTCTGACAAGTTTTATACATTATTGTGATGAAAGTGGGCATGGTGCATTGTGATGACAAGGGCATGGAGCACTGTGATGAGAAGGTCATGGAGTATTGTGAAGACAGGTGTCAGTGAGCATTGTGATGACATATGTCATGGTCCATTGCGATGACAATGGCATGGAGCATTGTGATGCCAAATGTAATGGAGAATTGTTCTGACAAATATAATGGAGCATTGTGATGATTAGGGCATGGAGCATTATGATGACAAGGGCCATTGAAAATTCTCTTGACAAGGTCGAGAAGCATTGTGATGACAATGTCCTTGAGCATTGTGATGACAAAACCATGGAGCCTTGTGATGATAAGTCTCATGGAGCATACTGATGAAAAGGGGCATGGAGCATTGTTATTAAAGGGGTCTTGGAACATGGTGATGACAATGGCATGGAACATTGTGAGGCGAAAACCAAGGAGCATTCTGATGGCATGCGTCATTGAGCTTTGTGATGACAAGGGCAACGAGCATTGTGATTAAATGGGTCTTGGAGCATTGTGATGAAAAGGGCATGGATCATTGTGCTGAAAAAGGCATGAGGCCTTGTCATGACAGGGTTCACGGAGCATACAGACAACAAGTGTCAGGGAGCATTTTGATGACAAGTGTATTGAGCATTGTGATGACAGTGGTCATGGAGCATTGTGATGAGAAGACCATTGATAATTGTGATGACACGAGTCATGGGGCATTGTGATGACAAGTGTTATGGAATATTGTGATCACAAGGGTTAGGGACATTGTTATGACAGAGGTCATGGAACATTTTGATTTCATTGTGATGACAATAGCATGAAGCATTATGATGATGGGCATGGTGAACTGTGATCACAGGGTTCATGGATCATTGAGATGAAAAGGGGCATTGAGCATTGTGATTACAGAGTTCTTGGAGCCTTGTGATGAGAAGGGTCAATCAGCTTTGTTATGACAAGGCCATGGAACATCGTGATGGCAGAGGACATGGAGCATTTTTATTACTGGGGTAATGGAGCATTGTGATGGCAAGGGCATGGAGCATTGTGATGAGAAGGCCATGGAGCATTCTGATGACATGTGTCATGGAGCTTTGTGAAGACATGGGCATGGAGAAATGTGATGAGAGCGTTCATGGAGCATTGTGATGACAATGACATGGAGCATTGTGATGCCAAGGGTCATGGATCTTTGTGATGACAAAGGTCATGGAGCACTTTGATGGCAAGGGCGTTGTGCATGGTGATGAGAAGGGCAGGGAGCATTCTGATGACAGGGTCATGGAGCAATTTGATGAAAAGTGTCATGGAACATTTTGATAAGAGTTGTTATGGAACATTGTGATGTCAGGGGTCATCGAACATTGTGATGATAAGTGCATGTAGCATTGTGATGACAGGAGTCATGGAACATTGTGATGACAGGGGTGAGGGAGTATTGTGACAAATAGTGATGTAGCATAGTGATATCAGTGGTGAGAGAGCATTTTGATGGGAAGTGCATGGACCATTGTGATGACAAATATTAAGGAGCATTGTGATGACAAGATTGTGGAGCACTGTGATGACAAGCGTATGGTGCATTGTGATGACATGTGTCATGGAGCATTGTGCTGACAAGCACATGGAGCATTGTGATGACAAATGTAAAAGAGCATAGTTAAGAAAAGTTCATGGAGCATTGTGGTTAAATAGGTCACAGAGACTGTTGATGACAAGGGCATGGACCATTGTGATGACAAAGGTCATGAAGCATTGTGATGACTGGAGTGACGGAGCATGGTGATGACAGGGGTCATGGAGCATTGTGATAAAAAGGGCATGGAGCATTGTGATGACAAGGGCATGGAACATTGGTCTAATAAGTTGCATGGATTATTGCGATGACAGTTGGAATGGCACATTGTGATGACAAGGGCATGGAGCATTGTGATGACCAGGTCATGCAGTATTGTGAAGACAGGTGTCAGGGAGCATTGTGATGACATATGTAATGACCCAATGTGATGACAATGGCATGGAGCATTGTGATGCTAAGTGTCATGGAGGATTCTGATGACAAAGGTAATGGAGCATTTTGATGACAATGGCTTGGAGCATTGAGAAGACAAGGGTCAGGGATCATTGTGCTGACACGTGCATGGAGAATTGTGATGACAAGTGTCAAGGAGTATTCTGATGACAAGCTTGTGGAGTATTCTGATGACAATGGCATGGAGCATTATTATGAAAACGGAATGGGGCATTATGATGAAAAAGGCATGGAGCATTTTCGTGACACGGTTCAAGGAGCATTCTGATGCCAAGTGTCAGGGAGCATTGTGATGACAAGTGTATTGAGAATTGTGATGACAAAGGTCATGGAGCATTGTGATGACAAGTGTTATGGAACAATGTGATCACAAGGTTTTGGAGCATTGTGATGACAGGGGTCATGGGTCATTTTGATTTCAAGGAGCATGGAGCACTGTGATGAAAAGGGCATGAAGCAATGTGATCCCAAGGTTCATGGAGGATTGTGATGACAATGGAAATGGAGTATTGTGATGACAAGCGCATAGAGCATTGTAATGACAAGGTCATGTAGTATTTTGCTGACAAAGGCATCGAGGATTTTGATGACAGGTGTCATGGAGCACTGTGATGACAACCGTCACGGAACATTGTGAAAACAGGGGTCATGGAGCATTGGGATGACAAGGGCATGGATCATTGTGATGACAAGGGTCATGGAGCAATGGACTGAAAATGTTCATGGAGTGTTGGGATGACATGGGTCATGGAGCATTGTGATGACAAGAGTCCCGGATCATTGTGTTGTCAGGTGTCATGGAATGTTGTGATGACAGTGGTCATGGAGCATTGTGATGATATTGGCCATGGAGCATTGTGATGAGTAGGTCGTGGAGCATTGGGATGAAAATAATCATGGATTATTGTGATGACAGGGGTCATGGAGCATTGTGATGAGAAGGGAATGGAGCATGGTGATGACAATGTCCTGGAGAATTGTGATGAGAAGACCATGGAAACTTGTGATGACAAGTCTCAGGGAGCATTCTGATGAAAAGGGAAAAGGAACATTGTGATTACAGGGGTCTTGGAGCATTGTGATGACTAGGGCATGGAGCATTGTGATGAGAAGGCCATGGAGCATTCTGATGACATGCATCATGGAGTTTTTTGATGACAAGGGAAAGGAGCATTGTGATTACAGGGGTCTTGGAATATTGTGATAAAACAGGTATGAAGCATTGTGAGGCGAAGAACAAGGAGCATTCTGTTGGCATGCATCACTGAGCTTTGTGATGACAAGTGTTACGGAATATTGTGATCACAAGGGTTTGGAGCATTGTTATGACAGAGGTCATGGAGCATTTTCATTTCATTGTGATTACAATAGCATGAAACATTATGATGATGGGCATGGTGCATTTTGATAACAGGGTTCATGGATCATTGAGATGAAAAAGGGCATACAGCATTGTGATTACAGGGTTCTTGGAGCATTGTGATGAGAAGGGTCATGGAGCTTTGTGATGACAAGGCCATGGAACATCGTGATTGCAGGGGCCATGGAGCATTTTTATGTCTTGGGTAATGGAGCATTGTGATGGCAAGGGCATGGAGCATTGTGATGAGAAGGCCATGGAGCATTCTGATGACATGTGTCATGGAGCTTTGTGAAGACATGGGCATGGAGCAATGTGATGAGAGCGTTCATGGAGCATTGTGATGACAATGACATGGAGCATTGTGATCCAAAGGGTCATGGATCTTTGTGATGACAAAGGTCATGGAGCATTTTGATGGCAAGGGCATTGTGCATTGTGATGAGAAGGGCAGGGAGCATTCTGATGACAGGGTCATGGAGCAATTTGATGAAAAGTTTCATGGATTATTTTGATGACAGGTGTTATGGAACATTGTGATGTCAGGGGTCATCGAACATTGTGATGATAAGTGCATGTAGCATTGTGATGACATGAGTCATGGAACATTGTGATGACAGAGGTGAGGGAGTATTGTGACAAATAGTGATGTAGCATTGTGATATCAGTGGTGAGAGAGCATTTTGATGACAAGTGCATGGAGCATTGTGATGACAAATTTTAAGGAGCATTGTGATGAAAAGATTGTGGAGCACTGTGATGACAAGCGTATGGTGCATTGTGATGACATGTGTCATGGAGCATTGTGCTGACAAGCACATGGAGCATTTTGATGACAAATGTCAAAGAGCATTGTGAAGAAAAGTTCATGGAGCATTGTGGTTAAATAGGTCACAGAGACTGTTGATGACGAGGACATGGACCATTGTGATGACAAAGGTCATGAAGCATTGTGATGACTGGAGTCACGGAGCATGGTGATGACAGGGGTCATGGAGCATTGTGATAACAAGGGCATGGAGCATTGTGATGACAAGGGCATGGAACATTGGTCTAATAAGTTGCATGGATTATTGCGATGACAGTTGGAATGGCACATTGTGATGACAAGGGCATGGAGCATTGTGATGACCAGGGCATGCAGTATTGTGAAGACAGGTGTCAGGGAGCATTGTGATGACATATGTAATGGCCCTTTGTGATGACAATGGCATCGAGCATTGTGATGCCAAGTGTCATGGCGGATTCTGATGACAACGGTAATGGAGCATTTTGATGACAATGGCTTGGAGCATTGTGATGACAATGGTCAGGGAGCATTGTGCTGACAAGTGCATGGAGAATTGTGATGACAAGGGTCATGGAGCATTCTGATGACAAGCTTGTGGAGTATTTTGATGACAATGACATGGAGCATTGTGATGAAAACGGCATGGGGCATTGTGATGAAAAAGGCATGGAGCCATTTCCTGACAGGTTTCAAGGAGCATTCTGATGACAAGTCTCAGGGAGCATTGTGATGACAAGTGTATTGAGCATTGTGATGACAAAGGTCATGGAGCATTGTGATGAAAAGTGCATGGTGTATTGTGATGACAGGCATCATGGAGCGTTGTGATGACAAGTGTTATGGAACACTGTGATCACAAGTGTTTGGAGCATTGTGATGACAGAGGTCATGGATCATTTTGATTTCAAGGAGCATGGAGCATTGTGATGACAAGGGCATGAAGCAATGTGATCCCAAGGTTCATGGAGGATTGTGATGACAATGGAAATGGAGTATTGATATGACAAGCGCAAAGAGCATTATAATGGCAGTGTCATGTAGCATTTTGCTGACAAAGGCATGGAGCATTGTGATGACAGGTGTCATGGAGCACTGTGATGACAATCGTCACGGAGCATTGTGAATACAGGTGTCATGGAGCATTGGGATGACAAGGGCATGGGTCATTGGGATGACAAGTGTCATGGAGCACTTGGCTGAAAATGTTCATGGAGTATTGTGATGACACGGGTCATGGAGCATTGTGATGACTAGGGAATGGAGCATTGTGATGACAAGAGTCCCGGATCATTGTGTTGTCAGTTGTCATGGAGTGTTGTGATGACAGTGGTCATGGAGCATTGTGATGACAAGGGAATGGAGCATGGGGATGACAGGGTCCTGGAGCACTGTTATGAGAAGACAATGAAGAGTTGTGATGACAAGTCTCATGGAGCATTCTGATGAAAAGGGGCCAGGAGCATTGTGATTTCACGGGTCTTGGAGCATTGTGATGACTAGGGCATGGAGCATTGTGATGAGAATGCCATGGATCATTCTGATGACATGCGTCATGGAGTTTTTTGATGACAAGGGCATGGAGCATTGTGATTACAGGGGTCTTGGAACATTGTGATGACAAGGGCATGGAGCATTGTGAGGAGAAGAACAAGGAGCATTATGATGGCATGCGTCATTGAGCTTTGTGATGACAATGGCATGGAGCACTGAGATTACATGGGTCTTGGAGCATTGTGATGAAAAGGGCATGGATCATTGTGATGAAAAAGGCATGGAGCCTTGTCATGACAGGGTTCAAGGAGCATAGAGACAACAAGTGTCAGGGAGCATTTTGATGACAAGTGTATTGAGAATTGTGCTGAAAAATGTCATGGAGCATTGTGATGAAAAGTGCATGGAATACTGTGATGACAGGCATCATGGAGTGTTGTGATGACAAGTGTTATGGAATATTGTGATTACAAGGGTTTGGAGCATTGTTATGACAGAGGTCATGGAGCATTTTCATTTCATTGTGATGACAATATCATGAAGCATTATGATGATGGGCATGGTGCATTGTGATGACAGGGTTCATGGATCATTGAGATGAAAAAGGGCATAGAGCATTGTGATTACAGAGTTCTTGGAGCATTGTGATGAGAAGGGTCATGGAGCTTTGTGATGACAAGGCCATGGAACATCGTGATGGCAGGGGTCATGGAGTATTGTTATGTCTTGGGTAATGGAGCATTGTGATGGCAAGGGCATGGAGCATTGTGATGAGAAGGCCATGGAGCATTCTGAAGACATGTGTCATGGAGCTTTGTGAAGACAAGGGCCTGGAGCAATGTGATGAGAGCGTTCATGGAGCATTGTGATGACAATGACATGGAGCATTGTGATGCCAAGGGTCATGGATCTTTGTGATGCCAAAGTCATGGAGCATTTTGAAGGCAAGGGCATTGTGCATTGTGATGAGAAGGGCAGGGAGCATTTTGATGACAGGGTCATGGAGCAATTTGATGAAAAGTGTCATGGAATATTTTGATGTCAGGTGTTATGGAACATTGTGATGTCAGGGGTCATAGAACCTTGTGATGACAAGGGCATGGAGCATTGTGATGTACAGGTCATGCAGTATTGTGAAGACAGGAGTCAAGGAGCATTGTGATGACATATGTATTGGCCCTTTGTGATGACAATGGCATGGAGTATTGTGATGCCAAGTGTCATGGAGGATTCTGATGACAAATGTAATGGAACATTGTGATGACAATGGCTTAGAGCATTGGGATTACATGGGTAAGTTAGCATTGTGCTGACAAGTGCATGAAAAATTGTGATGACAAGGGTCATGGAGCATTCTGATGACAAGCTTGTGGAGTATTTTGATGACAATGGCATGGAGCATTGTGATGAAAATGGCATGGGCATTGTGTTGAAAAAGGCATGGAGCCTTTTCATGACAGGGTTCAAGGATCATTCTGATGACAATGTCAGGGAGCATTGTGATGACATGTATATTGAGAATGGTGATGACAAAAGTCATGGAGCATTGTGATAAAAAGGGCATGGATTATTGTGATGACAGGCATCATGGAGCATTGTGATGAGAAGTGTTATGGAACATTGTGCTCACAAGGTTTTGGAGCATTGTGATGAGAGAGGTCATGGATCATTTTGAATTCAAGGAGCATGGAGCATTGTGATGACAAGGGCATGAAGCAATGTGATCCCAAGGTTCATGGAGGATTGTGATGACAATGGAAATGGAGTTTTGTGATGACAAGTGCATAGAGCATTGTAATGACAATGTCATGTAGCATTTTTCTGACAAAGGCATAGATCATTGTGATGACCTGTGTCATGGATCATTGTGATGACAAGCGTCATGGAGCATTGTGAATACAGGGGTCATGGAGCATTGGAATGACAAGGACATGGATCATTGAGATGACAAGTGTCATGCAGCAATGGGCTGAAAATGTTCATGGAGTGTTGTGATGACAGGGGTCATGGAGCATAGTGATGTGTAGGGAATGGAGCATTGTGATGACAAGAGTCCCAGATCATTTTGTGGTCAGGAGTCATGGAGTGTTGTGATGACAGTGGTCATGGAGCATTGTGATGTGTAGGTCGTGGAACATTGGGCTGAATATATTAATGGATTATTGTGATGACAGGGGTCATGGAGCATTGTGATGACAAGGGAATGGAGAATGG
Organism: Mesoplodon mirus; assembly: GCF_964341445.2. Taxonomy (NCBI): domain Eukaryota; kingdom Metazoa; phylum Chordata; class Mammalia; order Artiodactyla; family Ziphiidae; genus Mesoplodon; species Mesoplodon mirus. The sequence continues at coordinate 542,262 of NW_028295644.1, read as the reverse complement.
TTATGACAAGTTCCTGGAGCATTGTGATGAGATGACCATGGAGACTTGTGATGACAAGTCTCACGGAGCATTCTGATGAAAAGGGGCATGGAGAATTGTGATTACAGGGGTCTTGGAGCATTGTGATGACTAGGGTATGGAGCATTGTGATGAGAAAGCCATGGAGCATTCTAATGACATGCTTCATGGAGTTTTGTGATGACAAGGACATGGAGCATTGTGATTACAGTGATCTTGGAGCATTGTGATGAAAACGGCACGGATCATTGTGATGAAAAAGGCATGGAGCCTTGTCATGGCATGGTTCAAGGAGCATACTGACGATGAGTGTCAGGGAGCATTGTGATGACAAGTGTATTGAGCCTTGTGATGACAAAGATCATGGAGCATTGTGATGAGAATACCATGGATAATTGTGTTGATGAGCATCATGGGGATTTGTGATGATAAGTGTTATGGAACATTGTGATCACAAGGGTTTGGAGCATTATGATGACAGAGGTCATGGTTAATTTTGATTTCATTGTGATGACAATAGCCTGAAGCATTATGATGATGGGCATGGTGCATTGTGTTGTCAGGGTTCATGGAGCATTGAGATGCAAAGGGGCATGGAGCATTTTGATTACAGGGGTCTTGGAGCATTGTGATGACAAGGGTCATGGAGCCTTGTGATGACAAGGCCGTGGAACATTGTGTTGGCAGGGGTAATCAGCATTGTTATGACAGACGTAATGGGGCATTCTGATGAGAAGGGCATTGAGCATTGGCCTGAAATATTTCATGGATTATTGTGATGAGAGTGGGCATGGAGCATTGTGATGACAAGGGCACGGAACACTGTGATACATGGGTCATGGATGATTGTGATGAAAAGGGCATGGAACATTTTGATGAGAAGGGCATCGAGCATTGTTATGACAAGTGTCATGGAGCTTTGTGATGACAAGGGCATGGATCAATGGAATGAGAGGTTTCATGGATCATTTTGATGACAATGATATCGAGCATTGTGATGCCAAGGGTCATGGAGCTTTGTGATGACAACGGTCATGGAGCATTTTGATGACAAGCGTGTGGTGCATTGTGATGAGAAGGAGAGGGAGCATTTTGATGACAGGGTCATGCAGCAATTTGATGAAAAGTGTAATGTAACATTTTGATGACAGGGGTTACAGAACATTGTGATGCCATGGGTCAAGGAGCTTTGGGCTGAAAAGTGTCATGGAGCATTTTGATGACAGTGGTTATGGAATATTGTGATGTCAGGGGTCATGGAACATTTTGATTACAGGGTTGAGGGAGGATTGTGATGACTAGTGATGGAACATTGTGATATCTCAGGTGAGAGAGCATTTGGATGAGAAGTGCATGGAGCATTGCGAATACAAGATTTATGGAGCATAGCGATGACAAGGTTGTGGATCATTGTGATGAAAAACGCGTGACACATTGTGATGACAAGGGTCATGGAACATTGTTCTGACAAAGGCATGGAGCATTGTGATGACAAGGGTCACGGAGCATTGTGATGAAAATTTCATGGAGCATTGTGGTTACAATGGTCACAGAGACTTGTGATGATGTGGGCATGGACCGTTGTGATGACAAACGTTATGAAGCATTGTGATGACTGGAGTCACGGAGCATTGAGATGACAGGGGTCATGGAGCATTTTGATGACAGGGACATGGAGCGTTGTGGTGACACTTTTCAGAGATTATTGTGATGACAGTGGACATGGTGCATTGTGATGACCAGGGCATGGAGCATTGTGATGAGAAGGTCATGGAGTATTTTGAAGAGAGTTGTCAGAGAGCATTGTGATGATATATGTCATGGTCCATTGCGATGACAAAGGCAGGGAGCATTGTGATGCCAAATGTAATGGAGGATTGTGATGACAAATATAATGGAGCATTGTGATGACTAGGACTTGGAGCATTATGATGACAAGGGCCATTGAGAATTTTCATGACAAGGTAGTGAAGCATTGTCATGACAAGGTCCTGGAACACTGTGATGAGAAAATCATGGAGCCTTGTGATGACAAGTCTCATGGAGCATACTGATGGAAGGGGCAAGGAGAATTCTGATTACAGGGTTCTTGGAACATTGTGATAACAATGGCATCGAGCATTGTGATGACAAGGGCATGGAACATTGGTCTAATAAGTTTCATGGATTATTGCGATGACATTTGGAATGGTGCATTGTGATTACATGGGTCTTGGAACATTGTGATGACCAGGTCATGCAGTATTGTGAAGAGAGGTGTCAGGGAGCATTGTGATGACATATGAAATGGCCCATTGTGATGACAATGTTATGGAGCATAGTGATGCCAAGTGTCATGGAGCATTGTGATGACAAATGTAACGGAGCATTCTGATGACAATGGCTTGGAGCATTGTGATGACAAGTGTCAGGGAGCATTGTGTTGACAAGTGCATGGAGAATTGTGATGACAAGGGTCATGGAGCATTCTGATGATAATCTTGTGGAGTATTTTGATGACATTGGCATGGAGCATTGTGATGAAAATGGCATGGGGCATTGTGATGAAATAGGCATGGAGCGTATTTGTGACAGGGTTCAAGGAGCATTCTGACGACAACTGTCAGGAAGCATTGTGATGACAATTGTATTGAGAATTGTGATGACAAAGGTCATGGAGCATTTTGATGAAAAGGGCATGGAGTATTGTGATGACAGGCATCATGGAGCGTTGTGATGACAAGTGTTATGGAACATTGTGCTCACAAGGTTTTGGAGCATTGTGATGACAGAGGTCATGGATCATTTTGATTTCAAGGAGCATGGAGCATTGTGATGACAAGGGCATGAAGCAATGTGATCCCAAGGTTCATGGAGGATTGTGATGACAATGGTAATGGAGTATTGTGATGACAAGCGCATAGAGCACTGGAATGACAAGGTCATGTAGCATTTTGCTGACAAAGGCATGGAGCATTGTGATGACATGTGTCATGGAGCACTGTGATGACAAGCGTCACGGAGCATTGTGAATACAGGGGTCATGGAGCATTGTGATGACAAGGGCATGAAGCAATGTGATCCCAAGGTTCATGGAGGATTGTGATGACAATGGAAATGGAGTATTGTGATGACAAGCGCATAGAGCATTGTAATGACAAGGTCATGTAGCATTTTGCTGACAAAGGCATGGAGCATTGTAATGACATGTGTCATGGGGCTCTGTGATGACAAGCGTCATGGAGCATTGTGAATACAGGGGTCATGGAGCATTGGGATGACAAGGGCATGGATCATTGTAATGACAAGGGTCATGGAGCACTGGTCTGAAAATGTTCATGGAGTGTTGTGTTGACTGGGGTCATGGAGCATAGTGATGTGTATGGAATGGAGCAGTGTGATGACAAGTGTCCCGGATCATTGTGTTGTCAGGAGTCATGGAGTGTTGTGATGACAGTGGTCATGGAGCATTGTGATGTGTAGGTCGTGTAGCATTGGGCTGAATATGTTAATGGATTATTGTGATGACAGAGGTCATGGAGCATTGTGATGACAAGTAAATGGAGAATGGTGATGACAAGGTCCTGGAGCATTGTGATGAGATGACCATGGAGAACTGTGATGACAAATCTCACGGAGCATTCTCATGAAAAGGGGCATGGAGCATTGTGATTACAGGGGTCTTGGAGCATTGTGATGACTAGGGCATGGAGCATTGGGATGAGAAGGCCATGGAGCATTCTGATGATATGCTTCATGGAGTTTTGTGATGACAAGGACATGGAGCATTGTTATTACAGTGATCTTGGAGCATTGTGATGAAAAGGGCACGGATCACTGTGATGAAAAAGGCATGGAGCCTTTTCATGTCAGGGTTCAAGGAGCATACTGACGACAAGTGTGAGGGAGCATTGTGATGACAAGTGTATTGAGCATTGTGATGACAAAGGTCATGGAGCATTGTGATGAGAATACCATGGATAATTGTGATGATGGCGTCATAGGGATTTGTGATGATAAGTGTTATGGAACATTGTGATCACAAGCGTTTGGAGCATTATGATGACAGAGGTCATGGATAATTTTGATTTCATTGTGATGACAATAGCCTGAAGCATTATGATGATGGGCATGGTGCATTGTGATGACAGGGTTCATGGAGCATTGAGATGCAAAGAGGCATGGAGCATTTTGATTACAGGGGTCTTGGAGCATTGTGATGACAAGGGTCATTGAGCCTTGTGATGACAAGGCCGTGGAACATTGTGATGACAGGGGTCATTGAGCATTGTTATGACAGAGGTAATGGAGCATTGTGATGAGAAGGGCATTGAGAATTTGCCTGAAAGGCTTCATGGATTATTGTGATGAGAGTGGGCATGGAGCATTGTGATGACAAGGGCACGGAACACTGTGATACATGTGTCATGGAGGAGTGTGATGAAAAGGGCATGGAGCATTTTAATTAGAAGGGCATCGAGCATTTTGATGACAAGTGTCATGGAGCTTTGTGATGAAAAGGGCATGGAGCAATGGGATGAGAGTGTTCATGGAGCATGTGATGACCATGAATTGGAGCATGGTGATGCCAAGGGTCATGGAGCTTTGTGATGACAACGGTCATGGAGCATTTTGATGACAAGCGTGTGGTGCATTGTCATGAGAAGGAGAGGGAGCATTTTGATGACAGGGTCATTCAGCAATTTGATGAAAAGTGTAATGTAACATTTTGATGACAGGCGTTACAGAACATTGTGATGCCAAGGGTCATGGAGCTTTGGGCTGAAAAGTGTCATGGAGCATTTTGATGACAGTGGTTATGGAATATTGTGATGTTAGGGGTCATGGAACATTTTGATTACAGGGTTGAGGTAGGATTGTGATGACTAGTGATGGAACATGTGACATCTCAGGTGAGAGAGCATTTGGATGAGAAGTGCATGGAGAACTGTGAATACACGGTTTATGGTGCACAGCGATGACAAGGTTGTGGATCATTGTGATGAAAGGCGCGTGACACATTGTGATGACAAGGGTCATGGAACATTGTTCAGACAAAGGCATGGAGCATTGTGATGACAAGGGTCACGGAGCATTGTGATGAAAAGTTCATGGAGCACTGTGGTTACAAAGGTCACAGATCCTTGTGATGACGCGGGCATGGACATTCTGATGACAAACGTTATGATGCATTGTGATGACTGGAGTCATGGAGCATTGTGATGACAGGGGTCATGGAGAATTGTGATGACAGGGACATGGAGCGTTGTGGTGACAATTTTCTGAGGTTATTGTGATGACAGTGGACATGGTGCATTGTGATGACAAGGGCATGGATCATTGTGATGAGAGGGGCATGGAGCACTGGTCTGACAAGTTTCATAGATTATTTTGATGACAGTGGACATGGTTCATTGTGATGACAAGGACATGTATCATGGTGATGAGAAGGTCATGGAGTATTGTGAAGACAGGTGTCAGGGAGCATTGTGATGACATATGTCATGGTCCATTGCGAAGAAAATAGAATGGAAAATTGTGATGCCAAATGTAATGGATGATTGTGATGACAAATAAAATGGGGCATTTTGATGACTAGGGCTTGGAGCACTATGATGACAAGGCCCATTGAGAATTTTCATGAGAATGTCGTGAAGCATTGTGATGACAAGGTCCTGGATCATTGTGATGAGAAAACCATGGAGCCTTGTGATGACAAGGCTCATATAGCATACTGATGAAAACGGGCATGGACCATTGTGATTACAGGGGTCTTGGAACATTGTGATGACAAGGGCATGGAGCATTGTGAAGAGAAGGCCAAGGAGCATTCTGAAGACATGCGTCATTGAGCTTTGTGGTCACAAGCGCTTGAATCACTGAGATTACAGGGGTCTTGGAGCATTGTGATGAAAAGGGCATGGAATATTGTGATGAAAAATGCATGGAGCCTTGTCATGACAGGGTTCAAGGAGCATACAGACAACAAGTGCAGGGAGCATATTGATGACAAGTGTATTGAGCATTGTGATGACAAAGGTCATGGAGCATTCTGATGAAATGTGTCATGGAGCTTAGTGATGACAAGGGCATGGAGCAATGTGATGCCAAGGGTCATGGATATTTGTGATGACAAGGGTCATGGAGCATTTTGATGACAACTGCGTTGTGCATTGTGATGAGAATTGCAGGGAGCATTGTGATGACAGGGTCATGGAGCAATTTGATGAAAAGTGTCAAGGAACATTTTGATGACACGGGTTATGGATCATTGTGATGTCAGGGGTCATCGAACATTCTGATGATAAGTGCATATAGCATTGTGATGAGAGGAGTCAAGGAACATTGTGATGACAGGGGAGAGGGTATACTGTGTCGAATAGTGATGTAACATTTTGATATCAGTGGTGAGAGTGCATTTTGATGAGAAGTGCATGGATCATTGTGATGACAAGGTTTATGGAGCATTGTGATGTCAAGATTGGGGAGCACTGTGATGACAAGCGCATGGTGCGTTGTGAATACATGTGTGATGGAGCATTGTGCTGACAAGCGCATGGAGCATTGTGATGACAAGGGTCATGGAGCATTGTGCTGAGAAAGGCATAGAGCATTGTGATGACAAGGATCAAAGAGCATTGTGATGAAAATTCATGGAGCATTGTGGTTAAAAAGGTCACAGAGACTGTTGATGACGAGGGCATGGACCACTGTGATGACAAAGGTCATGAAGCATTGTGAGGACTGGAGTCACGGGGCATTGTGATGACAAGGGTCATGGAGCATTGTGATAACAAGGGCATGGAGCATTGTGATTACAAGGGCATGGAGCATTGCTCTAATAAGTTTCATGGATTATTGCGATGACATTTGGAATGGAGCATTGTGATGACAAGGGCATTGAGCATTGTGATGAGCAGGTCATGCAGTATTGTGAAGACAGGTGTCAGGGAGCATTGTGATGACATATGTAATGGCCCATTGTGATGACAATGGCATGGAGCATTGTGATGCCGAGGGTCATGGAGCTTTGTGATGACAAAGGTCATGGAGCATTTTGATGACAAGTGTGTGGTGCATTGTGATGAGAAGGGCAGGGAGCATTTTAATGACAAGGTCATGCAGCAATTTGATGAAAAGTGTAAAGGAACATTTTGTTGACAAGGGTTATAGAACATTGTGATGCCAGGGGTCATGGAGCTTTGGGATGAAAAGGGTCATGGAGCATTTTGATGACAGGGGTTATGGAACATTGTGATGTCGGGGGTCATGGAACATTGTGCTGATAAGGGGATGTAGCATTGTGATGACAGGGGTCATGGAACATTGTGATAACAGGGATGAGGGAGGATTCTGATGACTAGTGATGGAACATTGTGATATCTCATGTGAGAGAGCCTTTGGAGGAGAAGTGCATGGAGCATTGTGATTACAAAGTTTATGGAGCATAGCGATGACAAGGTTGTGGATCATTGTGATGAAAAGCGCATGGCACATTGTGATGACAACTGTCATGGAGCATTGTTCTGACAGAGGCATGGAGCATTGTGATGACAAGTGTCACAGAGCATTGTGATGAAAAGTTCATGGAGCACTGGGGTTACAAAGATAACAGAGCCTTGTGATGACGCGGGCATGGACCATTGTGATGACAAAAGTTATGAAGCATTGTGATGATTGGACTCACGGAGCATTGTGATGACAGGGGTCATGGAGCATTTTGATGACAAGGGCATGGAGCATTGTAATGACAGTGGCATGGAGCATTGGTCTGACAAGTTTCATAGATTATTGTGATGAGAGTTGACATGGTGCATTGTGATGACAAGGGCATGGAGCATTGTGATGACAAGGGCATGTAGTATTGTGAAGACAGGTGCCAGGGAGCATTGTGATGACATATGTCATGGTCCATTGCGATGACAATGGCAGGGAGCATTGTGATGCCAAATGTAATGGAGGATTGTGATGACAAATATAAAGGAGCATTGTAATGGTTAGGGCTTGGAGCATTATGATTAGAAGGTACATTGAAAATTTTCATGACAAGGTCGTGAAGCATTGAGATGACAAGTTCCTGGAGCATTGTGATGACAAAACCATGGAACCTTGTGATGACAAGTCTCATGGAGCATAATGATGTAAAGGGGCTTGGAGCATTCTGATTATAGGGGTCTTGGAACATTGTGATAAGAAGTGCATGGAGCTTTGTGATGACAAGGGCATGGAGCATTGTTCTAATAAGTTTCAGGGATTATTGTGATGAAAGTTGGAATGGCGCATTGTGATGACAAGGGCATGGAGAATTGTGATGACCACGTCATGCAATATTGTGAAGAGAGATGTCAGGGAGCATTGTGATGACATATGTAATGGCCCATTGTGATGACAATGGCATGGAGCATTGTGATTCCAAGTGTCATGGAGGATTCTGATGACAAAGGTAATGGAGCATTGTGATGACAATGCCTTGGAGCATTGTGATGACAAGGGTCAGGGAGCATTGTGCTAACAAGTGCATGGAGACTTGTGATGACAATGGTCTGGAGCATTCTGATGACAAGCTTTTGGAGTTTTTTTTTTTTTGAATGAGTAGGTCAAAAATGTCCTCTCATCATTATTGCTTGTGCTCATTTTTTTTAAATTTTATTTTATTTCATTTTTTTGCTTTATAACAAATTTAATCAGTTATACATATACATATGTTTCCATATCCCCTTGTGGATTATTTTGATGACAATGGCATGGAGCATTGTGATGAAAATGGCATGGGGCTTTGTGATGAGAAAGGCATGGAGCCTTTTCGTGACAGGTTTCAAGGAGCATTCTGACGACAAGTGTCAGGGAGCATTGTGATGACAAGTGTATTGAGAACAGTGATGACAATGGTCATGGAGCATTGTGATGAAAAGTGCATGGACTATTGTGATGACAGGCATCATGGAGCGTTGTGATGACAAGTGTTATGGAACATTGTGATCACAAGGGTTTGGAGCATTGTGATGACAGAGTTCATGGATCATTTTGATTTCAAGGAGCATGGAGCATTGTGATGACTATGGCATGAATCAATGGGATCCCAAGGATCTTGGAGGATTGTGATGACAATGGTAATGGAGTATTGTGATGACAAGCGCATAGTGCATTGTAATGACAAGGTCATGTAGCATTTTGCTTACAAAGGCATGGGGAATTGTGATGACAGGTGTCATGGAGCACTGTGATGACAAGCATCACGGAGAATTGTGAATACAGGGGTCATGGAGCATTGGGATGACAAGGGCATGGATCATTGTGATGACAAGTGTCATGGAGCATTGGGCTGAAAATGTTCATGGAGTATTATGATGACAGGGGTCATGGTGCACTGTGATTACAGAGGTCTTGGAGCATTGTGATGACAAGAGTCCCGGATCATTGTGTTGTCAAGTGTCATGGAGTGTTGTGATGACAGTGGTCATGCAGCATTGTGATGATATTGGTCATGGAGCATTGTGATGAGAAGGTCATGGAGCATAGGGCTAAAAATGTTCATGGAGTATTGTGATGACAGGTGTCATGGAGCATTGTGATGACAAGGGAATGGAGCATGGTGATGGCAAGGTCCTGGAGCATTGTGATGAGATGACCATGGAGACTTGTGATGACAAGTCTCATGGAGCATTCTGATGAAACGGGGCATGGAGCATTGTGATTACAGGGGTCTTGGAGCATTGTGAGGACAAGGGCATGGAGCACTGTGAGGAGAAGGCCATGGAACATTCTGATGACATGCATCATGGAGCTTTGTGATGACAATGGCATGGAGCATTGTGATTCCAAGGCTCATTGAGCTTTGTGATGACAAAGGTCATGGAGCATATTGATGCCAAGGGTGTGGTTCATTGTTATGAGAAGGGCAGGGAGCATTTTGACGACAGGGTCATGAAGCAATTTGATGAAAAGTGTAATGGAACATTTTGTTGACAGGGGTTATAGAACATTGTCATGCCAGGTGTCATGGAGCTTCGGGATGAAATGGGTCAAGGAGCACTTTGATGACAGGGGTTATGGAATATTGTGATGTCAGGTGTCATGGAACATTGTGCTGATAAGGGGATGTAGCATTGTGATGACAGGGGTCATGGAACATTGTGATTACAGGGGTGAGTGCGGAGTGTGATGACTAGTGATGGAACATAGTGATATCTCATGTGAGAGAGCATTTGGATGAAAAGTGCATGGAGCATTGTGATTATAATGTTTATGGGGCATAGCGATGACAAGGTTGTGGATCATTGTGATGAAAATCACATGGAACATTGTGATGACAAGGGTCATGGAGCATTGTTCTGACAAAGACATGGAGCATTGTGATGACAAGTGTCACAGAGTATTGTGATGAAAAGTTCATGGAGCATTTGGGTTACAAAGGTCACAGAGCCTTGTGATGACGCGGGCATGGACCGTTGTGATGACAAACGTTATGAAGCATTGTGATGACTGGAGTCAGGGAGCGTTGTGATGACAGGGGTCATGGAGCATTTTGATGACAAGGGCATGGAGCTTTGTGATGACAGGGGCATGGAACATTGGTCTGACTTGTTTCCTAGATTATTGTGATGACAGTGGACATGGTGCATTGTGATGACAAGGGCATGGAGCATTGTGATGAGAAGGCCAGGGACTATTGTGAAGACAGGTGTCAGGGAGCATTGTGATGACATATGTCATGGTCCATTGCGATGACAATGGCAGGGAGCATTGTGATGCCAAATGTAATGGAGGATTGTGATGACAAATATAATGGAGCATTGTGATGACTAGGGCTTGGAGCATTATGATGACAAGGGCCATTGAAAATTTTCATGACAAGGTCGAGAAGCATTGTGATGACAAGGTCCTGGAGCATTGTGATGAGAAAACCATGGACCCTTGCGATGACAAATCTCATGGAGCATACTGATGAAAAGGGGCATGGAGCATTCTGATTACAGGGGTCTTGGAACATTGTGATAACAAGGGCATGGAGCTTTGTGATGACAAGGGCATCGAGCATTGGTCTAATAAGTTTCATGGATTATTGTGATGAGAGTTGGAATGGCGCATTGTGATGACAAGGACATGGAAAATTGCGATGACCAGGTCATGCAATATTGTGAAGACAGGTGTCAGGGAGCATTGTGATGACATATGTAATGGCCCAATGTGATGACAATGGCATGGAGCATTGTGATGCCAAGTGTCATGGAGGATTCTGATGACAAAGGTAATGGAGCATTGTGATGACAATGGCTTGGAGCATTGTGATGACAAGGGTCAGGGAGCATTGTGCTGACAAGTGCATGGAGAATTGTGATGACAAGGGTCATGGAGCATTCTGATGACAAGCTTGTGGAGTATATTGATGACAATGGCATGGAGCATTGTGATGAAAATGGCATGGGGCTTTGTGAAGAAAAATGCATGGAGCCTTTTCGTGACAGGGTTCAAGGAGCATTCTGACGACACGTGTCAGGGAGCATTGTGATGACAAGTGTATTGAGAATTGTGATGACAACGGTCATGGAGCATTGTGATGAAAAGGGCATGGAGTATTGTGATGACAGTCATCATGGAGCGTTGTGATGACAAGTGTTATGGAACATTGTGATCACAATGGTTTGGAGCATTGTGATGACAGAGGTCATGGATCATTTTTATTTCAATGGGCATGGAGCATTGTGATGACAAGGGCATGAAGCAATGTGATCCCAAGGTTCATGGAGGATTGTGATGACAACCACATAGAGCATTATAATGACAATGTCATGTAGCATTTTGCTGAAAAAGGCATGGAGCATTGTGATGACAGGTGTCATGGAGCACTGTGATGACAAGCGTCACGGAGCATTGTGAATACAGGGGTCATGGAGCATTGGGATGAGACGGTCATGGAGCATTGGTCTGAAATGTTCATTGAATATTGTGATGACAGCGGTCCTGGAGCATTGTGATGACAAGGTCCTGGAACACTGTGATGAGAAGACCATGGAGACTTGTGATGACAAGTCTCATGGAGCATTCTGATGAAAAGGGGCATGGAGCATTGTGATTACAGGGGTCTTGGAGCATTGTGATGACAAGGGCATGGAGTATTGTGATGACAGGCATCATGGAGCGTTGTGATGACAAGTGTTATGGAACAATGTGATCACAAGTGTTTGGAGCATTGCGATGACAGAGGTCATGGATCATTTTGATTTCAGGGAGCATGGAGCATTGTGATGACTAGGGCATGAAGCAATGCGATCCCAATGTTCTTGGAGGATTGTGATGACAATGGTAATGGAGTATTGTGATGACAAGCGCATAGAGCATTGTAATGACAAGGTCATGTAGCATTTTGCTGACAAAGTCATGGAGCATTGTGATGACAGGTGTCATGGAGCACTGTGATGACAAGCGTCACGGAGCATTGTGAATAAAGGGGTCATGGAGCATTGGGATGACAAGTGCATGGATCCTTGTGAAGAAAAGTGTCATGGATCATTGGGATGAAAATGTTCATGGAGTATTTTGATGACAGGGGTCATGGAGCATTGTGATTACAGGGGTCTTGGAGCATTGTGATGACAAGAGTCCTGGATCATTGTGTTGTCAGGTTTCATGGAGTGTTGTGATGACAGTGGTCATGGAGCATTGTGATGATATTGGTCATGGCACATTGTGATGAGAATGTCATGGAGCATTGGGGTGAAAATATTCATGGAATATTGTGATGACAGGTGTCATGGCGCATTGTGATGACAAAGGAATGGAGCGTGGTGATGATAAGGTCCTGGAGCATTGTGATGAGAAGACCATGGAGACTTGTGATGACAAGTCTCATGGAGCATTCTGATGAAAAGGGGCATGGAGCATTGTGATTTCAGGGGTCTTGGAGCCTTGTGATGACAAGGGTCATGGAGCCTTGTGATGACAAGGCCTTGGAACATTGTGATGGCAGGGGTCATGGAGCATTTTTATGACAGAGGTAATGGAGCATTGTGATGAGAAGGGCATTGAGCATTGGTCTGAAATATTTCATGGATTATTGTGATGAGAGTGGGCATGGAGCATTGTGATGACAAGGGCACATACACTGTGATACATGCGTCATGGGGGGTTGTAATGAAAAGGGCATGGAGCATTGTGATGAGAACGGCATCGAGCATTGTGATGACAAGTGTCATGGAGCTTTGTGATGACAACGGCATGGAGCAATGTGATGAGAGGGTTCATGGAACATTGTGATGACAATGACTTGGAGCATTGTGATGCCGAGGGTCATGGAGCTTTGTGATGACAAAGGTCATGGAGCATTTTGATGACAAGTGTGTGGTGCATTGTGATGAGAGTGGCAGGGAGCATTTTGATGACAGGGTCATGCAGTAATTTGATGAAAAGTGTAATGGAAACTTTTGATGACAGGGGTTATAGAATATTGTGATGCCAGGGGTCATGGAGCTTTGGGATGAAAAGGGTCATGGAACATTTTGATGACAGGCGTTATGGAACACTGTGATGTCAGGGGTCAGGGTACATTGTGCTGATAAGGGGATGTAGCATTGGGATGACAAGGGTCATGGAACATTGTGATAAGTGGGGTGAGGGAGGATTGTGATGACTAGTGATGGAACATTGTGATATCTCATGTGAGAGAGCATTTGGATGAGAAGTGCATGGAGCATTGTGATTACAAGGTTTATGGAGCATAGCGATGACAAGGTTGTGGATCACTGTGATGAAAAACGCATGGCACTTTGTGATGACAAGGTCTTGGAACACTGTGATGAGAATACCATGGAGACTTGTGATGACAAGTCTCATGGAGCATTCTGATGAAACGGGGCATGGAGCATTGTGATTACAGGGGTCTTGGAGCATTGTGATGACAAGGGCATGGAGCACTGTGAGGAGAAGGCCATGGAACATTCTGATGACAATGGCATGGAGCATTGTGATGCCAAGGGTCATTGAGCTTTGTGATGACAAAGTCATGGAGCATATTGATGCCAAGGGTGTGGTGCATTGTTATGAGAAGGGCAGGGAGCATTTAATGACAGGGTCATGCAGCAATTTGATGAAAAGTGTAATGGAACATTTTGTTGACAGGGGTCATAGAACATTGTGATGCCAAGGGTCATGGATCTTTGGGATGAAATTGGTCAAGGAGCACTTTGATGACAGGGGTTATGGAATATTGTGATGTCAGGTGTCATGGAACATTGTGCTGATAAGGGGATGTATCATTGTGATGACAGGGGTCATGGAACATTTTGATTACAGGGGTGAGGGCGGAGTGTGATGACTAGTGATGGAACATTGTGATATGTCATGTGAGAGAGCATTTGGATGAAAAGTGCATGGAGCATTGTGATTACAATGTTTATGGGGCATAGCGATGACAAGGTTGTGGATCATTGTGATGAAAACCACATGGAACACTGTGATGACAAGGGTCATGGAGCATTGTTCTGACAAAGACATGGAGCATTGTGATGACAAGGGTCACGGAGCATTGTGATGAAATGTTCATGGAGCATTGTGGTTACAAATGTCACAGAGCCTTGTGTTGAGCCGGGCAAGGACCGTTGTGATGACAAACGTTATGAAGCATTGTGATGACTGGACTCACGGAGCATTGTGATGACAAAAGTCATGGAGCATTTTGATGACAAGGGCATAGAGCTTTGTGATGACAGGGGCAGGGAACATTGGTCTGACATGTTTCCTAGATTACTGTGATGACAGTGGACATGGTGCACTGTGATGACAAGGGCATGGAGAATTGTGATGAGAATGCCAGGGACTATTGTGAATACAGGTGTCAGGGAGCATTGTGATGACATATGTCATGGTCCATTGCGATGACAACGGCAGGGAGCACTGTGATGCCAAATGTAATGGAGGATTGTGATGACAAATATAATGGAGCATTGTGATGACTAGGGCTTGGAGCATTATGATGACAAGGGCCATTGAGAATTTTCATGACAATGTCGTGAAGCATTGTGATGACAAGTTCCTGGAGCATTGTGATGAGAAAACCATGGAGCCTTGTGATGACAAGTTTCATGGAGCATACTGATGAAAAGGGGCATGGAGCATTCTGATTACAGGGGTCTTGGAACATTGTGATAACAAGGGCATGGAGCTTTGTGATGACATGGGCATCGAGCATTGGTCTAATAAGTTTCATGGATTATTGTGATGACAGTTGGAATGGCGCATTGTGATGACAAGGGCATGGAAAATTGCGATGACCAGGTCATGCAATATTGTGAAAAGTGGTGTCAGGGAGCATTGTGATGACATATGTAATGGCCCAAATTGATGACAATGGCATGGAGCATTGTGATGCCATGTGTCATGGAGGATTTTGATGACAAAGGTAATGGAGCATTGTGATGACAATGGCTTGGAGCATTGTGATGACAAGGGTCAGGGAGCATTGTGCTGACAAGTGCATGGAGAATTGTGATGACAATTGTCATGGAACATTCTACTGACAAAATTGTGGAGTATTTTGATGACAATGGCATGCAGCATTGTGATGAAAATGGCATGGGGCTTTGTGAAGAAAAAGGCATGGAGCCTTTTCGTGACAGGGTTCAAGGAGCATTCTGATGACACGTGTCAGGGAGCATTGTGATGACAAGTGTATTGAGAATTGTGATGACAACGGTCATGGAGCATTGTGATGAAAAGGGCATGGAGTATTGTGATGACAGGCATCATGGAGCGTTGTGATGAAAAGTGTTATGGAACATTGTGCTCACAAGGGTTTGGAGCATTGTGATGACAGAGGTCATGGATCATTTTGATTTCAAGGAGCATGGAGCATTGTGATGACAAGGGCATGAAGCAATGTGATCCCAAGGTTCATGGAGGATTGTGATGAAAATGGTAATGGAGTATTGTGATGACAAGCACATAGAGCATTGTAATGACAAGGTCATGTAGCATTTTGCTGACAAAGGCATGGAGCATTGTGAAGACAGGTGTCATGGAGCACTGTGATGACAAGCGTCACGGAGCATTGTGAATAAAGGGGTCATGGAGCATTGGGATGAGAAGTTCATGGAGCATTGGGCTGAAAATGTTCATTGAATATTGTGATGACAGGGGTCCTGGAGCATTGTGATGACAAGGTCCTGGAACATTGTGATGAGAAGACCATGGAGACTTGTGATGACAAGTCTCATGGAGCATTCTGATGAAAAGGGGCATGGAGCATTGTGATTACAGGGGTCTTGGAGCATTGTGATGACAAGGGCATGGAGTATTGTGATGACAGGCATCATGGAGCCTTGTGATGACAAGTGTTATGGAACAATGTGATCACAAGTGTTTGGAGCATTGCGATGACAGAGGTCATGGATCATTTTGATTTCAGGGAGCATGGAACATTGTGATGACTAGGGCATGAAGCAATGCGATCCCAATGTTCTTGGAGGATTGTGATGACAATGGTAATGGAGTATTTTGATGACAAGCGCATAGAGCATTGTAATGACAAGATCATGTAGAATTTTGCTGACAAAGGCATGGAGCTTTGTGTTGACAGGTGTCATGGAGCACTGTGATGACAAGCATCAGGTAGCATTTTGAATACAGGGGTCATGGAGCATAGGGATGACAAGGGCATGGATCATTGTGATGACAAGTGTCATGGAGCACTGGGCTGAAAATGTTCATGGAGTATTTTGATGACAGGTGTCATGGAGCATTGTGATGACAAGGGAATGAAGCACGGTGATGACAAGGTCCTGGAGCATTGTGATGAGATGACCATGGTGACTTGTTATGACAAGTCTCATGGAGCATTCTGATGAAAAGTGGCATGGAGCATTCTGATTACAGGGGTCTTGGAGCATTGTTGTTACAAGAGTCCTGGATCATTTTGTTGTCAGGTTTCATGGAGTGTTGTGATGACAGTGGTCATGGAGCATTGTGATGATATTGGTCATGGCACATTGTGATGAGAAGGTTATGGAACATTGCGGTGAAAATATTCATGGAATATTGTGATGACAGGTGTCATGGAGCATTGTGATGACAAGGGAATGGAGCGTGGTGATGACAAGGTCCTGGAGCATTGTGATGAGATGACCATGGTGACTTGTTATGACAAGTCTCATGGAGCATTCTGATGAAAAGGTGCATGGAGCATTGTGATTACAGGGGTCTTGGAGCATTGTGATGACAAGGGCATGGAGCACTGTGAGGAGAAGTCCATGGAACCTTCTGATAACATGCGTCAGGGAGCTTTGTAATGACAAGGGCATGGAGCATTGTGATTACAGGGGTCTTGGAGCATTGTGATGACAAGGGTCATGCAGCCTTGTGATGACAAGGCCATGGAACATTGTGATGGCAGGGGTCATGGAGCATTTTTTATGACAGAGGAAATGGAGCTTTGTGATGAGTAGGTCATTGAGCATTGGTCTGAAATGTTTCATGGATTATTGTGATGAGAGTGGGCATGGAGCATTTTGATGACAAGGGCACGTACACTGTGATACATGGGTCATGGTGGATTGTAATGACAAGGGCATGGAGCATTGTGATGAGAAGAGCATCGAGCATTGTGATGACAAGTGTCATGGAGCTTTGTGATGACAAGGGCATTGAGCAATGTGATGAGAGGGTTCATGGAGCATTATGATGACAATGACATGGAGCATTGTGATGCCAAGGGTCATGGAGCTTTGTGATGACAAAAGTCATGGAGCATTTTGATGACAAGTGTGTGGTGCATTGTGATGAGTAGGGGAGGAAGCATTTTGATGACAGGTTCATGCAGTAATTTGATGAAAAGTGTAATGGAACATTTTGATGACAGGTGTTATTGAATATTGTGATGTCAGGGATCATGGAACATTGTGCTGATATGGGGTTTTAGCATTGTGATGACAGGGGTCATGGAAAATTGTGATAACAGGGGTGAGGGAGGATTGTGATGACAAGTGATGGTACATTGTGATATCTCATGTGAGAGAGCATTTGGATGAGAATTGCATGGATCATTGTGATTACAAGGTTTATGGAGCATAGCGATGACAAAGTTGTGGATCATTGTGTTGAAAAACGCATGGCACATTGTGATGACAAGGGTCATGGAGGATTTTTGTGACAAAGACATGGAGCATTGGGATGACAAGGGTCACGGAGCATTGTGATGAAAAGCGCATGGAGCATTGTGGTTACAAAGGTCACAGAGCCTTGTGATGATGCGGGCATGGACCGTTGTTATGACAAACGTTATGAAGCATTGTGATGACTGGAGTCACGGAGCACTGAGATTACAGGGGTAATGGAGCATTGTGATGAGAAGGGCATGGAGCATTGTGATGACAGGGGCATGGAGCATTGGTATGACTAGTTTCATAGATTATTGTGATGACAGTGGACATGGTGCAATGTGATGACAAGGGCATGGAGCATTGTGATGACAAGGGCATGGAGTATTGTGAAGACAGGTGTCAGGGAGCATTGTGATGACATATGTCATGGTCCATTGCGATGACAGTGGCATGGAGCATTGTGATGCCAAATGTAATGGAGGATTGTGATGACAAATATAATGGAGCATTGTGATGACTAGGGCTTGGAGCATTATGATGACAAGGGCCATTGAGAATTTTCATGACAGTGTCGTGAAGCATTGTGATGACATGGTCCAGGAGAATTGTGATGAGAAAACCATGGAGCCTTGTGATGACAGGTCTCATGGAGCATACTGATGAAAAGGGGCATGGAGCATTCTGATTACAGGGGTCTTGGAATCTTGTGATAACAAGGGCATGGAGCATTGTGATGACAAGCGCATGGAGTACTGTGATGACAGGCATCATGGAGCGTTGTGATGACAAGTGTTATGGAACATTGTGATCACAAGGTTTTGGAGCATTGCGATGACAGAGGTCATGGATCATTTTGATTTCAAGGAGCATGGAGCATTGTGATGACTAGGGCATGAAGCAATGCGATCCCAAGTTTCTTGGAGGATTGTGATGACAATGGTAATGGAGTATTGTGATGACAAGCGCATAGAGCATTGTAATGCCAAGGTCATGTAGCATTTTGCTGACAAAGGCATGGAGCTTTGTAATGACAGGTGTCATGGATCACGGTGATGACAAGCATCACGGAGCATTGTGAATACAGGGGTCATGGAGCATAGGGATGACAAGGGCTTGGATCATTGTGATGACAAGGGTCATGGATCATTGGGCTGAAAATGTTCATGGAGTACTGTGATGACAGTGGTCATGGAGCATTGTGATTACAGGGGTCTTGGAGCATTGTGATGACAAGAGTCCCGGATCATTGTGTTGTCAGGTGTCATGGAGTGTTGTGATGACTGTGGTCACGGAGCATTTTGATGATATTTGCCATGGAGCATTGTGATTAGATGGTCATGGAGCATTTGGCTGAAAATGTTCATGGAGTATTGTGATGCAAGGTGTCATGGAGCATTGTGATGACAAGGGAATGGAGCTTGGTGATTACAAGGTACTGGAGCATTGTGATGAGATGACCATGGAGATTTGTGATGACAAGTCTCATGGAGCATTTTGATGAAAAAGGGCATGGAGCATTGTGATTACAGGGGTCTTGGAGCTTTGTCATGACAAGGGCATGGAGCTCTCTGAGAAGAAGTCCATGGAACATTCTGATGACATGCGTCATGGAGCTTTGTGATGACAAGGGAATGGAGCATTGTGATTACAGGGGTCATGGAGCATTGTGATGACAAGGGTCATGGAGCCTTTTGATGACAAGGCCGTGGAGCATTGTGATGGCAGGGGTCATGGAGCATTGTTATGACAGAGGTAATGGAGCATTATGATGAGAAGGGCATTGAACATTGGTCTGAAATGTTTCATGGATTATTGTGATGAGAGTGGGCATGGAGCATTGTGATGAGAAGGGCACGGTACACTGTGATACATGGGTCATGGGGGATTGTAATGACAAGGGCATGGAGCATTGTGATGAGAAGGGCATGGAGCATTGTGATGCCAAGGGTCATGAAGCTTTGTGATGACAATGGTCATGGAGCATTTTGATGACGAGGGTGTGGTGCATTGTGTTGAGAAGGGTAGAGAGCATTTTCATGACATGGTCATGCAGCAATTTGATGAAAATTGTAATGGAACATTTTGATGACAGGGGTTATAGAACATTGTGATGCCAGGTGTCATGGATCTTTGCGATGAAAAGGGTGATGGAGCATTTTGATGACAGGTGTTATGGAACATTGTGATGTCAGGGGTCATGGGACATTTTGCTGATAAGGGGATATAGCATTGTGATGACAGGGGTCATGGAACATTGTGATAACTGGGGTGAGGGAGGATTGTGATGACTAGTGATGGAACATTGTGATATCTCATGTGAGAGAGCACTTGGATGAGAAGTGCATGGAGCATTGTGATTACAAGGTTTATGGAGCATAGCGATGACAAGGTTGTGGATCATTGTGATGAAAAAGACATGGCACATTGTGATGAAAAGGGTCATGGAGCATTATTCTGACAAAGAAATGGAGCATTGTGATGACAAGCATCATGGAGCATTATGATGAAATGTTATTGGAGCATTGTGGTTACAACTGTCACAGAGCCTTGTGTTGACGCGAACATGGACCATTCTGATGACAAACGTTATGAAACATTGTGATGACTGGAGTCACGGAGCATTGTGATGACAGGGGTCATGGGGCATTGTGATGAAAAGCGCATGGAGCATTGCTCTAATAAGTTTCAGAGATTATTGTGATGACAGTGGGAATGGCGCATTGTGATGACAAGGGCATGGAGCATTGTGATGACCAGGTGATGCAGTATTGTGAAGAGAGGTGTCAGGGAGCATTGTGATGACATATGTAATGGCCCATTGTGATGACAATGGCATGGAGTACTGTGATGCCAACTGTCATGGAGGATTCTGATGAAAAAGGTAATGGAGCATTGTGATTACAATGGCTTGGAACATTGTGATGACAAGGGTCAGGGAGCATTGTGCTGACAAGTGCATTGAGAATTGTGATGACAAGGGTCATGGAGCATTCTGATGACAAGCCTGTGGAGTATTTTGATGACAATGGCATGGAGCATTGTGATGAAAATTAGATGGGGCTTTGTGATGAAAAAGACATGGAGCCTTTTTGTGACAGGGTTCAAGGAGCATTCTGATGACAAGTGTCAGGGAGCATTGTGATGACAAGTGTATTGAGAATTGTGATGACAAAGGTCATGGAGCATTGTGATGAAAAGTGCATGGAGTATTGTGATGACAGGCATCATGGAGCGTTGTGATGACAAGTGTTATGGAACATTGTGATCACAAGGGTTTGAAGCATTGTGATGACAGCGGTCAGGGATCATTTTGATTTCAAGGAGCATGGAGCATTGTGATGACAAGGGCATGAAGAAAAGTGATCCCAAGGTTCATAGAGGATTGTGATGATAATGATAACGGAGTATTGTGATGACAAGCGCATAGAGCATTGTAATGACAAGGTCATGTATCATTTTGCTGACAAAAACATGGAGCATTGTGATAACAGGTGTCATGGAGCACTGTGATGACAATCGTCACGGAGCATTGTGAATACAGGGGTCATAGAGCATAGGGATGACAAGGGCATGGATCATTGTGATGACAAGGGTCATGGAGAATTGGGCTGAAAATGTTCATGGTGTATTGTGATGACAGGGGTCATGGAGCATTGTGATTTCAGGGGTCTTGGAGAATTGTGATGACAAGAGTCCCGGATCATTGTGTTGTCAGGTGTCATGGAGTGTAGTGATGACAGGGGTCATGGAGCATTGTGATGATATTGGTCATGGAGCATTGTGATGAGAATGTCATGGAGCATTGGGCTGAAAATATTCATGGAGTATTGTGATGACAGGGGTCATGGAGGATTGTGATGACAAGGGAATGGAGCATGGTGATGACAAGGTCCTGGAGCATTGTGATAAGAAGACCATGGAGACTTGTGATGACATGTCTCATGGAGCATTCTGATTAAAAGGTGCATGGAGCATTCTGATTACAGGGGTCTTGGAGCATTGTGATGACAAGGGCATTGAGCATTTTTAGGAGAAGATCATCAAACTTTCTGATGACATGCGTCATGGAGCTCTGTGATGACAAGGGCATGTAGAATTGTGATTAGAGGTATCTAGGAGCATTCTGATGACAAGGGTCATGGAGCCTTGTGATGGCAAGGCCGTGGAACATTGTGATGGCAGGGGTCATGGAGCATTGTTATGACAGAGGTAATGGAGCATTGTGATGAGAAGGGCATTGAGCATTGGTCTGAAATATTTCATGTATTATTGTGATGAGAGTGGGCATGGAGCATTGTGATGACAAGGGCACCGTACACGGTGATACATGGGTCATGGGGGATTGTAATGACAAGGGCATGGAGCATTGTGATGAGAACGGCATCGAGCATTGTGATGACAAGTGTCATGGAGATGTGTGATGACAAGGGCATGGAGCAATGTGATGAGAGGGTTCATGGAGCATTGTGATGACAATGACATGGAGCATTGTGATGCCAAGGGTCATGGAGCTTTGTGATGACAAAGGTCATGGAGCATTTTGATGACAAGGGTGTGGTGCATTGTGATGAGAAGGGCAGGGAGCATTTTGATAACAGGTTCATGCTGTAATTTGATTAAAAGTGTAATGGAACATTTTGATGACAGGGGTTATAGAACATTGTGATGCCAGGGGTCATGGAGCTTTAGGATAAAAATGGTCATGGAACATTTTGATGACAGGTGTTATGGAACTTTGTGATGTCATGGGTCATCGAACATTGTGATGATAAGTGCACGTAGCATTGTGATAACAGGAGTCATGGTTCATTGTGATAACAGGGGTGAGGGAGTATTGTGACAAATAGTGATGTAGCATTGTGATATCTGTGGTGAGAGAGCATTTGGATGAGAAGTGCATGGAGCATTGTGATGACAAATTTTATGGAGCATTGTGATGACAAGATTGTGGAGCACTGTGATGATAAGTGCATGGTGCATTGTGATGACATGTGTCATGGAGCATTGTGCTGACAAGCGCATGGAGCACTGAGATGACAAGGGTCATGGAGCATTGTGCTGAGAAAGGCATAGAGAATTGTTATGACAAGGATCAAAGAGCATTGTGATGAAAAGTTCATGGAGCATTGTGATGACAAGGGTCATGGAGCATTCTGGTGACCAACTTGTGGAGTAGTTTGATGACAATGGCATGGAGCATTGTGATGAAAACGGCATGGGGCATTGCGATGAAAAAGGCATGGAGCCTTTTCGTGACAGGTTTCAAGGAGCATACTGATCACAAGTGTCAGGGAGCATTGTGATGACAAGTGTATTGAGAATTGTGATGACAAGAGTCATGGAGCATTGTGATGAAAAGGGCATGGAGTATTGTGATGACAGACATCATGGGGCGTTGTGATGACAAGTGTTATGGAACACTGTGATCACAAGAGTTTGGAGCATTGTGATGTCAGTGGTCATGGAGCATTGTGATGATATTGGCCATGGAACATTGTGATGAGTAGATCGTGGAGCATTGGGCTGAAAATATTCATGGATTATTGTGATGACAGAGGTCATGGAGCATTGTGATGACAAGGGAATGGAGCATGGTGATGACAAGGTCCTGGAGCATAGTGATGAGAAGACCATGGAGACTTGTGATGACAAGTCTCATGGAGCATTCTTATGAAAAAGGGCAAGGAGCATTGTGATTACAGGGTTCTTGGAACATTGTGATGACTAGGGCATGAAGCATTGTGATGAGAAGGTCATGGAGCATTCTGATGATATGCGTCATGGAATTTTGTGATGACAAGGGCATGAAGCATTGTGATTACAGGGATCTTAGAGCATTGTGATGAAAATGGCATGGATCATTGGGATGAAAAATGCATGGATCCTTGTCATGACAGGGTTCAAGGAGCATACTGACGACAAGTGTCAGGGAGCATTGTGATGACAAGTGTATTGAGCATTGTGATGACAAAGGTCATGGAGCATTGTGATGAGAAGACCATGGATAATTGTGATGATGAGCGTCATGGGGTGTTGTTATGATAAGTGTTATGGAACATTGTGATCACAAGGGTTTGGAGCATTATGATGACAGAGGTCATGGAGAATATTGATTTCATTGTGATGACAATAGCCTGAAGCATTATGATGATGGGCATGGTGCATTGCGATGACAGGTTTCATGGAGAATTGAGATGAAAAGGGACATGGAGCATTGTGTTTACAGGGATCTTGGAGCACTGTGATGACAAGGGCATGGAGCATTGTGATGAGAAGGCCATGGAACATTCTGATGACATGCGTCATGGAGCTTTGTGATGACAAGGGCATGGAGCATTTTGATTACAGTGGTCTTTAGCATTGTGATGACAAGTGTCATATAACCTTGTGATGACTAGGCCGTGGAACATTGTGATGGCAGGTGTCATGGTGCATTGTTATGACAGGGGTAATGGAGCATGGTGATGAGAACGGCATGGAAAATTGGTCTGAAATGTTTCATGGATTATTGTGATGAGAGTTTGTTTGGAGCATTGTGATGACAAGGGTACGGAACACTATGTTACATGGGTCATGCAGGATTGTAATGACAAGGGGATGCACCATTGATATGAGAAGGGCATCGAGCATTGTGATGACAAGTGTCATGGAGCTTTGTGATGACAAGGGCATGGAGCAATGTGATGAGAGGGTTCATGGAGCATTGTGATGACAATGACATGGAGCATTGTGATGCCAATGGTCATGGAGCTTTGTGATGACAAGTCATGGAGCATTTTGATGACAAGGGCATGGTGCATTTTGATGAGAAGGGCAGGGAGCATTTTGATGACCGGGTCATGCAGCAATTTGATGAATAGTGTAATGGAACATTTTGATTGCAGGGGTTATAGAACATTGTGATGTCAGGGGTATTGGAGCTTTGGGATGAAAAGGGTCATGGAGCATTTTGATGACAGGGGTCTTGGAACATTGTGATGATAAGGGGATGTAGCAGTGTGATGACAGGGTCATGGAACATTTGTGTTACAGGGGTGAGGGAGAATTGTGATGACTAGTGATAGAACACAGTGATATATCTGGTGAGAGAGCATTTTGATGAGAAGTGCATGGACCATTGTGATTACAAGGTTTATGGAGCATTGCAGTGACAAGGTTGTGGATCACTGTGATGAAAAACGCATGGCACTTTGTGATGACAAGGGTCATGGAGCATTGTGATGACAAGGGCATGGAGCATTGTGATGACAAGGGCATGGAACATTGGTCTAAAGTTTCATGGATTATTGCGATGACAGTTGGAATGGCGCACTGTGATGACAAGGGCATGGAGCATTGTGATGACCAGGTCATGCAGTATTGTGAAGACAGGTGTCAGGGAGCATTGTGATGACATATGTAATGGCCCATTGTGAAGACAATGGCATGGAGCATTGTGATGCCTATTTTCATGGAGGATTCTGATGACAAAGGTAATGAAGCATTGTGAAGACAATGGCTTGGAGCATCGTGATGACAAGGGTCAGGGAGCATTGTGCTGACAAGTGCATGGAGAATTGTGATGACAATGGCATGGAGCATTCTGATGACAAGCTTGTGGACTATATTGATGACAATGGAAAGGAGCATTGTGATGAAAACGGCATGGGAAATTGTGATGAAAGGGGCATGGAGCCTTTTCGTGGCAGGTTTCAAGGAGCATTCTGATGACAAGTGTCAGGGAGCATTGTGATGGCAAGTGTATTGAGAATTGTGATGACAAAGGTCATGGAGCATTGCGATGAAAAGGGCATGGAGTATTGTGATGACAGGCATCATGGAGCGTTGTGATGACAAGTGTTATGGAACACTGTGATCACAATGGTTTGGAGCATTGTGATGACAGAGGTCATGGATCATTTTGATTTCAAGGAGCATGGAGCATTGTGATGACAAGGGCATGAAACAACCTGATCCCAAAGTTCATGGAGGATTGTGATGACAATGGAAATGGAGTATTGTGATGACAAGCGCAGAGAGCATTGTAATGACAAGGTCATGTAGCATTTTGCTGACAAAGGCATGGAGCATTGTGATGGCATGTGTCATGGAGCACTGTGATGATAAGCGTCACGGAGCATTGTGAATACAGGGGTCATGGAGCATTGGGATGACAAGGGCATGGATCACTGTGATGACAAGGGTCTTGGAGCACTGGGCTGAAAATATTCATGGAGTGTTTTGATTACAGGGTTCATGGAGCATTGTGATGACTAGGGAATGGAGCATTGTGATGACAAGAGTCCCGAATCATTGTGTTCTCAGGTGACATGGAGTGTTGTGATGACAGTGGTCATGGAGCATTGTGATGATATTGGCCATGGAGCATTGTGATGAGTAGGTCGTAGTGCATTTGGCTGAAAATTTTCATGGATTATTGTGATGACAGGGGTCATGGAGCATTGTGATTACAAGGGAATGGAGCATGGTGATGACAAGGTCCTGGAGCATTGTGATGAGAAGACCATGGAGACTTGTGATGACAAGTCTCATAGAGCATTCTGATGAAAAGGGGCATGGAGCATTGTGATTACTGGGGTCTTGGAGCACTGTGATGACTAGGGCATGGAGCATTGTGATGAGAAGGCCATGGAGCATTCTGATGACATGCGTCATGGAGTTTTTTGAGGACAACCATGGAGCATTGTGATTACAGGCGTCTTCGAATATTGTGAGGAGAAGGGCATGGAGCATTGTGAGGAGAAGACCAAGGAGCATTCTGATGGCATGCGTCATTGAGCTTTGTGATGACAAGGGCATGGAGCATTGAGATTACATGGGTCTTGGAGCATTGTGATGAAAAGGACATGGATCATTGTGATGAAAAAGGCAAGGAGCCTTGTCATGACAGGATTCAAGGAGGATACAGACAACAAGTGTCAGGGAGCATTTTGATGACAAGTGTATTGAGCGTTGTGATAACAAAGGTCATGGAGCATTGTGATGAGAAGACCATTGATAATTGTGATGACGAGAGTCATGGGACATTGTGATGAAAAGTGATATTGTATATTGTGATCACAAGTGTTTGGAGCATTGTTATGACAGAGGTCATGGAGCATTTTGATTTTATTGTGATGACAATAGCATGAAGCATTATGATGATGTGCATGGTGCATTGTGATGACAGGGTTCATGGATCATTGAGATGAAAAGAGACATAGAGTATTGTGATTACAGTGTTATTGGAGCATTGTGATGAGAAGGGTCATGGAGCTTTTTGATGACAGGACCATGGAACATCGTGATGGCAGGTGTCATGGAGCATTGTTATCACAGGGGTAATTGAGCCTTGTGATGGCAACGGCATGCAGCATTGTGATGAGAAGGCCATGGAGCATTCTGATGACATGTGTCATGGAGCTTTGTGAAGACAAGGGCATGGAGCAATGTGATGAGAGCGTTCATGGAGCATTGTGATGACAATGAAATGGAGCATTGTGATGCTAAGGGTCATGGATCTTTGTGATGACAATGGTCATGGAGCATTTTGATGGCAAGGGCGTTGTTCAATGTGATGAGAAGGGCAGGGAGCATTGTGATGACAAATTTTAAGGAGCATTGTGATGACAAGATTTTGGAGCACTGTGATGACAAGCACATGGTGCATTGTGATGACATGTGTCATTGAGCATTGTGCTGACAAGCGCATTAAGCATTGTGATGACAAGTCTCATGGAACATTCTGATGAAAAGGGGCATGGAGCATTGTGATTACAGGGGTCTTGGAGCATTGTGATGAGAAGGGCATGGAGCATTGTGATGAGAAGGCCATGAAGCATGCTGATGACATGCATCATGGAGCTTTTTAATGACAAGGGCATGGAGCATTGTGATTACAGGGATCTTGGAGCATTGTGATGAATAGGGCATGGATCACTGTGATGAAAAAGGCATGGAACCTTGTCATGACAGGGTTCAAGGAGCATACTGACGACAAGTGTCAGGGAGCATTGTGATGACAAGTGTATTGAGCATTGTGATGACAAAGGTCATGGAGCATTGTGATGAGAATACCATGGATAATTGTGATGATGAGCGTCATGGGGTGTTGAGATGATAAGTGTTATGGAACATTGTGATCACAAGGGTTTGGAGCATTATGATGACAGAGGTCATGGAGAATATTGATTTCATTGTGATGACAATAGCCTGAAGCATTATGATGATGGGCATGGTGCATTGCGATGACAGGTTTCATGGAGAATTGAGATGAAAAGGGACATGGAGCATTGTGTTTACAGGGATCTTGGAGCATTGTGATGACAAGGGCATGGAGCATTGTGATGAGAAGGCCATGGAACATTCTGATGACATGCGTCATGGAGCTTTGTGATGACAAGGGCATGGAGCATTTTGATTACAGTGGTCTTCAGCATTGTGATGACAAGTGTCATAGAACCTTGTGATGACTAGGCCGTGGAACATTGTGATGGCAGGTGTCATGGTGCATTGTTATGACAGGGGTAATGGAGCATGGTGATGAGAACGGCATGGAAAATTGGTCTGAAATGTTTCATGGATTACTGTGATGAGAGTTTGTTTGGAGCATTGTGATGACAAGGGTACGGAACACTATGTTACATGGGTCATGCAGGATTGTAATGACAAGGGGATGCACCATTGATATGAGAAGGGCATCGAGCATTGTGATGACAAGTGTCATGGAGCTTTGTGATGACAAGGGCATGGAGCAATGTGATGAGAGGGTTCATGGAGCATTGTGATGACAATGACATGGAGCATTGTGATGCCAATGGTCATGGAGCTTTGTGATGACAAGTCATGGAGCATTTTGATGACAAGGGCATGGTGCATTTTGATGAGAAGGGCAGGGAGCATTTTGATGACCGGGTCATGCAGCAATTTGATGAATAGTGTAATGGAACATTTTGATTGCAGGGGTTATAGAACATTGTGATGTCAGGGGTATTGGAGCTTTGGGATGAAAAGGGTCATGGAGCATTTTGATGACAGGGGTCTTGGAACATTGTGATGATAAGGGGATGTAGCAGTGTGATGACAGGGTCATGGAACATTGGTGTTACAGGGGTGAGGGAGAATTGTGATGACTAGTGATAGAACACAGTGATATATCTGGTGAGAGAGCATTTTGATGAGAAGTGCATGGACCATTGTGATTACAAGGTTTATGGAGCATTGCAGTGACAAGGTTGTGGATCACTGTGATGAAAAACGCATGGCACTTTGTGATGACAAGGGTCATGGAGCATTGTGATGACAAGGGCATGGAGCATTGTGATGACAAGGGCATGGAACATTGGTCTAAAGTTTCATGGATTATTGCGATGACAGTTGGAATGGCGCACTGTGATGACAAGGGCATGGAGCATTGTGATGACCAGGTCATGCAGTATTGTGAAGACAGGTGTCAGGGAGCATTGTGATGACATATGTAATGGCCCATTGTGAAGACAATGGCATGGAGCATTGTGATGCCTATTTTCATGGAGGATTCTGATGACAAAGGTAATGAAGCATTGTGAAGACAATGGCTTGGAGCATCGTGATGACAAGGGTCAGGGAGCATTGTGCTGACAAGTGCATGGAGAATTGTGATGACAATGGCATGGAGCATTCTGATGACAAGCTTGTGGACTATATTGATGACAATGGAAAGGAGCATTGTGATGAAAACGGCATGGGAAATTGTGATGAAAGGGGCATGGAGCCTTTTCGTGGCAGGTTTCAAGGAGCATTCTGATGACAAGTGTCAGGGAGCATTGTGATGGCAAGTGTATTGAGAATTGTGATGACAAAGGTCATGGAGCATTGCGATGAAAAGGGCATGGAGTATTGTGATGACAGGCATCATGGAGCGTTGTGATGACAAGTGTTATGGAACACTGTGATCACAATGGTTTGGAGCATTGTGATGACAGAGGTCATGGATCATTTTGATTTCAAGGAGCATGGAGCATTGTGATGACAAGGGCATGAAACAACCTGATCCCAAAGTTCATGGAGGATTGTGATGACAATGGAAATGGAGTATTGTGATGACAAGCGCAGAGAGCATTGTAATGACAAGGTCATGTAGCATTTTGCTGACAAAGGCATGGAGCATTGTGATGGCATGTGTCATGGAGCACTGTGATGATAAGCGTCACGGAGCATTGTGAATACAGGGGTCATGGAGCATTGGGATGACAAGGGCATGGATCACTGTGATGACAAGGGTCTTGGAGCACTGGGCTGAAAATATTCATGGAGTGTTTTGATTACAGGGTTCATGGAGCATTGTGATGACTAGGGAATGGAGCATTGTGATGACAAGAGTCCCGAATCATTGTGTTCTCAGGTGACATGGAGTGTTGTGATGACAGTGGTCATGGAGCATTGTGATGATATTGGCCATGGAGCATTGTGATGAGTAGGTCGTAGTGCATTTGGCTGAAAATTTTCATGGATTATTGTGATGACAGGGGTCATGGAGCATTGTGATTACAAGGGAATGGAGCATGGTGATGACAAGGTCCTGGAGCATTGTGATGAGAAGACCATGGAGACTTGTGATGACAAGTCTCATAGAGCATTCTGATGAAAAGGGGCATGGAGCATTGTGATTACTGGGGTCTTGGAGCACTGTGATGACTAGGGCATGGAGCATTGTGATGAGAAGGCCATGGAGCATTCTGATGACATGCGTCATGGAGTTTTTTGAGGACAACCATGGAGCATTGTGATTACAGGCGTCTTCGAATATTGTGAGGAGAAGGGCATGGAGCATTGTGAGGAGAAGACCAAGGAGCATTCTGATGGCATGCGTCATTGAGCTTTGTGATGACAAGGGCATGGAGCATTGAGATTACATGGGTCTTGGAGCATTGTGATGAAAAGGACATGGATCATTGTGATGAAAAAGGCAAGGAGCCTTGTCATGACAGGATTCAAGGAGGATACAGACAACAAGTGTCAGGGAGCATTTTGATGACAAGTGTATTGAGCGTTGTGATAACAAAGGTCATGGAGCATTGTGATGAGAAGACCATTGATAATTGTGATGACGAGAGTCATGGGACATTGTGATGAAAAGTGATATTGTATATTGTGATCACAAGTGTTTGGAGCATTGTTATGACAGAGGTCATGGAGCATTTTGATTTTATTGTGATGACAATAGCATGAAGCATTATGATGATGTGCATGGTGCATTGTGATGACAGGGTTCATGGATCATTGAGATGAAAAGAGACATAGAGTATTGTGATTACAGTGTTATTGGAGCATTGTGATGAGAAGGGTCATGGAGCTTTTTGATGACAGGACCATGGAACATCGTGATGGCAGGTGTCATGGAGCATTGTTATCACAGGGGTAATTGAGCCTTGTGATGGCAACGGCATGCAGCATTGTGATGAGAAGGCCATGGAGCATTCTGATGACATGTGTCATGGAGCTTTGTGAAGACAAGGGCATGGAGCAATGTGATGAGAGCGTTCATGGAGCATTGTGATGACAATGAAATGGAGCATTGCGATGCTAAGGGTCATGGATCTTTTTTTTTTTTTTTTTTTTTTTCTTTGGACTCAGCCTGTCAGTAGGCACTCTTTTTTTTTTATTTTTTTACCATTTATATTATTTTTTTTTGCCTTATAACAAATTTAATCAGTTATACATATACATATGTTTCCATATCCCCTCCCTTTTGCGTCTCCCTCCCACCCTCCCTATCCCACCCCTCCAGGCGGTCACAAAGCACCAAGCTGATCTCCCTGTGCTATGCGGCTGCTTCCCACTAGCTATCTACCTTACGTTTGGTAGTGTATATATGTCCATGCCGCTCTTTCACTTTGTCACAGCTTACCCTTCCCCCTCCCCATATCCTCAAGTCCATTCTCTAGTAGGTCTTTGTCTTTATTCCTGTCTTACCCCTATGTTCTTCATTACATTTTTTTTTCTTAAATTCCATATACATGTGTTAGCATACAGTATTTGTCTTTCTCTTTCTGACTTACTTCACTCTGTATGACAGACTCTAGGTCTATCCACCTCATTACAAATAGCTCAATTTCATTTCTTTTTATGGCTGAGTAATATTCCATTGTATATATGTGCCACATCTTCTTTATCCATTCATCCGATGATGCACACTTAGGTTGTTTCCATCTCCGGGCTATTGTAAATAGGGCTGCTATGAACATTTTGGTACATGTCTCTTTTTGAATTATGGTTTTCTCGGGGAATATGCCCAGTAGTGGGATTGCTGGGTCATATGGTAGTTCTATTTGTAGTTTTTTAAGGAACCTCAATAGGGTCATGGATCTTTGTGATGACAATGGTCATGGAGCATTTTGATGGAAAGGGCGTTGTTCAATGTGATGAGAAGGGCAGGGAGCATTGTGATGACAAATTTTAAGGAGCATTGTGATGACAAGATTTTGGAGCACTGTGATGACAAGCACATGGTGCATTGTGATGACATGTGTCATTGAGCATTGTGCTGACAAGCGCATTAAGCATTGTGATGACAAGTCTCATGGAACATTCTGATGAAAAGGGGCATGGAGCATTGTGATTACAGGGGTCTTGGAGCATTGTGATGAGAAGGGCATGGAGCATTGTGATGAGAAGGCCATGAAGCATGCTGATGACATGCATCATGGAGCTTTTTAATGACAAGGGCATGGAGCATTGTGATTACAGGGATCTTGGAGCATTGTGATGAATAGGGCATGGATCACTGTGATGAAAAAGGCATGGAACCTTGTCATGACAGGGTTCAAGGAGCATACTGACGACAAGTGTCAGGGAGCATTGTGATGACAAGTGTATTGAGCATTGTGATGACAAAGGTCATGGAGCATTGTGATGAGAATACCATGGATAATTGTGATGATGAGTGTCATGGGGTGTTGAGATGATAAGTGTTATTGAACATTGTGATCACAAGGTTTTGGAGCATTATGATGACAGAGGTCATGGAGAATATTGAGTTCATTGTGATGACAATAGCCTGAAGCATTATGATGATGGGCATGGTGTATTGTGATGACAGTGTTCATGGAGCATTGAGATGAAAAGTGTCATGGATCACTGTGATTACAAGGGTCTTGGAGCATTGTGATGACATGGGAATGGAGCATTGTGATGAGAAGGCCATGGAACTTTCTGATGACATGCGTCATGGAGCTTTGTGATGACAAGGGCATGCAGCATTTTGATTGCAGGGGTCTTGAGCATTGAGATGACATGTGTCATGGAACCTTGTGATGACAAGGTAGTAGAACATTGTGATGCCAAGAGTCATGGTGCATTGTTATGACCGGGTTTATGGAGCATTTGATGAGAAGGTTATGGAACATTGGTCTGAAATGTTTCATGGATTATTGTGATGAGAGTGGGCATGGAGCATTGTGATGACAAGGGCACGGAAAACTGTGATACATGGGTCATGCAGGATTGTAATGAAAAAGGCATGGAGCATTGTCATGAGAAGGGCATCGAGCACTGTGATGACAAGTGTCATGGAGCTTTGTGATGACAAGGACATGGAGCAATGTGATGAGAGGTTTCAGGGAGCATTGTGATGACAGTGACATGGAGCATTGTGATGCCATGGGACATGGAGCTTTGTGATGACAAGTCATGGAGCATTTTGATGACAAGTGCATGGTGCATTGTGATGAGAAGGGCAAGGAGCATTTTGATGAACGGGTCATGCAGCAATTTGATAAGAATTGTATTGGAATATTGTGATGGCAGTGTTTATAGAACATTGTGATGTCAGGGGTCTTGGATCTTTGGGATGAAAAGGGTCATGGAGCATTTTGCTTACAGGGGTTATGGAACATTGTGATGTCAGGGGTCATGGAACATTGTGCAGAGAAGTGGATGTAGCACTGTGATGACAGGGTCATGGAACATTGTGATTCCAGGTGTGACGGAGTATTGTGATGACTAGTGATGGAACATTGTGATATCTCTGGTGAGAGAGAATTTTGATGAGAAGTCCATGGACCATTGTGATTACAAGGTTTATGGAGCATTGCAATGAAAAGTTTGTGGTCGGCTGTGATGAAATGCGTGTGGCACACTGTGATGACAATGGTCACAGACCATTGTTCTGAGAAAGACATGGAGCATTGTGATGACAAGGGTCACAGAGAATTGTGATGAAAAGTTCTTGGAACATTGTGGTTACAAAAGTCACAGAGCCTTGTGATGACGCGGGCATGGACAATTGTGATGACAAACGTTATGAATCATTGTGATGACTGGAGTCACTGAGCATTGTGATGACAGGGGTCATGGAGCATTGTGATGACAAGGGCATGGAGCATTGTGTTGACAGGGGCATGGAGCATTGCTCTGACAAATTTCATGGATTATTGTGATGACATTGGGCATGGTGCATAGTGATGACAAGGGCATGGAGCATTGTGATGAGAAGGTCAAGGAGTATTGTGAAGACAGGTGTCAGGGAGCACTGTGATGACATATGTCATGGTCCATTGTGATGACAATGGCATGGAGCATTGTGAAGCCAAATGTAATGGAGAAATGTGAGGACAAATATAATGGGGCATTTTGATGATTAGTGCTTGGAGCATTATGATGACAAGGGCCATAGAAAATTTTCAAGACAAGGTCGAGAAGCATTGTGATGACAAAACCATGGAGCCTTGTAATGACAAGTCTCATGGAGCATACTGATGAAAAGGGGCATGGAGCATTGTGATTACAGGGGTCTTGGAACACTGTGATGACAAGGGCATAGCACTTTGTGAGGAGAAGACCAAGGAGCATTCTGATGGCATGCGTCCTTGAGTTTTGTGATGACAAGCGCATGCAGCATTGTGATTACATGGGTCTTGGAGCACTGTGATGGAAAGGGCATGGAACATTGTGATGAAAAAGGCATGGAGCCTTGTCATGACAGGGTTCAAGGAACATACTGTCAAGTGTCATGGAGCATTGTGATGACAGGGGTCATGAAGAATTGTGATAAAAAGAGCATGGAGCATTGTGATGACAAGAGCATGGAACATTGGTCTAATATGTTTCATGGATTATTGCGATGACAGTTGGAATGGCGCATTGTGATGACAAGGGCATGGAGCATTGTGATGACCAGGTCATGCAGTATTGTGAAGAGAGGTGTCAGGGAGCATTCTGATGACATATGTACTGGCCCGATCTGATGACAATGGCATGGAGCATTGTGATGCCAAGTGTCATGGAGGATTCTGATGACAAAGGTAATGGAGCATTGTGATGACAATGGCTTGGAGCATTGTGATGACAAGGGTCAAGGAGCATTTTGCTGACAATCGCATGGAGAATTGTGATGACAAGGGTCATGGAGCATTCTGCTGACAATCTTGTGGAGTATTTTGATGACAATGGCATGGAGCATTGTGATGAAAACGGCATGGGGCATTGTTATGAAAGAGGCATGGAGCCTTTTCCTTACATGGTTCAAGGAACATTCTGATGACAAGTGTCAGGGAGCATTGTGATGACAAGTGTATTGAGAATTGTGATGACAAAGGTCATGGAGCATTGCGATGAAAAGGGCATGGAGTATTGTGATGACAGGCATCATGGAGCGTTGTGATGAAAAGTGTTATGGAACATTGTGATCACAATGGTTTGGAGCATTGTGATGACAGAGGTCATGGATCATTTTGATTTCAAGGAGCATGGAGCATTGTGATGACATGGGCATGAAGCAATGTGATCCCAGGTTTCATGGAGGAATGTGATGAGAAGCAAATAGAGCATTGTAATGACAAGGTCTTGTAGCATTTTGCTGACAAAGGCATGGAGCATTGTGATGACAGGTGTCATGGAGCACTGTGATGACAAGCGTCACAGAGCATTGTGAAAACAGTGGTCATGGAGCATAGGGATGACAAGGACATGGATCATTGTGATGACAAGGGTCATGGAACATTGGGCTGAAAATGTTCATGGAGTATTGTGATGACAGGTGTCATGGAGCAGTGTGATGACTAGGGAATGGAACACTGTGATGACAAGAGTCCCGAATCATTGTGTTATCAGGTGTCATGGAGTGTTGTGATGATAGTGGTCATGGAGCATTGTGATGATATTGGCCATGGAGCTTTGTGATAAGAAGACCTTGGGTAATTGTGATATCGAGCATCATGGAGCACTGTAATGACAAGGGGCATGAAGCATTGTGATGACAGGTGTCAGGGAGCATTGTGATGACAGGGGTCATGGAGGATTGTGATGACAAGGGCATGGAGCTTTGTGATGACATGTGCATGGAGCATTGTGATGACAACTGCATGGAGCATTGCAATGTCAAGTGGATGGAGAATTGTGATGACAAGAGCATGTAACATATTGCTGAGAATTGTCATATAGCATTGTGATGACAAGGACGTGGAGAACTGTGATGACAAGGGACATGGAGCATTTTGATAACCAGGGCATGGTGCATTGTGATGACAGGGGTCATGGAGCAGTATTATGAGAACGGCCATGGTGCATTCTGACATAAGATATCACTTATGAAGGGAATGTAAACATGGCTACATATGAACTGATTTAGGGAAGAGAACAGAGTATCAGATTTAGAAAACAATCTAACGCTTGCTTAAGGGGAAAGAGAGGTGGGGAGATACACAAAACATAAGACTGATATTAGCACAGGTACCGTTCCATAATCCAAAAACTGAAGAGACAAGCCCTACTCCTTACTCAGTGAACGGAACTCACCATCCCTATTCCCCTCAGAGAAATATATCTGACTAGTAAGAATTTTATAACCTATGTATTGATATTTCTCCATAAGGGAACCAAGTGTGTCTAGAACGACATAAACATGGCAGTGAGAATCAGCTCAAACCCAGTATAAAAATGAATTTCAAAACAAAACATAAAAACAGTAAAATTCTTGCACAATACCTTCAGAGGTTCTGATGAAACCTGGAATGACCGTATCTACAATGACAGCTGGATGTGGCATAAGGCTGGTCACTTGGGACTGAGAGGATTGGTGAGATTGGGTGAAAAAATGCAGACCCTTTAAAGCAATAATGCCTGCCACCCATTCCATGGTTCCCATCTCTCCAGGTAGAAGGGAATATCACTAGAGTTATAACGTGTATGGGAACCTAGAGAATGGAAACCATCTGATGGTGAAAGGTTTCTAAAACTCTACTACTTTTTTCTCTCCTTGTACTCCAGTTTGACATTCCAACTGCTTTACTATCAATCTCCCAACTTGGAAAGTCAGCCCCTATATCCTCCTGGTACGCACAGTTGGCAAATTGTGCAGAGGATATAAGGGAAGAGAGAGAACCAATGAGAGAGTAGCTGTAGGCACTTGGACGGCCACATGTCTCTCTAATTTTCCGTCACAAAGAGGAATTAACCAAAGTCTCAGTCTTCCCACCAGAACCAGTATAAGTCCAGAAGCAAAACTGTTGATTTGGGGTCAGATCACAAAAACGCGACTTGAAAAATGGAGCTCAGGGCCACAGCAATTCACTAACCTGCAGAGTTATAAAGGACTACTCTCTTCGAAAAATCTGTTGAGGGAAAGCCACGAGGCGGAAGGGAAAATGAGGCAGAATGGCATGAAATAGATTTCAAGAGGTACATTGGAATCGCCTTTAAACACAGGGAAAGCATTACAACTTCGAAAATTATGGAAATGGCCATAAACGGCATATGAGTTTTCACGTGCATATATGCAGGAAAAAACACATATGCCCTTTTTGGACAAGCAAGCAAGCGGGCAATGCAAATCTGCACTACAAAGAAGTATCACTTCCCACCGGTCAAAAGGGACATCCACAAAATGGGTAAAAACCAGAAAGGTAAGACAGGCCCTGGAGAACAGGGAGCTTTGTTATGCTGATGGGCGGGATGTAAATTGCCAACTGCCTCTCTGGAGGAGTGCATTGTGTTCCCTAAAACAAGTAAACAACAGAGCTACAGAGCCAAGGGCACTTCCAGTCTAGGGAATATACCTTGGGAAAACTGAAAATCAATAAGACAGATCCACACCAAAATTCAGGGCTGCACTGCTTACAAAAATCTCAAATTGGGTACACATTAAATATCCCAGGAAAGACAAAAATGGTTCAAGAAACTCTGGTACTTACGTATGATGGAATATCCCTCAGCCATGAAATCAATGTCATAAGGCCAGTAGCAGCAAAATGAGTGGATTCAGGTACGATAATTCTAAGTGAAATAAGTCAAACAGAAAAAGAAACTTATCATAAGATATCACTTATGAAGATCCTGTAAACATGGCTACACATGAACTGAGTTAGGAAAGAAAAGAGAAACTCACATTTAAAAAAAAAAACGCTTATGCTTGCTTAAGGGGGAAGGAGAGGTGGGGTGATGCATAAAATCAGAGTTTGATATTAGTACAGGTACCGTTCCAAAAACCAAATACGAAATAGACAAAACCTACACCTTCCTCAGTGAAAGGGACTCAACACCCCATATTCACCACAGAGTAATATATCTTAAAAGTATGAATCTTAAAACCTATGTATTGATATGTCTCTGTAAGGGAATCAAGTGTGTCTAGACTGGCATAAACATGGCAGCGAGAATCAGCTCAAACCCAATTTAAAAAGGAATTTCAAAAACAAAACAAAAAAACAGGGAAATTCTTTACAATTCCTTCAGGGTCTCTGTTGAAACCTGGAATGACCCTATCTACAATGACTGCTGAATGTGGAATAAGGCTGGACACATGGGACTGAGAGGATTGGTGAGATTGGTTGAGCAAACGCAGACCATTTAAAACAATAAAGCATGGCACCCATTCCATGGGTCCCAACTCTCCAGGTTAATGGGCATATTACTACAGCTATAACATGTATGGGAAACCTAGAGAATGGACACACTGTGAATACGAAAGGTTTCTAAAACTCAACGAATAGTCCCTCTCTTGGTGCTCCCGTTTGACTTTCCTACTGCTTTACTATCAATCTCCCAACTTGTAGAGACAGCACATTTAAACTCCTGGTTCGCACAGATGGCCAATTTGGCAGAGGATGAAAGGGAATAGGGAGAACCAATGAGAAAGTAGCTGTTAGGCATTTGGACGGGCACATGTCACTCTTATTTCCCGGGAGGAAGAAGAATTAACCAAAGTCTCAGCCACCCACCGAAAACCAATATATGTCCTGAACCAAAATATTGGACTTGCATTCAGCTCACAAAAAACTAGTTAAAAATGGAGCTCAGGGGCACAGCAATTCAGAAACTGGCAGAGTAATAAAGGGCAACTATCGTCCAAAAGTCTGTTGAGGGAAGGCAACGAGGCGGACTTGAAAGCGAGGCAGAATAGCAGGAAACAGATTTCAAGAGGTACATTGGAATCGCCTTTAAAGCACAGGAAGAGGGGCACAATTTCGACAATGATGCACTTGGCCAAAAAGGGCGTATGCGTTTTCTCCTGAATATATTCAGGAGAAAACACATACGCCCTTTTTGGCCGAGCAAGCAAACGGGCAATGCAAATCTGCACTACAAAGAATTATCACTTCCAACCGGTCATTAGGGGCATCCACAAAATGGGTAAAAACCAGAAAGGCAAGACAGGCCCTGGAGAACAGGGAGCCTTTTTATGCTGATGGGCGGGATGTAAATTGCCAACTGCCTCTGTGGAGGAGTGCATTGTGTTCCCTAAAACAAGTAAACAACAGAGCTACAGAGCCAAGGGCACTTCGAGTCTAGGGAATATACCTTGTGAAAACTGAAAATCAATAAGACAGGGCCACCCCAAAATTTAGGGCTGCACTGCTTACAAGAACCTCAACTTGGGTACACCTTACATATCCCTGGAAATATAAAAATGGTTCAAAAAATTGTGGTGCTTACGTACGATGGAATATCCCTCAGCCTTGAAGTCAATGTCATAAGACCAGAAGCAGCAAAATGAGTGGATTCAAGTACGAAGATTCTAAGTGAAATAAGTCACACAGAAAAAGAAACGT
Organism: Mesoplodon mirus; assembly: GCF_964341445.2. Classification (NCBI taxonomy): domain Eukaryota; kingdom Metazoa; phylum Chordata; class Mammalia; order Artiodactyla; family Ziphiidae; genus Mesoplodon; species Mesoplodon mirus. The sequence continues at coordinate 502,172 of NW_028295644.1, read as the reverse complement.
ATCATAAGATATCACTTATGAAGATCCTGTAAACATGGCTACACATGAACTGAGTTAGGAAAGAGAACAGAGTCTCACATTTAGAAAACACTCTTATGCCTGCTTAAGGGGGAAGGAGAGGTGGGGTGATGCATAAAACCAGTGTTTGATATAAGCACAGGTACCGTTCCATAAAGCAACTCTGGAATAGAGAAGACCTACACCTTCCTCAGTGAAAGGGACTCAAAACCCCATATTTCCCGCAGAGGAATATATCTGACTAGTAAGAATCTTAAAACCTATGTATTGATATGTCTCCGTAAGGGAAACAAGTGTTTCTAGACTGGCATAAACATGGCAGTGAGAATCAGGTGAAACCCACTATAAAAAGGAATTTCAAAAACAAAACAAAAAAAACAGGGAAATTCTTTACAATTTATTCAGGGTCTCTGATGAAACCTGGAATGACCCTATCTACAACGACAGCTGGATGTGGCATAAGGCTGGACACATGGGACTGAGAGGATTGGTGAGATTGGGTGAGCAAATGCAGACCCTTTAAAGCAATAATTCATGGCACCCATTCCATGGGTCCCAACTCTCCAGGTTGAAGGGAATATTACTACAGCTATAACATGTATGGGAAACATAGAGAATGGATACACTGTGAATACGAAAGGTCTTTAAAACTCAACGAATAGTCCCTGTCCTGGCGCTCCGGTTTGAATTTCCAACTGCTTTACTATCAATCTCTCAAACTGGAGAGACAGCACCTTTAACCTCCTGTTTCGCACAGGTTGCCAATTTCACAGAGGATGAATGGGAAGAGGGAGAACCAATGAGAGAGTAGCTGTTAGGTATTTGGACGGGCATATCTCACTCTTATTTCCCGGGAGGAAGAAGAATTGAACAAAGTCTCAGCCACCCACCGGGAACCAGGTCCTGAACCAAAATATTGTACTTGCATTCATCTCAGAAAAAACGAGTTAAAAAATGGAGCTCAGGGGCACAGCAATTCACAAACTGGCAGAGTAATAAAGGGCAACTATCGTCCAAAAATCTGTTGAGGGAAGGCAACGAGGTGGACTTGAAAGCGAGGCAGAATAGCAGGAAACAGATTTCAAGACGTACGTTCGAATCGCCTTTAAAGCACAGGATGAGTGGCACAACTTCGACAATGATGCTCTTAGCCAAAAAGGGCGTATGTGATTTCTCGTGTATATATTCAGGAGAAAACGTATACGCCCTTTTTGGCCAAGCAAGAAAGCGGGCAATGCAAATCTGCACAACAAAGTAGTAGCACTTCCCACCAGTCAAAAGGGACATCGGAAAAATGTGTAAAAACCAGAAAGGCAAGACAGGCCCCGGAGAACAGGGAGCCTTGTTATGCTGAAGGAAGGCATGTAAATTTCCAACTGCCTCTATGCAGGAGTGCATTGTGTTCCGTAAAACAAGTAAACAACAGAGCTACAGAGCCAAGGGCACTTCCAGTCTAGGGAATATACCTTGGGAAAACTGAAAATCAATAAGACAGAGCCACCCCAAAATTTAGGGCTGCACTGCTGACAAGAACCTCTACTTGGGTACACCTTAAATACTCCTTGAAAGATAAAAATGGTTCAAAAAATTGTGGTACTTACGAAATGATGGAATATCCCTCAGCCATGAAATCAATGTCATAAGACCAGTAGCAGCAAAATGAATGGATTCAGATATGATGATTCTAAGTGAAATAAGTCACACAGAAAAAGAATCTTATCATAAGATATCACTTATGAAAATCCTGTAAACATGGCTACACATGAACTGAGTTAGGAAAGATTACAGAGTAACTAATCTTATCATAAGTTATCACTCATAGCGGGAATGTACACATGACTACACATGAACTGAATTACAAACACAACAGAGTCACACATTTAGAAAACATCTTCTGCCTGCTTATTGGGAAAGCCGATGTGGGGTGATGCATAAAACCACAGTTTTAAGTTAGCACAGATACCGTTATATAAACCATGTATGTAATAGACAACACCTACTCCCGGCACAATGAACTGGACTCAACACCCCCTATTCATTGCAGAGGAATATGTCTGACTCTAAGTATTTTAAAACATATGTATTCTCATGTCTCCATAAAGGAATCATGTGTGTGTAAAACGGCATGAACACAGCACTGAAATTCATTTAAACCCACTTATAAAAATAAATTTCAAAAGCAAAATGCAAAAACAGATAGAAAGTCTTAAAAATTAAGTTCAGGGCCTGTGATGCAAGCTAGATTGACCACCTTTACACCCACAGCTGGATGAGACATAAGACTGGACTCTTGGGGCTGACAAGATTGCTGAGGTTGTGTGAGCAAAAGAACACCACTTAGAGCAATACTGTGTGCTACCCATTCTAGTGGTCCCAACTCTCCAGGTTTAAGGGAATCTTCCTACAGTTAAAACATGCATGGGAAACCCAGTGGATGGTACACTGTGTAATTGGGAAAGTTTTCTAAAAGGTACCTCATTTTTCCGTTTGTCATGCTCGGCTTCGCCATTCCATCTGCATTACTCAAAATCTCCCCACTTGGAGTGTCAGCGCCTTTTCCCTCCCGTTATGCACAGTTTGCAAACTGTGCAGAGGATGAACAGGAAGAGGGGAAATAAATGAGAAATTAGCTGTAGGTGTTTGGATGGGTACATGTCACTCTAGTTTCCCATCAGGAAGAATAATTAACCAAAGGCTCAGCCTGAATCCCCGGAACAGGACTAGGGCCTAAAGCCATCCTGCGGTATTGCAGCCAGCTCACAAAGAGGTGAGTTGAAAAATGGAAATCAGGGGCACATCAATTCACAAACTTGCAGAATTATAAAGGACAACTATCATCCAGAAATATATTGAGGAAAGGCAGTGAAGAGGATTTGAATGCAAGGCAGAATTGAAGGAATCAGATTTCAAGAGGTAGATTGGAGTCATCTTTAAAGCACATGAAAAGCGACAGAATTTCGACAATGTTGCCCTTGGCTGAAAAGGGATTATGTGAATTTTCTTGAATATATACGGGAAAAAATGCATATGCCCTTTTTGGATAAGCAAGCCATCAGGCATTGCAAATCCACACTACAGAGAAGTGTCCCTTACCTCCAGTCAAAAGGGCCATCCACATATAGTGTAAAGGCCACAAATGCAGGACAGGCCATGGAGAAAATGGAGCCTGGTTACGCCGATGGACAGGATGTAAATTGCCAACAGCCTCTCTGGAGAACTGTATGTTGTTTTCTAAAACAGAGCTACAGAGTATAGCACACTTCCACTCATGGGCGTGTATTTTGGGAAAACTAAAATTCCACAACACACAGCCAGCCCAAAATTTAGGGCTGCTCTTTTTACAAGAACCTCGACTTCGGTACACTTTATATACCCCAGGAAAGGAAAAAAAAATGGATATAGATGTTGTGGTACTTATATACAAAGGAAAGTCACTCAGACATAAAATCAATGTCATAAGGCCAATAGCAGCATAATGAGTGGCTTTAAGTACGATGATGCTAAGTGAAATGAGCCACAAAGAAAAATAAACTTATTGTAATATATCACTTATAGAGGAAATGTAAACATGGCTACACATGAACTGAATTTCAAAAGAGAACAGAGTTACACATTTAGAAAACACACTTATGCCTCCTTAAGGGGAAAGGTGACGTGGGGTGATGTGTAAAAGCAGAGTTTGAAATTAGCACAGATCCTATGACATATACCAAATATGTAATAGACAAGACCTACTCCTTTCTCAATGAACTGGACACAAAACACCCTATTCACTGAAGAGAAATATATCTGACTGCTAATAACCTTGAAACCTATGTATTTATATGTCTCCATAATGGAATCAAGTGTATGTAGATTGGCATAAACACAGATCAATGGAACAGGACAGAAAGCCCAGAGATAAACCTACATACCTATGGCTATCTCATCTATGACAAAGGAGCTAAGGATATACAATGGAGAAAAGACAGTCTCTTCAGTAATTGGTGCTGGGAAAACTGGACCCCTACACATAAAAGAATGAAATTAGAACACTCCATAACACCATACACAAAAATAAACTCTAAATTGATTAGAGATCTAAATATAAGACCAGACACTATAAAACACTTAGAGGAAACCATAGGCAGAACACTCTATGACATAAATCACAGCAAGATCCTTTTGGACCCACCTCCTAGAGAAATGGAAATAAAAACAGAAATCAACAAATGGGACCTAATGAAACTTAAAAGCTTTTACACAGTACAGGAAAACATAAACAAGATGCAAAAACAACCCTCAGAATGGGAGAAAATATTTTCAAATGAAGCAATTGACAAAGGATTAATCTCCAAACTTTACAAGCACCTCATGTAGCTCAATATCACAAAAACAAACAACCCAATCCAAAAACGGGCAGAAGACCTAAATAGACATTTCTCCAAAGAAGATATACAGATTACCAAGAAACACATGAAAGAATGCTGAACATCACTAATCATTAGAGAAATGCAAATCAAAACTACCCTGAGGTATCACCTCACAGCAGTCAGAGTGGCAATCATCAAAAAAATCTACAAAACAATAAATGCTGGAGAGGCCTTTATTGGAGAAAAGGGAACACACTTGCACTGTGGGTGGGAATGTAAATTTATATGAGCACTAGGGAGAACAGTACGGAGGTTCCTTTAAATAACTAACAATAGAAGTACCATATGACACAACAATCCAACTACTGGGCATTTGTCTTGCGAAAACCATAATTCAAAAAGAGTTATGTACAAAAATGTTCATTGCAGCTCTATTTGCATTAGCCAGGACATGGAAGAAACCTAAGTGTCCATCGACAGATGAATGGATAAAGGAGATCTGGCACATATATACAATCAAATATTACTCAACCATAAAAAGAAGCAAAACTGAGTTATTTGTACTGAGGTGAATGGACTTAGAATCTGTCCTACACAGTGAAGTAAGTCAGAAAGGGAAAAACAAATACTGTATGTTAACAGAGATATATGGAATCTAATGAAGAAAAAAAAAAGATTTTGAAGAACCTAGTGGCAGGACAGGATTAAGGACACAGACATAGAGAAAGGACTTGAGGACACTGGAAGGGGGATGGGTAAGCTGGGACGAAGTGAGAGAGTGGCATGGACACAAATACATTACCAAATGTAACACCGATAGCTACTGAGAATCAGCCACATAGAACAGGGAGATCAGCTCGGTGCTTTGTGACCACATAAAGGGGTGGGATATGGAGTGTGGGAGGGAGATGCAAGAGGGAGGGGATCTGGTGATATTTGTATATGTATAGCTGATTCACTTTGTTATACAGTAGAAACGAACACTCCATTGTAAAGCAATTATACTTCAATAAACGTGTAAAAGGAAAAAAAAAAAAAGGCCCAAGGATAAACCTACACACTTATGGTCAACTAATATATGACAAAGGAGGCAAGACTATACAATGGAGATAAGACAGTCTCTTCAATCATTGGTGCTGGGAAATATGGAGAGCTACATGTAAAAGAATGAAATTAGAACACTCCCCAACACCATACATGAAAATATATTCAAAATGAATTAGAGACCTTAATGTAAGACCAGACAGTATAAAACTCTGAGAGGAAAACTTACGAAGGATACTCTGACGTAAATCACAGCAAGATCTTTTTTGATCCACCTCCTATAGTAATGAAATAAAAAAGAAAACTAAACTGATGGGACCTAATGAAACGTAAAAGCTTTTGCAAAGCAAAGGAAACTACAAACAAGACGAAAAGACAACCCTCAGAATGGCAGAAAATATTTGAAAACGAATCAATGGACAAATGATTAATCTCCAATATATATAAACAGCTCATGCAGCTCAATATTAATAAAACAAACAACCCAATACAAAAATGGAAGATCTAAATAGACATTTCTTCCAAGAAGACATAGAGATGGCCAGTACGCACATGAAAATCTGCTCAACATCACTAATTATTAGAGAAATGGAAATCGAAACTACAATGAGGTATCACGTCACACCTGTTAGAATGGGCATCATCAGAAAATCTACAAACAACAAATGCTGGAGAGTGTGTGGAGAAAAGGAACCTTCTTCCACTATTGTTGGGAATGTAAATCGATACAGTCTCTATGGGGAACAGTATGGAGGTTCCTTAAAAAACTAAAAATAGAATTACCATATAATCCAGCAATCCCACTACTGGGCATATACCCAGAGAAAACCATAAATCAAAAAGACACATTCACCACAATGTTCACTGCAGCACTATTTACAATAGACAGGTAATGAAAGCAACCTAAGTGCCCACAGACAGACGAATGGATAAAGACGTGGTACATATATACAACGGAATATTACTCAGCCATACATAGGAATGAAATTGGGTCATTTGCAGAGACCTCGATGGATCTACAGACTGTCATACAGAGTGAAGTAAGTCAGAAAGAGAAAAACAAATATTGTATATTAATGCATATATGTGGAACCTAGAAAAATGGTACAGATGAACCAGTTTGCAGGGCAGAGATAGAGACAGATGTAGAGAACAAACATATGGACACCAAGGAGGGAACACCATGTGAGGGTGGTGGTGGGATGAATTGGGAGACTGGGATTCACATGTGCACACTTATATGTATAAAATACATATCCAATAAGAACCTGCTGTATAAAAGAAATAAATTAAAAAAAAATAAAAATAAATAAATAACATTTAATAAAATAAAACAGAAAAAAAGTTTTTCCCTTCACATAGACGTCTTTATATTAATGCATTATTTCCATGTTTATATCTCCAAATTAAAAAAAAAGAGGAATAAATAAAATCTAACTTGAACCAAAAAGAAAAAAAGAAAGAAAAAAAACAGAACTCACCAGTTATACAGAGGAAAATCGTATCAGGGCACTTGCTCCAGTGGTAAAAAATTCTTAAGTTGGTCAGAGGTGGGAAATCGTCTCCCATGTAGTCAGCAGCGCTCTCCCCCACAAGGAGCATCTTCATTGCAAAGCTGGGGGACTGTGTCGAGGCGTCTGTGAGTAAATGTGAGCTGAGCCCCAGTCCTGCTGCAGCTGAACTCTTCCCACCCTTTCCAGGTAAAACACCTGAATATGTACAAGCACTTGCAAGCCTACAGGAAGGGCTGTGGAGCCACACTAGCGAGAGCACGCAGGCCGACTTGGTGCCTGCAGGCCAGCCAGGATGGTCCTGGCCCCAGATGCTCTTCTGGAAGCTTTTCATTTCCCTGACTGAGATACACCTCCTGCCACAGCCCCCACTGCTTTTTTACTTCCTCACCTCTGCCTGGGGAGAAATTCCAGTGGCAAGTATGGGTGACACATCCTCTTCTTTAGCAGGTGGCAGCCTGGCAACTCCTGCAGAAAGTCCAGCAGAGCCCCACTCACACTGGGCCACCCACAAAACCACGGCCCCTCACTCCCTCCCACCACCCCAGCCCCGAAACTGCTGACGGGGCAGAGAATATGGCGTCAGTCACAGCTACAGGGGCTCTTGCTGACTGGAGAGGTGTTTATATTGACCTCAACCAAGGCACACCTGTGGGGGGGGCTGGCAGGCAGTGTCAGGCTGCCCAAATCAGCCAATCCTCACCCCTCAGGGGCTCACAGTTGCAGAAAATGAACCTTGCTAAACGGGTCAGTCCCAAGGAACAGGTGTGGGCCTTGAGAGTCAGGATAGACAAGGGGCTGCAGCTGCGGCTTGTTTTCCTATCATTTTATCTGGTCCATGAGTGGAAAACAACTTCAAGAAGACCCTATCGTAATGAGAGGAACCCAGGAGTCAGGGAGAGGAGTGATGGTGGGTGGAGACAGAGGCCTGGAGCCCTGGCTGCAGTGGAAGTGTCTGGAAGACCAGGCAGAGAGAGGCTGCACAGAGTGATAGCCAGGGTCACAGACCTGTCAGAGCTGCTGTTTGTTAGTTCAAGTCCTGCTCTGAGGTGTTCTGTGTCAGCTGTGAGTGACAGGTGAGCTGGGGGTTCTCTGCAAGGTGGGCTATGTGCACAGTCACTGTGTGTCCAGCCCTGCTGGGGTACCTGCCCAGAGGAGCTCCGTATCCTTGGAGGGGCCTGACTATGAGAGCCCCATGGGCTGCTGGGTAGCTGCACAGGTGATCTCCATACCCTGGGAGGCACTTGAACACGAGAGCCCCGTGGGCTGTGGGGTGCGGGATGCAGCCCAGGTGAGCTCCATATACTGGGATTGGCCTAACCACGAGAAGCCCATGGGCTGCTGGAGACCTGGTAAAGGACATCAGGACAGTCAGTGAAGCCACCGAGGATATACATCCAGTAGCTCCTATTTCCTACACCCTGCTGCTCATTCTACAATCCACCAGGCCGTGGCATTCTGTATTACACTCCAATGATGCCTTCTTCTGTATTCCATTCATCTCAGAGTCACAAGAATTTTTGGCTTGTGTGTGGCAGGACACAACATGCAACACATGCAATAATGCTGGGGCGTCCTGCACCAATGGTTCAAAAATCCCCACACCATCATTGGGGAAATGTCCTCTAAATACCTAAAAGATCTATCTCTGTAAAAGGGAACGCTCCTTCAATATGCAGATGACATTCTGATTGCCAGGCCTACTAAAGACGCCTCGGAACTACCTAGCCAAGAAAGGATAGAAGGTGTCCAAGAAAAAGGCTCAAATATCACAGGCTCAGGTGACTTGCCTGGGCTTCATTCTCACAGATATTTGGAGAAACGCATCCCAGGATAGGGAAGAAGCCATTTGCAGCCTTACCTCTTCTAAAACTAGAAGACAGCTTAAGGGTTCCTGGGGAGGCCAAGGTTTTCTGCATCTGGATCCCTAACTACAGCCTAATAGCTGGGCCTCTACATGAAACACTGACACGAAAAGATGATGATCCTTTTGAATAGAATCCAGAAGCAGCCTTTCAAGAATGGAAAGAGCAGTCAATTCAGATCCTTGCCCAGGAACTCGCTAATTTAGCTAAACCCTTTGACCTTTACATACCCGGTCAAAGGTTAATCGCCCTTGGAGCCTTAGTGTAAAAACTGGCACCACTTGAAATGGAGCAACACAAGAATGCCCTTCAGGTATGATAAACTATGGTCACCAAGGGCTTTGCCCACCGACTCATCAGGCCAGGATACTGGGGTATCTAAAAAGCTGGAAATCAGCAGCCCACAAGGCCAGCTCCCTCCTAAGGGAATAGGACCCCACGTGGTGATCCTAACCACCCATCATGTCCTGAAGTTGCAGGGGTCGCTCTGTGGACACACTGACCTCGAGTGAGGAGGCCCTCCAACTCCAACCTCCAGAGAGACAAATGGGGGCAACAGGCCCCCAAGATGACTCGTGTGACCATCACTTGACCTGGAGTTTCTCTCAGAAAACAACAAGACTGTGCCCCAAAAGAGCAGACTACTGCTTGCAGGACTTACTGCACCCAGAGGGGAGCTAATAAGCTTGGCGGGGGAAACGTATATCACGCTTTCACCATAGAAAACCCTACAGACACCGCAGTGATGGTGGCCAATATGACCGGCTGGACTGCCGGCTACTTCTAAAGGCCGTTGACTCAGTGGACGTCATGGTCCTGGATCACCACTGACCCTGGACTCTCTGGGTGTTGCACAGGCAGGGCTCTGACACATGGTGCTGTTTGTACATTAATTCAGGGACCTAATTAAAGAAAGCACAGACTACTGGTCAGAGCATCTAGGCTGGCAAAAACCGTCAGCCTAAGGTCGCCGAACAAATGTGGGGTGGGGTGAAACCTGCCACCACAGCATCTCTGTGCATCTCTTTCCTGGACCCTTAAAGGTCATTAGAATCTATAACACTTGCATTGCTGGTGCTCAGGCGGACAAGAAGTGAGGCAGGAGGCTTTGGAACAATCAACCTCACTTGGAGGCTGGTGGGGAGACGTTTTGCCCCTCCCCCCATGTATCAGGGCTGCCACCAGAGCATGAAGCAGTTACAAAATAGGGGTCTGCACCCTCAACACCCGAAGAATAAGGAACGGAACAAAAAGCAGAGGAGGTGTTCGTCTCTGGCAACGTTCATTAAGAATTCCTGGGAGATAAAAAGAGAATCTGGGCAATAAAATAAAGTCTAACCTGCTTTTCCTTTGTGCTTTGTCTAATTTCACGTGCTCCTAGGGTTCCGCATGCAGAGGTCCCACACCCGGCACTTCAGACCTGACTTCCTAGTGCAGAATGGCTGGGTCGACACCTCAGCTGGCGGAGTCCCATGCAGACTCCACGGCATAGAGCCTGAGCTGCAGCCAACCCAGCCCTCGAGAGCTCCATCCCCTAACTCCCACTGACGATGCGGGGATCCCTACTCAGCATCCCAGCCCACAGCCCGTGGGGGAGTGCACACTCTCACCTCTCCACTCGGTTTTCAAAATAATGTTTCCTTTGCTTCTGAACCAAACTCAGTCTTCATCTGTTGGCTCCAATGACACTGGGCACGGGGACTCCTGTTGGGGTCCCCTCTGGATGATAAGTAACAGAAATTGATAACTTTGTAACTTCATTGAACAAATGTGTGAGCCAAACTGTAGTTAACCTAGAGCAGTGTATAATGTTCGGGTAAAATAAGATGTTTCTAAGACTTACATTTTATATTTCCATCACTTTAGTATAAGCAAGTTCAGTGAAGACGTCTGTCTTATTTGTCAGGTCAACATTAGAGAAATGAAGTGATTTATTTCCATGGATGTACATCGAATACTCTTGGCTGAAGCTTCAATCTTGTTTAGAATGCTTTTCCATTGAAAAGGATACCTCTCTTTCAGCTCCCCCATTTCTGAGAAGTATAAAATCTTATAATTTATTATTACCAAAGGGGAAAGGTAGGAGAAGGGATAAATTAACAGTTTGGGATTAACACATACACACTGCTATGTATAAAATAGATCATCAACAAGGAACTACTGTATAGCACAGGGAACTACACTGAATATTTTGCAATAACCTATAAGGGGAAATAATCTGAAAAAGAATCGATCTTTTTATTGACATCATCTATCAATGACAGATAAAATGTAACCTAAGCAAGGCCGATGGTGAGCACTTCTGAACCTGAAGATTTCAATCATCTAAAGTTTGGGCTCTGCCTATTTCCCAAGGCCCTTAATGGACATACGTGTAGCCGTAGCTTAAAAATTCCCCAGTTTGGGGTTCGGGGAGGCACTGATTTGGAAAAATCCCTGTTGTTCTCCTTCCATGCACTGGACCCTTCCTACAGCTAAAACATGCCTGTCACACCTAGAGGAGGTACACCATTTGATCGGAAAGAGTTTGGAAAAGGCACCTCATCTCCTCATCGCCTGGTGCTCGGGTTCACCCCTCCAGCATCTTTCCTAACAATCTCCTCACTTGGAGATATCAGCACCGTCAACATCCTGTTGCACACAGTTTGGAATTTGTCCAGATGATGAAGCGGAAGGATGAGAAAAATTTAGAGACAAGTCTTAGGTTTTCGGACAGGCACATGCCACTCTAATTTCCAATCCGGAAGACAAATTCATCAAAGGCTAGAATTGCCCATAGAAAGAGAATAGGGCTAGAGGAAATCCTGCTGTTTTGGTGAGTTTCCAAAAACACAAGTTGAAAAATGGAACTCAGGGGCACTAAAATTCATGAAACTGCAGAGTTGAAAATATCTATCGTCCAAAACTGTCTTGAGGTAAGTCACAGAAAAGGACTTGTAAGCAAGGGAAAGTGGCAGGAATCAGATTTGAAGAGGTAGAAAGGACTCCCCATTAAAGCACAAGAAAAGGGGCTGAACATCGCCAATGATGCAGTTGGCCCAAAAGGGCGTATGCATTTTTTTCTGAATATATTCAAGTAAAGGCCATTCACACTTTTTATCCAACCAAACAGGTGGGCACTGGAAATCAATACTACAAAATGTATCACTTCACATCAGTCAGAAGGGTCATCCACATAAAGTGTAAACACGAGAAATGCAGGACAGGGTGAGGAGAAAAGGGAGCCCTGTGAGGCTGATAGTGGAAATGTAATTTGCCAACGGCCACTCTGGAGAAGTGTATTGTGTTTGCTAAAACATCTGAAAACTGAGCTACAGAGCATAGGGCACATGCACTCATGGGCGTATACCTTGGGGAAAACAAAAAAATGACAGAAAACAGGCACTCCAACGTTTACCACCTCTCTGTTAAAAAGGGCCTCCACTTCGATATAAACTAAATGTCCCTGGAAGGATAAAATGGATAAAAGAGATGGGGTACTTATGTAGAGTGGAATATTACTCATCCAGAAATCAATGAAATAAGGCCAGTTGGAACAACTCTGGAGGAGTTACATACGATCATTCTAAGTGACATATGTCAGAAAGAAAAAGACACATATCATAAGATGTCACTTAAAGGTGGAATCAAAAATGGCTACACATGAAATAAACTACAAAACAGAAACATAGTCAAATATGTAGAAAATAGACATAAGGCTGCTAAATGGGAAAGGTGGGGAATGGTGAGGTATTATCCAGGAGGTTGAAATTAGCAAAGATACCATTCCAAGTACCGAATTGAATAACTGGCAAGGCCTACACGGTACCTCAAAGAACTGCACTCAGTCCACTCAAGTCACTGGAAAATAATACATATGACTCATAAACATCAGAGAAAGAATTTATTGTTGTCTCACAGTACATGAATCAAGTGGAGGTACAGCAGCAAAAAACAGAGCTTTGAAAATCAGCTGTAACCAATGTAAAAATAAATTTAAAAATATTTATAAAAACAGTGAGACAGACAAAAATTCTTACAACTTTTGTTGAAGGGCTACGATGTAACATGGATTGAACACATGTAGACCCACAGCAGGATGATATATAAGGCTGGAAGCTATGCACGCTAAGAGATGTTAGAGAGGCTGGGTGAGGAAATGCAGACCTTTTAAAGTAATACTGCCTGGTACCCATTCCATGGGTCCCAAATCTGCACTTTCAAGGGAATCTTCTGACAGGGAAAACATGCCTGGGAAACCGAGATGAATGTACACCGTGTGCTCAGGAGAGGTGTCTAAAATGCACCTCATTTTTGATCTCCTGGTGCTGGGGTTCGCCATTCCAGCCACATTACTAACAATCTCCCCACTTGGAGAATCAGCACCTTTAACCTCCTGTTTCACACAGTTTGCAATTTTTGCAGAGGATAAATGGGAAGAGGAGGAACCAATGAGAGATTAGCTGTAGTAGTTTTGACAGGCACATGTCACTCTAATTTCCCTTTAGGAAGAAGAATTAACCAAAGGCTCAGCCTGCCTCCCCAGAACCAGAATATGGCCTGAAGCAATCCAATGGTTTGGCGGTCAGCTCACAAAAAAAGCGAGTTGCAAAATGGAGCTCAGGAGCAGACAATTCAAAGATCTGCAAAGATATAAATGATAACCAACGTCCAAAAATATATTCAGGTAAGGCAACGAAGAGGTTCTGAATGAGAGGCAGAATTGCAGGAAACATATTTCAAAAGGTAGATTGTACTCACATTTAAAGCATATGAAACGCAGCAGAATTTCTAAAATGATGCAGTTGGGCAAAAGGGTGTATGCGTTTTCTTCGTGAATATCTTCAGGAAAAAAACACATACAGAGTTTTTGGCCAACCAAGCAAGAGGGAAATGCAAATCCGCACAATAAAGAAGTCTCAATTTCCACTGCTCAGAAAGTCCATCCAAAAAATGTGTACAAATCAAAAATGCAGGAGAGGCCATGGAAAACTGGGAGACTAGTCACGCTGATGGCTGGGGTATAAATATCCAAGAGCTACTCTGAAGAAGTGTATGCTGTTTCCTAAAACATTTAAATACAAAGCCCCCGAGCAAAGGGGACTTCAACACATGGACATATAACTTGGGAAGACTAAATATCAACAAGACACAGGCACCCCAAAGTTTAGGGCTGCTCTGCATACAAGAACCTCAACTTTGGTACACCTAAAGTATCCCAGGAAAAAGTGAAATGCATAAAGAACTTGTGGTAATTTTGTACAACGGAATATCACTCAGACGTGAAATCAATGTCATAAGGCCAGTAGCAGCATAATGAGAGGATTTAGGTATGATGATTCTAAGGGAAATTAGTCACACAGAAAAAGAATCTAATCATAAGATATCACTTACAGAGGGAATGTCAACATCACAACACATGAACTGAATTAGGAAAGAGAGCAGCGTCTCACATTTAGAAAACACTCTTATGCCTCCTTAAGGGGAAAGGAGAGGTGGGGTGATGCATAAAACCAGAGTTTGATATTAGCACAGGTACCATTCCATAAACCAAATACAGAATAGACAAGACCTACACCTTCCTCAGTGAACGGGACTCAAAACCCCTATTCCCCACAGAGGAATATATCTGATTAGTAAGAATCTTAAAACCTATGTATTGATATGCCTCTGTAAGGGAATCAAGTGTGTCTAGACCGTCATAAACACGTCAGTGAAAATCAGCTCAACCCCATTATAAAAATGAATTTCAAAAACAAAACAAAAAAACAGCGAAATTCTTACACAATTCCTTCAGGGGTTCTGATGAAACCTAGAATGACCCTATCTGCAAAGACAGCTGGATGAGACATAAGGCTGGACACTTGGGACTGAGAGGACTGGTGAGATTGGGAGAGAAAATGCAGACACTTTAAAGTAGTATTGCATGCCACCATTCCATGGGTCCCAAATTTTCAGGTAGAAGGGAATATCACTACAGTTATAAAATGTATGGGAAACCTAGAGAATGGACACCCTGTGATGGCGAAAGGTATCTGAAAGTCTCCTACTTTTTCCTCTCCTTGTGCTACAGTTTGGCATTCCAACTACTTTACTATCAATCTCCCAACTTAGGAGAGTCATCCCCTATAACCTCCTGGTTCGCACAGTTTGCTAATTGTGCAGAGGATGAAAGGGAAGAGGGAGAACCAATCAGAGAGTAGATGTAGGCATTTGGACGGACACATGTCACTCTAAATTCCCATTAGGAAGAAGAATTAACCAAAGCCTCAGCCACCCACAGGGAACCAGTATAGCCACCCCTGGAACCAGTATAGTTCCTGAAGCAAAATTGTGGATTTAAGGTCAGCTCCCAATAATGGGATTTGAAAATTGGACCTCAGGGGCAAAGCAAATCAAAAACCTGCAGAGTTATAAAGGACTACTCTCTTCCAAAAATCTGTTGAGGGAAGGCAACAAAGCGGACTTGAAAATGAGGCAGAATTGCACAAAACATATTTCAAGAGGTAAATTGGAATCGCCTTTAAAGCACAGGAAAGGCATCACAACTTCGAGAATGATGCACTTGGCCAAAAACAGCGTATGACTTTTCTCCTGAATATATTCAGGAGAAAAGGCCTAGGCCCTTTTTGGCCAATCAAGCAAGTGCACAATTCAAATCCACACTACAAAGAATTGTCGCTTCCCACCGGTCAAAAAGGGCATCCGAAAATCTGTAAAAACCAGAAAGGCAAGATAGAGATGACAAGGGCGTAAACCAAAATGATCCCAAGGGTCATGGAGGATTGTGATGACAAGCACATGGAGCATTGTGATGACAAGATTATGTATCATTTTGCTGACAAAGGCATTGTGATGACAAGGTTCATGGAGCCCTGTGATGACAAGCGTCATGGAGCACTGTGATTAAAGGGTTCATGGAGCATTGTCATGACAGTGGTCATGGAGCATTGTGATGACAGAGGTCATGGAGCATTGTGATGAGAACGTCATGGAGCATTGGGCTGAAAATGTTCATGGAGTATTGTGATGACAGGGGTCAAGGAGCATTGTGATGACAAGGTACTGGAGCACTGTGATGAGAAGACCATGGAGCCATGTGATGACAAGTCTCATGGAGCATTCTGATGAAAAGGCTCATGGAGCACTGTGATTACAGGGGTCCTGGAGCATTGTGATGACAAGGGCATTGAACATTGGGATGAGAATGTCATGGAGTGTTCTGATGACATGCATCATGGAGCACTGTGATGACAAGGGCATGGAGCATTGTGATTACAGTGGTCTTGGAGCACTGTGAGGAAAAGGGCATGTAACATTGTGATGAAAAAGGCATGGAGCCTTGTCATGACAGGGTTCAAGGAGCATACTGATGACAAGTGTCAGGGACCATTGTGATGACAAGGGTATTGAGCAATGTGATGACAAATGTCATGGAGCATTGTGATTAGAAGACCATGGTTAATTGTGATGACGAGTGTTATGGGGAGCTGTGATGATAAGTGTTATGGAATATTGTGATCACAAGGATTTGGAGCATTGTGATGACAGAGGTCATAGACCATTTTGATTTCATTGTGATGACAATAGCATGAAGCATTATGATGATGCGCATTGGTGCACTGTGATGACAGCGTTCATGGAGCATTGAGATGAAAAGGGGCATGGAGCATTATGATTAGAGGAGTCTTGGATCATTGTGATGAAAAGGGCATGGAACATTGGTCTGAGATATTTCATGGATTATTGTGATGAGAGGGGACAAGGAGCATTGTGATAACAAGGGCACGGAACACTGTGATACATGGTTCATGGAGGATTGTAATGAGAAGCGCATGGAGCATTGTGAGAAGAATGGCATCGAGCATTGTGATGAAAAGCATCATGGATACTGTGATGACAAGGGCTTGGAACGATGTGATGAGAGGTTTTTGGAGCATTGTGATGACAATGGCATGGAGCATTGTGATGCCAAGGGTCATGGAGTTTTGTGATGACAAAGGTCATGGAGCATTTTGATGACAAGGGTGTGGTGAATTCTCTTGTGAAGGGCAGGGAGCATTGTGATGACAGGGTCATGGAGCAATTTGATGAAAAGTGTCATGGAACATTTTGATGACAGGGGTTATGGAACATTGTGATGTCAGGAGTCATGGAACATTTTCATGACGGTGTTGTGGACCATTGTGATGACAGGGGAGTGGGTGTATTGTGATGACTAGTGAGGGAACATTTTGATATCATTCGTGAGAGAGCATTTTGATAAGAAGTGCATGGAGCATTGTGATGACAAGTTTTATGGAGCATTGTGATGACAAGGTTGTGGAGCATTGTTATGACAAGCACATGGCGCATTGTGATGACATGGGTCATGGAGCCCTGTGCTGACAAAGGCATGGAGCATTGTGATGAGAAAGGTCAACGAGCATTGTGATGAAAATTTCATGGAACATTTTGTTGACAAAGGTCAGAGAGCCTTGTGATGACGAGGGCATGGACCATTGTGATGACAAAGGTCATGAAGCATTGTGATGACTGGAGTCATGGAGCATTGTGATGACAGTGTACATAGAGCATTGTGATGAAAAGGCAATGATCATTGTGATGACAGGGGCATGGAGCATTGGCCTGACATGTTTCATGGATTATTGTGATGACAGTGGGCATGGTGCAATGTGATGACAAGGCATGGAGCATTGTGATGAGAAGGTCATGGAGTATTTTGAAGACAGGTCTCAGGGAGCATTGTGATGACATATGTCATGGTCCATTGCGATGACAATGGAATGGAACATTGTGATGCCAAGTGTCATCGAGGATTGTGATGACAAATGTAATGGAGCATTTTGATGACAAGGGCTTGGAGCATTGTGATGACAAGGGACATGGAGCATTGTGATGACAAGGGCATGGAGCATTGTGATGACAAGGGCCATTGAGAATTTTGATGACAATTTCATGAAGCATTGTGATGAGAAGCACATGGAGCTTCCTATGACAGGGGTCATGGAGCATTGCAATGACAAGTGCATAGAGAATTGTGATGACAAATCATGTAACACGGTGATGAGAACTGTCATGGAGCATAGTGATGCCAAGAACGAAGAGAACTGTGATGACACGGGACATGGAGCATTGTGATGACCAGGGCATGGAGCATTGTGATGACCAGGGCAAGGAGCATTGTGATGGCAAGACCGTGGAGCATTATGATGACGAGCGTCATGGAGCACTGTAATGACAAGGGGAATGGAGCATTGTGATGAGAGTGGCCATGGAGCATTGTGATGACAAGGGTCATGGAGCATTTTGATGACAAGGGCGTAGAGCATTGTGATGAGAAGACAATGGATAATTGTGATGACGAGCGTCATGGAGCACAGTAATGACAAGGGGTATGGAGCATTGTGATGACAGTGGCCATGGAGCATTGTGATGACAAGTGTCATGGAGCATTCTGATGACAAGCTTGTGGAGTATTGTGACGACAATGGCATGGAGCATTGTGATGAAAAGGGCATGGAGCATTGTGATAAAAAAGGCATGAAGCCATTTCATGACAGGTTTCAAGGAGCATTCTGACGACAAGTTTCAGGGAACATTGTGATGACAAGTGTTTTGAGAATTGTGATGAAAAAGATCATGGAGCATTTTGACGAAAAGGACATGGAGTATTGTGATGACAGGCATCATGGAGCGTTGTGATGACAAGTGTTATGGAACATTGTGATCACAAGGGTTTGGAGAATTGTGATGAAAAAGATCATGGAGCATTTGACGAAAAGGACATGGAGTATTGTGATGACAGGCATCATGGAGCTTTGTGATGACAAGTGTTACGGAACATTGTGATCACAAGGGTTTGGAGCATTGAGATGATAGAAGTCATAGATCATTTTGTTTTCAAGGAGCATGGAGCATTGGGATGACAAGGGCATGAAGCAATGTGATCCCAAGGTTCAGGGAGGATTGTGATGACAATGGTAAGGGAGTATTGTGATGACAAGCAAATGGAGCATTTTGATGACAAGGTCATGTAGCATATTGCTGACACAGGCATGGAGCATTGTGATGGTAAGGGTCATAGAGCACTGTGATGAGAAGCATCACGGATCATTGTGATTAAAGGGGTCATGGAGCATTGGGATGGCAAGGGCATGGATCATTGTGATGACAAGTGTCATGGAGCATTGGGCTGAAAATGTTCATGGAGCATTGTGATGACTAGGGAATTTAGCACTGTGATGACAAGAGTCCCGGATCACTGTGTTGTCAGGAGTCATGGAGCGTTGTGATGAGAGTAGTCATGGAGCATTGTGATGATAGGGATCATGAAGCACTGTGATGAGAAGTTCCTGGAGAATTGGACTGAAAATATTCAGGAACTATTGTGAGGACATGCGTCATGGAGCATTGTGATGACAAGGGAATGGAGCACTGTGATGAAAAGTTCCTGGAGAACTGTGATGAGAAAACCATGGAGCCTTGTAATAACATGTTTCATGGAGCATTCTGATGAAAAGGGGCATGGAGTATTGTGATTACAGGGGTCTTGGGGCATTGTGATGACAAGGGCATGGAGCATTGTGATTATTGGTGTCTTGGAGCATTGTGATGAAATTGGCATGGATCATTGTTATGAAAATGGTATGGAGCTTTGTCATGACAGGGTTCCAGGAGCATACTGATGACAAGCGTCAGGGAGCATTGTGATGACAAGTGTATAGAGCACTGTGATGACAAAGGTCATGGAGCACTGTGATGAGAAGACCATGGATAATTGTGATGATGAGCGTCATGGGACATTGTGATGATAACTGTTATGGAACATTGTGATCACAAGGATTTGGAGCATTGTGATGAGATAGATCATCAAATATTTTGATTTCATTTTGATGACAATAGCCTGAAGCATTATGATGATGGGCATGGTGCATTTTGATGACAGGCTTCATGGAGCATTGAGATGCAAATGTGCATGGAGCCTTGTGATTAGAGGGTTCATGGAGCATTGTGATGACAATGGCATGGAGCATTGAGATGCCAAGGGTCATGGATCCTTGTGATGACAAAGGTCATGGAGCATTTTGATGACAAGGGCGTGGTACATTGTGATGAGAAGGGCAGGGAGTATTGTGATGACAGGGTTATAGAGAAATTTGATGAAAAGTGTCATGGAATATTTTGATGACAGGTGTTATGGAACATTGTGATGTCAGGGGTCATTGAGCATTTTGAAGAAAATTGTTATGGAGCATTTTGATGACAGGGGTTATGGAACATTGTGATGTCAGGGGTCATCGAACTTTGTGATGATATGTGCATGTAGCATTGCAAAGACAGAAGTCATGGAATATTGTGATGACATGGGTGAGGGAGTATTGTGATGAATAGTGATGTAACATTGTGATATCAGTGTTGAGAGAGCATTTTGATGAGAAGTGCATGGAGCATTGTGATGACAAGTTTTATGGAGCATTGTGGTGACAAGATTGTGGAGCACTGTGATGCAAAGTGCAGGGTGCATTGTGATGACATGGGTCATGGAGCCTTGTGCTGACAAGCGCATGGAGCATTGTGTTGACGAGGGTCATGGAGCATTGTGCTGAGAAAGGCATAGAGCATTGTGATGACAAGGGTCAAAGAGCATTGTGATGAAAATTTCATGGAGCATTGTGGTTAAATATGTCACAGAGACTGCTGATGACGAGGGCATGGACCATTGTGATGACAAAGGTCATGAAGCATTGTGATGAATGGAGGCATGGAGCGTTTTGATGACAGGGGTCATGGACCATTGTGATAACAAGAGCATGGAGCATTGTGATGACAAGGGAATGGAGCATTGGTCTAATAAGTTTCATGGATGATTGTGATGAGAGTGGGCATAGAGCATTGTGATGATAAGGGCATGGAACACTGTGATACATGGGTCATGAAGGAATATAATGACAAGGTCATGGGGCATTGTGATGAGAAGGGCATAGAGCATATTGATGACAAGTGTCATGGAGCTTTGTGATGACAAGGGCATGGAGCAATGTGATGAAAGGGTTCATGGAGCACTGTGATGACAATGACATGGAGCATTGTGATGCCAAGGGTCATGGCGCCTTGTGATGACAAATGTCATGGAGCATTTTGATGACAAGTGCATGGTGCATTGTGATGATAAGGGCAGGGAGTATTTTGATGACAGGGTCATGCAGCAATATGATGGAAAGTGTATTGGAACATTTTGATGACAGGGGTTATAGAATATTGTGATGTCAGGGGTCATGGAACATTGTGATGATAAAGGGATGTAGCATTGTGATGACAGGGGTCATGGGACATTGTGATTACAGTAGTGAGGGAGTATTGTGACAACTACTGATGGAACACTGTGATATCTCTGGTGAGGGAGCATTTTGAAGAGAAGTGTATGGAGCATTGTGATTACAAGGTTTATGGAGCATTGCAATGACAATTTTCTGGACCGTTGTGATGAAAAGCGAATGACACATTGTGATGACAAGGGTCATGGAACATTTTTCGACAAAGTCATGGAGCATATTGATGAAAATGGTCACGGAGCATTGTGATGAAAATGGAATGGGGAATTGTGATGAAAAAGGCATGGAGCCTTTTCGTGACAGGGTTCAAAGAGCATTGTGATGACAAGTGTCAGGGAGCATTGTGATGACAAGTGTACTGAGCATTGTGATGACAAATGTCATGGAGCACTGTGATGAAAAGTGCATGGAATTTTGTGATGACAGGCATCATGGAGCATTGTGATGACAAGTTTTATGGAACACTGGGATCACAAGGGTTGGAGCATTGTGATGACAGAGTTCATGGAGAATTTTGATTTCATTGTGATGACAATAGCCTGAAGCATTATGATGATGGTCATGGTGCATTGTGATGACACGGTTCATGGAGCATTGAGATGAAAAAGGGCATGGAGCATTGTGATTACAGAGTTCTTGGAGCATTTTAATGACAAGCGCATAGAGCTTTCTAATGACAAGGTCATGTAGAATTTTGCTGACAAATGCATGGAGCATTGTGATGACAGGTGTCATGGAGATTTGTGATGACAAGTCATGGAGCATTTTGATGACAAGGGCATGGTGCATTGTGATGACAAGGGCAGGAAGCATTTTGATGACCGGGTCATGCAGCAATTTGATGAAAAGTGTAATGGAACATTGTGATGGCAGTGGTCATGGAGCATTGTTATGACAGAGGTAATGGAGCATTTTGATGAGAAGGGCATTGAGCATTGGTCTGCAATGTTTCAAGGATTATTGTGATGAGAGTGGGCATGGAGCATTGTGATGACAAGGACACAGAACACTGTGATACATGGGTCATGGAGGATTGTAATGACAAGAGCATGGAGCATTGTGATGAGAAGGGCATCGAGCATTGTGATGACAAGTGTCATGGAGCTTTGTAATGACAAGGGCATGGAGAAAGGTGATGAGAGCGTTTATGGAGCACTGTGATGACAATGACATGGAGCACTGTGATGCCAATGGTCATGGAGCTTTGTGATGACAAAGGTCATAGAACATTTTGATGACAAGTGTGTGGTGCATTGTGATGAGAAGGGCAGGGAGCATTTTGATGACAGGGTCATGCAGCAATTTGATGAAAAGTGTAATGGAACATTTTGATGACAGGGGTTATAGAACATTTTGATGCCAGGGGTCAGGGAGCTTTGGGATGAAAAGGGTCATGGAGCATTTTGATGACAGGCGTTATGGAAGATTGTGATGTCAGGGGTTATGGAACATTTTGCTGATAAGGGGATGTAGCATTGTGATGACTGGGGTCATGGAACATTGTGATTACCGGGGTGAGGGAGGATTGTGATAACTGGTGACGGAACATTGTGATATCTCAGGTGAGAGATCATTTGGATGTGAAGTGCATGGAGCATTGTGATTACAAGGAGTATGGCGGATAGCGATGACAAGGTTGTGGATCATTGTGATGAAAAGCGCATGGCACATTGTGATGACAAGGGTCATGGAGTATTGTTCGGACAAAGGCATGCAGCATTGTGATACAAGGGTCACGGAGCATTGTGATGAAAATTTCATGGAGCATTGAGGTTACAAAGGACACAGAGCCTTTTGAGGACGCGAGCATGGACCGTTGTGTTGAAAAACGTTATGAAGAATTGTGATGACTGGATTCAGGGAGCATTGTGATGACAGGGGTAATGGAGCAGTGTGATGACAAGGGCATGGAGCATTGCGATGACAGGGGCATGGAGCATTGGTCTGACAAATTTCATAGATTATTGTGATGACAGTGGACATGGTGCATTGTGATGACAAGGGCATGGAGCATTGTGATGAGAAGTTCAGGGAGTATTGTGAAGACAGGTGTCATGGAGCACTGTGATGACAAGGGTCACGGAGCATTGTGAATACAGGGGTCATGGAGCATTGGGATGACAAGGGCATGGATCATTGTGATGAGAAGGTCATGGAGTATTGTAAAGACAGGTGTCAGGGAGCATTGTGATGACATATGTCATAGTCCACTGTGATGACAATGTCAGGGAGCATTGAGATGCCAAATGTAATGGAGGATTGTGATGACAAATATAATGGAGCATTGTGATGACTAGGGCTTGGAGCATTATGATGACAAGGGCCATTGAGAATTTTCATGACAAGTTCGAGGAGAATTGTGATGACAAGTTCCTGGAGCTTTGTGATTAGAAAACCATGGAGCCTTGTGAAGACAAGTCTCATGGAGCATACTGATGAAAAGGGGCATGGAACATTCTGATTACAGGGGTCTTGCAACATTGTGATAACAAGTGCATGGAGCATTGTGATGACAAGGGCATGGAGCATTGGTCTAATACGTTTCATGGATTATTGTGATGACAAATGGAATGGCGCATTGTGATGACAAGGGCATGGAGCATTGTGATGACCAGGTCATGCAGTATTGTGAAGACAGGTGTCAGGGAGCATTGTGATTACATATGTAATGGCCCATTGTGATGAAAATGGCATGGAGCATTGTGATGCCAGGTGTCATGGAGGAGTCTGATCACAATTGTCAAAGAGCATTGTGATGACAAGTGTCATGGAGGATTCTGATGACAAATATAATGGAGCATTGTGATGACAAAGGCTTGGAATATTGTGATGAGAAGGGTCATGGAGCATTGTGCTGAGAAAGGCATACAGCATTGTGATGACAAGGGTCAAAGGGCATTGTGATGAAAAGTTCATGGAGCATTGTGGATAAAAATGTCACAGAGACTGTTGATGACGAAGGCATGGACAATTGTGATGACAAAGATCATGAAGCATTGTGATGACTGGAGTCACGGAGCATTGTGATGACAGGGGTCATGGAGCATTGTGATAAAAAGGGCATGGAGCATTGTGATGACAAGGGCATGGAACATTGGTCTAATAAGTTTCATGGATTATTGTGATGACAGTTGGAATGGTGCATTGTGATGACAAGGGCATGGAACATTGGTCTAATAAGTTTCATGGATTATTGCGATGACAGTTGGAATGGTGCATTGTGATGACAAGGGCATGGAGCATTGTGTTGACCAGATCATGCAGTATTGTGAAGACAGTTGTCAGGGAGCATTGTGATGACATATGTAATGGCCCATTGTGATGACAATGGCATGGAGCATTGTGATGCCAAGTGTCATGGAGGATTCTGATGACAAAGGTAATGGAGCATTGTGATGACAATGGCTTGGAGCATTGTGATGACAAGGGTCAGGGAGCATTGAGCTGACAAGTGCATGGAGAACTGTGATGACAAGGGTCATGGAGCATTCTGATGACAAGCTTGTGGAGTATTTTGATGACAATGGCATGGAGCATTGTGATGAAAACGGTATGGGGTTTTGTGATTAAAAATGCATGGAGACTTTTCGTGACAGGGTTCAAGGAACATTCTGATGACAAGTGTCAGGGAGCATTGTGATGACATGTATATTGAGAATTGTGATGACAAAGGTCATGGAGCATTGTGATGTAAAGTCCATGGAGTATTGTGATGACAGGCATCATGGAGCGTTGTGATGACAAGTGTTATGGAACACTGTGATCACAAGGATTTGGAGCATTGTGATGACAGAGGTCATGGATCATTTTGATTTCAAGGAGCATGGAGCATTATGATGACAAAGGAATGAAGCAATGTGATCCCAAGGTTCATGGAGGATTGTGATGACAATGGAAATGGAGTATTGTGATGACAAGCGCACAAAGCATTGTAATGACAAGGTCATGTAGCATTTTGCTGACAAAGGCATGGAGCATTGTGATGACATGTGTCATGGAGCACTGTGATGACAAGCGTCACGGAGCACTGTGAATACAGGGGTCATGGAGCATTGGGATGATAAGGGCATGGATCATTGTGATGACAAGAATCCCGGATCATTGTGTTGTGAGGTGTCATGGAATGTTGTGATGACAGTGGTCATGGAGCATTGTGATGATATGGGCCATGGAGCATTGTGATGAGTAGGTCGTGGAGCATTGGGCTGAAAATGTGCATGGAGTATTGTGATGATAGGGGTCCTGGAGCATTGTGATGACAAGTAAATGAAGCATGGTGATGACAAGGTCCTGTAGCATTGTGATGAGAAGACCATGGAGACTTGTGATGACAAGTCTCATGGAGCATTCTGATGAAAAGGGGCATGGAGCATTGTGATTACAGGGGTCTTGGAGCATTGTGAAGACTAGGGCATGGAGCATTGTGATGAGAAGGCCATGGAGCATTCTGATGACATGTGTCCTGGAGTTTTGTGATGACAAGTGTATGGAGCATTGTGATTAGAGGGAACTTGGAGCATTGTGATGAAAAGGGCATGGCTCATTGTGATGAAAAAGGCATGGAGCCTTGTCATGACAGGGTTCAAGGAGCATACTGACGACAAGTGTCAGGGACCATTGTGATGACAAGTGTATTGAGCATTGTGATGACAAAGATCATGGAGCATTGTGATGAGAAGACCATGGATAATTGTGATGATGAGCATCATGGGCTGTTGTGATGATTCGTGTTATGCAAAATTGTGATCACAAGGGTTTGGAGCATTATGATGACAGAGGACATGCAGAATATTGATTTCATTGTGATGACAATAGCCTGAAGCATTATGATGATGTGCATGGTGCATTGTGATGACAGGGTTCATGGGGCATTGAGATGAAAAGTGGCATGGAGCATTGTGATTACAAGGTTCTTGGAGAATTGTGCTGACAAGGGCATGGCACATTGTGATGAGAAGGCCATGGAACATTCTGATGACATGCGTCATGGAGCTTTGTGATGACAAGGGCATGGAGCATTGTGATTTCAGGGGTCTTGATCATTGTGATGAGAAGTGTCATGGAACCTTGTGATGACTAGGCCATGGAAGATTGTGATGGCAGGGGTCATGGTGCATTGTTATGACAGGAGTAATGGAGCATTGTGATGAGAAGGGTATGGAACTTTGGTCTGAAATGTTTCATGGATTATTGTGATGAGAGTGGGCATGGAGCATTGTGATGACAAGGGCAAGGAACACTGTGATACATGGGTCATGCAGGATTGTAATGACAAGGGCCTGGAGCATTGTGATGAGAATGGCATCGAGCATTGTGATGACAAGTGTCATGGAGCTTTGTGATGACAAGGGCATGGAGCAATGTGATGAGAGTGTTCATGGAGCATTGTGATGACAATGACATGGAGCATTGTGATGCCAAGGGTCATGGAGCTTTGTGATGACAAGTCATGGAGCATTTTGATGACAAGGGCATGTTGCATTGTGATGAGAAGGGCAGGGAGCATTGTGATGACAGGGTCATGGAGCAATTGGATGAAAAGTGTAATGGAATATTTTGATGGCAGTGTTTATAGACCATTGTGATGTCAGGGGACTTGGAGCTTTGGGATGGAAAGGGTCAGGGAGCATTTTGATTACAGGGGTTATGGAACATTGTGATGGCAGGGGTCATGGAACTTTGTGATGATAAGGGGATGTAGCATTGTGATGACAGTGTCATGGAACCTTGTGATTACATGGGTGAGGGAGTATTGTAATGACTAGTGATGGAACATTGTGATATCTCTGGTGAGAGAGCATTTTGATGAGAAGTGCATGGACCATTGTGATTACAACGTTTATGGAGCATTGCAATGACAAGTTTGTGGACCGTTGTGATGAAATGCGTGTAGCACATTGTGATGAAAATGGTCATGGAGCATTGTTCTGACAAAGACATGGAGCACTGTGATGACAAGTGTCTCAGAGAATTGTGATGAAAATTTCATGGAGCATTGTGGTTACAAAGGTCACAGAGCGTTGTGATGACACGGGCATGGACCATTGTGATGACAAACGTTATGAAGCATTGTGATGACTGGAGTCACGGAGCACTGTGATGACAGGTGTCATGGACGATTGTGATGACACGGGCATGGAGCATTGGTCTGAGAAGTTTCATAGATTATTGTGATGAGAGTGGACATGGTGCATTGTGATGACAAGGGCATGGAGCATTGTGATGAGAAGGTCATGGAGTAGTGTGAAGACAGGTGTCAGGGAGCATTGTGATGACATATGTCATGGGCCATTGCGATGAAAATGGCATGGAGCATTGTGATGCCAAATGTAATGGAGAATTGCGATGACAAATATAATAGAGCATTGTGATGATTAGGGCTTGGATCATTATGATGACAAGGGCCATTGGAAATTTTCATGACAAGGTCGTGAAGCATTGTGATGACAATGTCCTGGAGCATTGTGATGACAAAACCATGGATCCTTGTGATGACAAGTCTCATGGAGCATACTGAAGAAAAGGGGCATGGAGCATTGTGATTACAGGGGTCTTGGAACATTGTGATGACAAGGGCATGGAGCATAGTGAGTAGAAGACAAACAGAATCCTGATGGCAAGTGTCACTGAGATTTGTGATGACAAGGGCATGGAGCATTGTGATTACATGGGTCATGGAGCATTGTGATGAAAAGGGCATGGATCATTGTGATGAGAAGGTCATGGAGTATTGTGAAGACAGGTGTCAGGGAGCATTGTGATGACATATGTCATGGTCCATTGCAATGACAATGGCAGGGAGCATTGTGATGCCAAATGTAATGGAGGATTTTGATGACAAATATAATGGAGCATTGTGATGACTAGGGCTTGGAGCATTATGATGACAAGGGCCATTGAGAATTTTCAGAACAAGGTCGTGAAACATTGTGATGACAAGGTCCTGGAGCTTTGTGATGAGTAATCCATAGAGACTTGTGATTACAAATCTCATGGAGCATACTGATGAAAAGGGGCATGGGCCATTGTGATTACAGGGGTCTTGGAACATTGTGATGACATGGGCATGGAGCATTGTGAGGAGAAGGCCAAGGAGCATTCTGAAGACATATTTCATTGAGCTTTGTGATGACAAGGGCATGGAGCATTGTGTTCAAACGGTTCTTGGAGCATTGTGAGGAAAAGGGCATGGATCATTGTGATGAAAAAGGCATGGAGACTTGTCATGACAGGGTTCAAGGGGCATACAGACAACAAGTGTCAGGGAGCATTTTGATGACAAGTGTATTGAGCATTGTGATGACAAAGGTCATGGAACATTGTGATGAGAAGACCATGGATAATTGTGATGACGAGTGTCATGGGGCACTGTGATGACAAGTGTTATGGAATATTGTGATCACAAGGGTTTGGAGCATTGTTATGACAGAGGTCGTGGAGCATTTTGATTTCATTGTGATGACAATAGCATGAAGCATTATGATGATGGGCATGGTGCATTGTGATGACAGGGTTCATGGATCATTGAGATGAAAAGGGGCATGGAGCATTGTGATTACAGGGGTCTTGGAACACTGTGATGACAAGGGCATGGAACATTGTGAAGAGAAGGCCATGGAACCTACTGTTGACATGCGTCATGGAGCTTTGTTATGACAAGGTCATGGAGCATTTTGATTACAGGTGTCTTGGAGCATTGCGAAGACATGGGTAATGGAGCCTTGTGATGACAAGGCCGTGGAACATTGTGATGCCAATGGTCATGGAGCATTGTTATGACAGAGGTAATGGAGCATTGTTATGAGAAGGGAATTGAGCATTGGTCTGAAATATTTCATGGATTATTGTGATGAGATTGGGCATGGAGCATTGTGATGAAAAGGGCACGGAACACTGTGATACATGGGTCATGGAGGATTGTAATGTCAAGGGCAAGAAACAATGTGATGAGAGGGTTCATGGAGCACTGTGATGACAATGACATCTAGCGTTGTGAGGAGAAGGCCATGGAGCATTCTGATGTCTTGCGTCATGGAGCTTTGTGATGACAAGGGCATAGAGCTTTGTGATACATGGGTCTTGGAGCACTGTGATGAAAAGGGAATGGATCACTGTGATGAAAAAGGCATGGAGCCTTGTCATGACAGGGTTCAAGGAGCATACTGACGACAAGTGTCAGGGAGCATTGTGATGACAAGTGTATTGAGCATTGTGATGACAAAGATCTTTGAGCCTTGTGATGAGAAGACCATGGATAATTGTGATGATGATCGTCATGCGGTGTTGTGATGATAAGTGTTATGAAACATTGTGATCACAAGGGTTTGGAGCATTATGATGACAGAGTTCATGGAGAATTTTGATTTCATTGTGATGACAATAGCCTGAAGCATTATGATGAAGGGCATGGTGCATTGTGATGACACGGTTCATGGAGCATTGAGATGAAAAAGGGCATGGAGCATTGTGATTACAGAGTTCTTGGAGCATTGTAATGACAAGCGCATAGAGCTTTCTAATGACAAGGTCATGTAGAATTTTGCTGACAAATGCATGGAGCATTGTGATGACAGGTGTCATGAAGCTTTGTGATGACAAGTCATGGAGCATTTTGATGACAAGGGCATGGTGCATTGTGATGACAAGGGCAGGAAGCATTTTGATGACCGGGTCATGCAGCAATTTGATGAAAAGTGTAATGGAACATTGTGATGGCAGTGGTCATGGAGCATTGTTATGACAGAAGTAATGGAGCATTTTGATGAGAAGGGCATTGAGCATTGGTCTGAAATATTTCAAGGATTATTGTGATGAGAGTGGGCATGGAACATTGTGATGACAAGGGCACGGAACACTGTGATACATGTGTCATGGAGGACTGTAATGACAAGGGAATGGAGCATTGTGATGACCAGGTCATGCAGTATTGTGAAGACAGGTGTCAGGGAGCATTGTGATGACATATGTAATGGCCCATTGTGATGAAAATGACATGGAGCATTGTGATGCCAGGTATCATGGAGGAGTCTGATCACAATTGTCAAAGAGCATTGTGATGACAAGTGTCATGGAGGATTCTGATGACAAATATAATGGAGCATTGTGATGACAAAGGCTTGGAATATTGTGATGACAAGGGTCATGGAGCATTGTGCTGAGAAAGGCATAGAACATTGTGATGACAAGGGTCAAAGAGCATTGTGATGAAAAGTTCATGGAGCATTGTCGATAAAAATGTCACAGAGACTGTTGATGACGAAGGCATGGACAATTGTGATGACAAAGGTCATGAAGCATTGTGATGACTGGAGTCACGGAGCATTGTGATGACAGGGGTCATGGAGCATTGTGATGAAAATGGCATGGAGCATTGTGATGACAAGGGCATGGAACATTGGTCTAATAAGTTTCATGGATTATTGCGATGACAGTTGGAATGGTGCATTGTGATGACAAGGGCATGGAGCATTGTGTTGACCAGATCATGCAGTATTGTGAAGACAGTTGTCAGGGAGCATTGTGATGACATATGTAATGGCCCAATGTGATGACAATGGCATGGAGCATTGTGATGCCAAGTGTCATGGAGGATTCTGATGACAAAGGTAATGGAGCATTGTGATGACAATGGCTTGGAGCATTGTGATGACAAGGGTCAGGGAGCATTGAGCTGACAAGTGCATGGAGAATTGTGATGACAAGGGTCATGGAGCATTCTGATGACAAGCTTGTGGAGTATTTTGATGACAATGGCATGGAGCATTGTGATGAAAACGGTATGGGGCTTTGTGATGAAAAAGGCATGGAGACTTTTCGTGACAGGATTCAAGGAACATTCTGATGACAAGTGTCAGGGAGCATTGTGATGACATGTATATTGAGAATTGTGATGACAAAGGTCATGGAGCATTGTGATGTAAAGTCCATGGAGTATTGTGATGACAGGCATCATGGAGCGTTGTGATGACAAGTGTTATGGAACACTGTGATCACAAGGATTTGGAGCATTGTGATGACAGAGGTCATGGATCATTTTGATTTCAAGGAGCATGGAGCATTGTGATGACAAAGGAATGAAGCAATGTGATCCCAAGGTTCATGGAGGATTGTGATGACAATGGAAATGGAGTATTGTGATGACAAGCGCACAAAGCATTGTAATGACAAGGTCATGTAGCATTTTGCTGACAAAGGCATGGAGCATTGTGATGACATGTGTCATGGAGCACTGTGATGACAAGCGTCACGGAGCATTGTGAATACAGGGGTCATGGAGCATTGGGATGATAAGGGCATGGATCATTGTGATGACAAGAATCCTGGATCATTGTGTTGTGAGGTGTCATGGAATGTTGTGATGACAGTGGTCATGGAGCATTGTGATGATATGGGCCATGGAGCATTGTGATGAGTAGGTCGTGGAGAATTGGGCTGAAAATGTGCATGGAGTATTGTGATGATAGGGGTCCTGGAGCATTGTGATGACAAGTAAATGAAGCATGGTGATGATAAGGTCCTGGAGCATTGTGATGAGAAGACCATGGAGACTTGTGATGACAAGTCTCATGGAGCATACTGATGAAAAGGGGCATGGAACATTCTGATTACAGGGGTCTTGCAACATTGTGATAACAAGTGCATGGAGCATTGTGATGACAAGGGCATGGAGCATTGGTCTAATACGTTTCATGGATTATTGTGCTGACAGATGGAATGGCGCATTGTGATGACAAGGGCATGGAGCATTGTGATGACCAGGTCATGCAGTATTGTGAAGACAGGTGTCAGGGAGCATTGTGATGACATATGTAATGGCGCATTGTGATGAAAATGGCATGGAGCATTGTGATGCCAGGTGTCATGGAGGAGTCTGATCACAATTGCCAAGAGCATTGTGATGACAAGTGTCATGGAGGATTCTGATGACAAATATAATGGAGCATTGTGATGACAAAGGCTTGGAATATTGTGATGAGAAGGGTCATGGAGCATTGTGCTGAGAAAAGCATAGAGCATTGTGATGACAAGGGTCAAAGAGCATTGTGATGAAAAGTTCATGGAGCATTGTGGATAAAAATGTCACAGAGACTGTTGATGACGAAGGCATGGACAATTGTGATGAGAAAAGTCATGAAGCATTGTGATGACTGGAGTCACGGAGCATTGTGATGACAGGGGTCATGGAGCATTGTGATAAAAAGGGCATGGAGCATTGTGATGACAAGGGCATGGAACATTGGTCTAATAAGTTTCATGGATTATTGCGATGACAGTTGGAATGGTGCATTGTGATGACAAGGGCATGGAGCATTGTGTTGACCAGATCATGCAGTATTGTGAAGACAGGTGTCAGGGAGCATTGTGATGACATATGTAATGGCCCATTGTGATGACAATGGCATGGAGCATTGTGATGCCAAGTGTCATGGAGGATTCTGATGACAAAGGTAATGGAGCATTGTGATGACAATGGCTTGGAGCATTGTGATGACAAGGGTCAGGGAGCATTGAGCTGACAAGTGCATGGAGAATTGTGATGACAAGGGTCATGGAGCATTCTGATGACAAGCTTGTGGAGTATTTTGATGACAATGGCATGGAGCATTGTGATGAAAACGGTATGGGGCTTTGTGATGAAAAATGCATGGAGACTTTTCATGACAGGGTTCAAGGAACATTCTGATGACAAGTGTCAGGGAGCATTGTGATGACATGTATATTGAGAATTGTGATGACAAAGGTCATGGAGCATTGTGATGTAAAGTCCATGGAGTATTGTGATGACAGGCATCATGGAGCGTTGTGATGACAAGTGTTATGGAACACTGTGATCACAAGGATTTGGAGCATTGTGATGACAGAGGTCATGGATCATTTTGATTTCAAGGAGCATGGAGCATTGTGATGACAAAGGAATGAAGCAATGTGATCCCAAGGTTCATGGAGGATTGTGATGACAATGGAAATGGAGTATTGTGATGACAAGCGCACAAAGCATTGTAATGACAAGGTCATGTAGCATTTTGCTGACAAAGGCATGGAGCATTGTGATGACATGTGTCATGGAGCACTGTGATGACAAGCGTCACGGAGCATTGTGAATACAGGGGTCATGGAGCATTGGGATGATAAGGGCATGGATCATTGTGATGACAAGAATCCCGGATCATTGTGTTGTGAGGTGTCATGGAATGTTGTGATGACAGTGGTCATGGAGCATTGTGATGATATGGGCCATGGAGCATTGTGATGAGTAGGTCGTGGAGCATTGGGCTGAAAATGTGCATGGAGTATTGTGATGATAGGGGTCTTGGAGCATTGTGATGACAAGTAAATGAAGCATGGCGATGATAAGGTCCTGGAGCATTGTGATGAGAAGACCATGGAGACTTGTGATGACAAGTCTCATGGAGCATTCTGATGAAAAGGGGCATGGAGCATTGTGATTACAGGGGTCTTGGAGCACTGTGAAGACTAGGGCATGGAGCATTGTGATGAGAAGGCCATGGAGCATTCTGATGACATGTGTCCTGGAGTTTTGTGATGACAAGTGTATGGAGCATTGTGATTAGAGGGATCTTGAAGCATTGTGATGAAAAGGGCATGGATCATTGTGATGAAAAAGGCATGGAGCCTTGTCATGACAGGGTTCAAGGAGCATACTGACGACAAGTGTCAGGGACCATTGTGATGACTAGTGTATTGAGCATTGTGATGACAAAGATCATGGAGCATTGTGATGAGAAGACCATGGATAATTGTGATGATGAGCATCATGGGCTGTTGTGATGATTCGTGTTATGCAAAATTGTGATCACAAGGGTTTGGAGCTTTATGATGACAGAGGACATGCAGAATATTGATTTCATTGTGATGACAATAGCCTGAAGCATTATGATGATGGGCATGGTGCATTGTGATGACAGGGTTCATGGGGCATTGAGATGAAAAGTGGCATGGAGCATTGTGATTACAAGGTTCTTGGAGAATTGTGCTGACAAGGGCATGGCACATTGTGATGAGAAGGCCATGGAACATTCTGATGACATGCGTCATGGAGCTTTGTGATGAAAAGGGCATGGAGCATTGTGATTTCAGGGGTCTTGATCATTGTGATGAGAAGTGTCATGGAACCTTGTGATGACTAGGCCATGGAAGATTGTGATGGCAGGGGTCATGGTGCATTGTTATGACAGGAGTAATGGAGCATTGTGATGAGAAGGGTATGGAACTTTGGTCTGAAATGTTTCATGGATTATTGTGATGAGAGTGGGCATGGAGCATTGTGATGACAAGGGCAAGGAACACTGTGATACATGGGTCATGCAGGATTGTAATGACAAGGGCCTGGAGCATTGTGATGAGAATGGCATCGAGCATTGTGATGACAAGTGTCATGGAGCTTTGTGATGACAAGGGCATGGAGCAATGTGATGAGAGTGTTCATGGAGCATTGTGATGACAATGACATGGAGCATTGTGATGCCAAGGGTCATGGAGCTTTGTGATGACAAGTCATGGAGCATTTTGATGACAAGGGCATGTTGCATTGTGATGAGAAGGGCAGGGAGCATTGTGATGACAGGGTCATGGAGCAATTGGATGAAAAGTGTAATGGAATATTTTGATGGCAGGGTTTATAGACCATTGTGATGTCAGGGGACTTGGAGCTTTGGGATGGAAAGGGTCAGGGAGCATTTTGATAACAGGGGTTATGGAACATTGTGATGGCAGGGGTCATGGAACTTTGTGATGATAAGGGGATGTAGCATTGTGATGACAGTGTCATGGAACCTTGTGATTACATGGGTGAGGGAGTATTGTAATGACTAGTGATGGAACATTGTGATATCTCTGGTGAGAGAGCATTTTGATGAGAAGTGCATGGATCATTGTGATTACAACGTTTATGGAGCATTGCAATGACAAGTTTGTGGACCGTTGTGATGAAATGCGTGTAGCACATTGTGATGAAAATGGTCATGGAGCATTGTTCTGACAAAGACATGGAGCACTGTGATGACAAGTGTCTCAGAGAATTGTGATGAAAATTTCATGGAGCATTGTGGTTACAAAGGTCACAGAGCGTTGTGATGACACGGGCATGGACCATTGTGATGACAAACGTTATGAAGCATTGTGATGACTGGAGTCACGGAGCACTGTGATGACAGGTGTCATGGACGATTGTGATGACACGGGCATGGAGCATTG
The DNA here is from genome assembly GCF_964341445.2 of Mesoplodon mirus. NCBI lineage: Eukaryota > Metazoa > Chordata > Mammalia > Artiodactyla > Ziphiidae > Mesoplodon > Mesoplodon mirus. The sequence goes on along the minus strand of NW_028295644.1, from coordinate 466,854 downwards.
GTCTGAGAAATTTCATAGATTATTGTGATGAGAGTGGACATGGTGCATTGTGATGACAAGGGCATGGAGCATTGTGATGAGAAGGTCATGGAGTAGTGTGAAGACAGGTGTCAGGGAGCATTGTGATGACATATGTCATGGGCCATTGCGATGAAAATGGCATGGAGCATTGTGATGCCAAATGTAATGGAGAATTGTGATGACAAATATAATAGAGCATTGTGATGATTAGGGCTTGGAGCATTATGATGACAAGGGCCATTGGAAATTTTCATGACAAGGTCGTGAAGCATTGTGATGACAATGTCCTGGAGCACTGTGATGACAAAACCATGGATCCTTGTGATGACAAGTCTCATGGAGCATACTGAAGAAAAGGGGCATGGAGCATTGTGATTACAAGGGTCTTGGAACATTGTGATGACAAGGGCATGGAGCATAGTGAGTAGAAGACAAACAGAATCCTGATGGCAAGTGTCACTGAGTTTTGTGATGACAAAGGCATGGAGCATTGTGATTACAGGGGTTTTGGAGCATTGTGATGACAATGTTCATGGAGCCTTGTGATGACAAGGCCGTGGAACATTGTGATGGCAGGGGTCATGAAGCATTGTTATGACAGAGATAATGGAGCATTGTGATGAGAAGGGCGTTGAGCATTGGTCTGAAATGTTTCATGGATTATTGTGATGAGAGTGGGCATGGAGCATTGTGATGACAAGGGCCCGGAACACTGTGATACATGGGTCATGGAGGATTATAATGACAAAGGCATGGAGCATTGTGATGGGAAGGGCATCGAGCATTGTGATGACAAGTGTCATGGTGCTTTGTGATGACAAGGGCATGGAGGCATGTGATGAGAGGGTTCATGGAGCATTGTGATGACAATGACATGGAGCATTGTGATGCCAAGGGCCATGGAGCTTTGTGATGACAATTGTCATGGAGCATTTTGATGACAAGGGTGTGGTGCATTGCGATGAGAAGGGCAGGGAGCAATTTGATGACAGGGTCATGCAGCAATTTGATGAAAAGTGTAATGGAACATTTTGATGACAGGGGTTATAGAACATTGTGATGCCAGGGGTCATGGATCTTTGGGATAAAACGGGTCATGGAGCATTTTGAGGACAGGGGTTATGGAACATTGTGATGTCAGTGGTCATGGAATATTTTGCAGATAAGGGGATGTAGCATTGTGATGACAGGGGTCATGGAACATTGTGATAACAGGGGTGAGGGAGGATTGTGATGACTAGTGGTGGGACATTGTGATATCTCATGTGAGAGAGCATTTGGATGAAAAGTTCATGGAGCATTGTGATTACAAGGTTTATGGAGCATAGCGATGACAAGGTTGTGGATCATTGTGATGAAAAGTACATGGCACATTGTGATGACAATGGTCATGGAGCATTGTTCTGACAATGGCATGGAGCATTGTGATGACAACGGTCACGGAGCATTGTGATGAAAAGTTCATGGAGCATTGTGGTTACAAAGGTCACAGAGCCTTGTGATGATGTGGGAAAGGACCTTTGTGATGACAAACGTTATGAAGCATTGTGATGACTGGAGTCACGGAGCATTGTGATGACAGGGGTCATGGAGCATTGTGATGACAAGGGCATGGAGCACTGTGATGACAGGGTCATGGAGCATTGGTCTGACAAGTTTCATAGATGATTGTGATGACAGTGGACATGGTGCTTTGTGATGAAAAGGGCATGGAGCATTGTGATGACAAGGGCAAGGAATATTGTGAAGACATGTGTCAGGGAGCATTGTGATGACATATGTCATGGTCCATTGTGATGACAATGGCATGGAGCATTGTGATGCCAAATGTAATGGAGGATTGTAATGACAAATATAATGGAGCATTGTTATGACTATGGCTTGGAGCATTGTGATGACAAGGGCCATTGAGAATTTTCATGACAATGTCGTGAAGCATTGTGATGACAAGGTTCTGGAGCACTGTGATGAGAATACCATGGAGCCTTGTGATGACAAGTCTCATGGAGCATACTGATGAAAAGGTGCATGGAGCATACTGATTACAGGGGTCTTGGAACATTGTGATAACAAGGGCATGGAGCATTGTGATGACAAGGGCATGGAGCATTGGTCTAATAAGTTTCATGGATTATTGTGATGACAGTTGGAATGGCGCATTGTGATGACAAGGGCATGGAGCATTGTGATGACCAGTTCATGCAGTATTGTGAGAAGAGGTGTCACGGAGCATTGTGATGACATATGTATTAGCCCATTGTGATGACCATGGCATGGAGCATTGTGATGCAAAGTTTCATGGAGGATTCTGATGACAAAGGTAATGGAGCATTGTGATGACAATGGCTTGGAGCATAGTGATGACAAGGTTAAGGGAGCATTGTGCTGACAAGTGCATGGATAATTGTGATGACAAGCGTCATGGAGCATTCTGATGACAAGCTTGTGGAGTATTTTGATGACAATGGCATGGAGCATTGTGATGCCAAGGGTCATGGAGCTTTGTGATGACAATTCATTGAGCATTTTGATGACAAGTGCATGGTGCATTGTGATGAGAAGGGCAGGGAGCATTTTGAGGACCGGGTCATGCAGCAAGTTGATGAAAAGTGTAATGGAACATTTTGATGGCAGGGGTTATAGAACATTGTGATGTCAGGGGTGTTGGAGCTTTGGGATGAAACGGGTCATGGAGCATTTTCTTCACAGGGGTTATGGAAGATTGTGATATCAGGGGTCATGGAACATTGTGATGATAAGGGGATGTAGCATTGTGATGACAGATTCATGGAACATTGTGATTCCAGGTGTGAGTGAGTATTGTTATGACTATTGTTGGAATATTGTGATATCTCTGGTGAGAGAGCATTTTGATGAGAAGTGCATGGACCATTGTGATTACAAGGTTTATGGAGCTTTGCAATGACAAGGTTGTGGACCGTTGTGATGAAATGCACGTGGCACATTGTGATGATAATGGTGATACAGCATTGTTCAGGCAAAGATTTGGAGCATTGTGATGACAAGGGTCACAGAGAATTGTGATGAAAATTTCATGGAGCATTGTGGTTACAAAGGTCACAGAGCCATGTGATGACGCGGGCATGGACCACTGTGATGACAAACGTTATGAAACATTGTGATGACTGGAGTCACGGAGCATTGTGATGACAGGGGTCATGGAGCTTTTTGGTGACAAGGGCATGGAGCATTGTGATGACAGGGGCATGGAGCATTGGTCTGACAAGTTTCACAGATTATTGTGATGACAGTGGGCATGGTGCATTGTGATGAAAAGGGCATGGAGCATTGTGATGAGAAGGTCATGGAATATTGTGAAGAGAGGTGTCAGGGAGCATTGTGATGATATATGTCATGGTCCATTGCTATGACAATGGCATGGAGCATTTTGATGCCAAAAGTAATTGACAATTGTAATGAAAAATATAATTGAGCATTGTGATGATTAGGGCGTGGAGCATTATGATGACAAGTGCCATTGAAAATTTTCATGACAAGGTCGAGAAGCATTGTGATGACAAGGTCCTGGATCATTGTGTTGAGAAAACCATGGAGCCTTGTGATGACAAATCTCATGGAGCATACTGATGAAAAGGGGCATGGAACATTGTGATTACAGGGGTCTTGGATCATTGTGATGAAAAGGGCATGGAGCATTGTGAGGAGAAGGCCATGAAGCATTCTGATGATAAGCGTCCTGGAGCTTTTTGATGACAAGATCATGGAGCATTGTGATTACAGGGATCTTGGAGCATTGTGATGAAAAGGGCATGGATAATTGTGATTAAAAAGGCATGGAGCCTTGTCATGACAGGGTTCAAGGAGCATACTGACGACAAGTGTCAGGGAGCATTGTGATGACAAGTGTATTGAGCATTGTGATGACAAAGATCATGGAGCATTGTGATGAGAAGACCATGGATAATTGTGATGATGAGGGTCATGGGGTTTTGTGATGGTAAATGTTATGGAACATTGTGATCACAAGTGTTTGGAGCATTATGATGACAGAGGTCATGGAGAATATTGATTTCATTGTGATGACAATAGCCTGAAGCATTATGATGATGGGCATGGTGCATTGTGATGACAGGGTTCATGGAGCATTGAGATGAATAGTGGCATGGAGCACTGTGTTTACAGGGGTTTTGGAGCATTGTGATGACAAGGGCAAGGAACATTTTGATGAGATGGCCATGGAACATTCTGATGACATGTGTCATGGAGCTTTGTGATGACAATGGCATGGAGCATTGTGATTAAAGGGGTCTTGGAGCATTGTGATGACAAGTGTCATGGAGCCTTGTGATGACAAGGCCGTGGATCATTGTGAGGGCAGGGGTCATGGAGCATTGTTATGACAGGGGTAATGGAGCATTGTGATGAGAAGGGCATGCAGCATTGTGATTACAATTTTTATGGAGCATTGTGATGACAAATTTTTGCACCTGAGGGATGAAAAGTGCGTGGCACATTGTGATGACAATGGTCATGGAGCATTTTAATGACAAAGGCATGGAGCATTGTGATGACAAGGGTCACAGAGCATTGTGATGAAATGTTCATGGAGCATTGTGGATACAAAAGTAACAGAGCCTTGTGATGACGTGGGCATGGACCATTGTGATGACAAATATTATGAAGCACTGTGATGACTGGAGTCACAGAGCATTGTGATGACAGGTGGCATGGAGCATTGTGATGACAAGGTCCTGGAGCATTGTGTTGAGATGACCATGGAGACTTGTGATGACAAGTCTCATGGAGCATTCTGATGAAAAGGGGCATGGAGCATTGTGTTTACAGGGGTCTTGGAGCATTGTGATGACAAGGGCATGGAGCACTGTGAGGAGAAGGCCATGGAGCATTCTGATGACATACGTCATGGAGCATTGTGCTGAGAAAGGCATAGAGCATTGTGATGACAGGGGATAAAGAGCATTGTGAAGAAAAGTTCATGGAGCATTGTGGTTAAAAAGGTCACAGAGACTCTTGATGATGAGGGCATGGAACATTGTGATGACAAAGGTCATGGAGCATTGTGATGACTGGAGTCAAGGAGCATTGTGATGACAGGGGTCATGGAGCATTGTGATAACAAGGGCATGGAGCATTGTGATGACAAGGGCATGGAGCATTGTGATGACCATGTGATGCAGTACTGTGAAGACAGTTGTCAGGGAGCATTGTGCTGACAAATATAATGGCCCATTGTGATGACAATGGCATTGAGCATTGTGATGCCAATTATCATGGAGGATTCTGAAGACAAAGGTATTGGAGCATTGTGATGACAATGGCTTGGAGCATTGTGATGAAAACGGCATGCGGCATTGTGATGAAAATGGCATGGAGACTTTTCGTGACAGGTTTCAATTAGCATTCTGACGACAAATATCAGGGAGCATTGTGAAGACAATGTATTGAGAATTGTGATGACAAAGGTCATGGAGCATTGTGATGAAAAGGGCATGGAGTATTGTGATGACAGGCATCATGGAGCGTTGTGATGACAAGTGCTATGGAACATTGTGATCACAAGGGTTTGGAGCATTGTGATGACAGAGGTCATGGATCATTTTGATTTCAAGGAGCATGGAACATTGTGATGACAAGGGCATGAAACAATGTGATCCCACTGTTCATAGAGGATTGTGATGACAATTGAAATGGAGTATTGTGATGACAAGCGCATAGAGCATTGTAATGACAATGTCATGTAGCATTCTGCTGACAAAGGCATGAAGCATTGTGATGCCAGGTGTCATGGAGCACTGTGATGACAAGCGTCACGGAGCATTGTGAATACAGGGGTCATGGAGAATTGGGATGACAAGGGTATGGATCATTGTGATGACAAGGGTCATGGAGCATTGGGCTGAAAATGTTCATGGAGTATTGTGATGACAGGGGTCAGGTAGCATTGTGATGACTAGGGAATGGAGCATTGTAATGACAAGAGTCCCTGATCATTGTGTTGTCGGGTGTCATGGAGTGTTGTGATGACAGTGGTCATGGAGCATTGTGATGATATTTGTCATGGAGCATTGTGATGAGAAGGTCATAGAGTATTTGGCTGAAAATGTTCATGGAGTATTGTGATGACAGTGGTCATGGAACATTGTGATGACAAGGGAATGGAACATGGTGATGACAGTGGTCATGGAACATTTTGATTACAGGGTTGAGGGAGGATTGTGATGACTAGTGAGGGAACATGTTTATATCTCAGGTGAGAGAGCATTTGGATGAGAAGAGCATGAAGCATTGTGATTACAAGGTTTATGGAGCATAGCGATTACAAGGTTGTGGATAATTGTGATGGAAAGCCCGTGGCACGTTTTGATGACAAGGGTATTGGAGCATTTTTCTGACAAAGGCATGGAGCATTGTGATGACAAGTGTCACGGAGCACTGTGTTGAAATGTTCATGGAGCATTGTGGTTACAAAAGTCACAGAGACTTGTGATGACGCAGGCATGGACCGTTGTGATGACAAACGTTATGAAGCATTTTGATGACTGGAGTCACGGAGCATTGTGTTGACAGGGTTCATGGAGCATTGTGATGACAAGTGCATGGAGCATTGTGATGACAAGGGCATGGAGCATTGGTATAATAAGTTTCATGGATTATTGTGATGACAGTTGGAATGGCGCATTGTGAAGACAGTGGTCATGGAGCATTGTGATGATACTGGTCATGGAGCATTGTGATGAGAAGGGCATGGAGCATTGTGATGACCAGGTCATGCATTATTGTGAAGAGAGGTGTCAGGGAGCATTGTGATTACATATGTAATGGCCCATTGTGATGACAATGGCATGGAGCATTGTGATGCCAAATGTAATTGAGAATTGTAATGAAAAATATAATTGAGCATTGTGATGATTAGGGCGTGGAGCATTATGATGACAATGGCCATTGAAAATTTTCATGACAAGGTCGAGAAGCATTGGGATGACAAGGTCCTGGATCATTGTGATGACAAAACCATGGATCCTTGTGATGACAAGTCTCATGGAGCATACTGATGAAAAGGGGCATGGAGCATTGTGATTACAGGGCATTGTGATTACAGGGGTCTTGGAACATTGTGATGACAAGGGCATGGAGCATTGTGAGGAAAAGTCCAAGGAGCATTCTGCTAGCATGCATCATTGAGGTTTCTGATGAAAAGGGCATGGAGAATTGTGATCACATGGGTCTTGGAGCATTGTAATGAAAAGAGCATGGATCATTGTGATGAAAATGGCATGGAGCCTTGTCATGAGAGGGCTCAAGGAGCATACAGACCACAAGTGTCAGGGAGCATTTTGATGAAAAGTGTATAGAGCATTGTGATGACAAAGGTCATGAAGCATTGTGATGACTGGAGTCAAGGAGCATTGTGATGACAGGTGTCATGGAGCATTGTGATAACAAGACCATGGAGCATTGTGATGACAAGGGCATGGAAATTTGTCTAATAAGTTTCATGGAATATTTCGATGACATTTGGAATGGATAATTGTGAAGAGCAGGTCATGCAGTATTGTGAATATAGGTGTCAGGGAGCATTGTAATGACATATATAATGGCCCATTGTGATGACAATGGCATGGAGCATCTGATGCCAAGTGTCATGGAGGAATCTGATGACAAATGTAATGGAGCATTGAGATGACAATGGCTTGGAGCATTGAGATGACAAGGGTCAGGGAGCATTGTGCTGACAAGTGCATGGAGAATTGTGATGCCAAGGGTCATGGAGCATTCTGATGACAAGCCTGTGGAGTATTTTGATGACAATGGCATGGAGCATTGTTATGAAAACAGCATGGGGAATTGTGATGAAAAAGGCATGGAGCCTTTTCGTGACAGGGTTCAAGGAGCATTCTGATGAAAAGTGTCAGGGAGCATTGTGATGACAAGTGTATTGAGAATTGTGATGACAAAGGTCATGGAGCATTGTGATGAAAAGGGCATGGAGTATTGGAATGACAGGCATCATGGAGCGTTGTGATGACAAGTATTATGGAACATTGTGATCACAAGTATAAGGAGAATTGTGATGACAGAGTTCATGGATCATTTTGATTTCAAGGCGCAGGGAGCATTTTGATGACAAGGGCATGAAACAATGTGATCCCACTGTTCATGGAGGATTGTGATGACAATGCAAATGGAGTATTGTGATGACAAGCGCATACAGCATTGTAATGACAAGGTCCTGTAGCATTTTGCTGACAAAGGCATGGATCATTGTGATGACACGTGTCATGGAGCACTGTGATGACAAGCGTCACGGAGCATTGTGAATACAGAGGTCATGGAGCATTGGGATGACAAGGGCATGGATATTTGTGATGACAAGGATCATGGAGCATTGGGCTGAAAATGTTCATGGAGTGTTGTGATGACAGGGGTCATGGAACATTGTGATGACTAGGGAATGGAGCAATGTGATTAAAAGAGTCCCGGATCATTGTGGTGTCAGGTGTCATGGAGTGTTGTGATGACAGTGGTCATGGAGCATTGTGATGATATTGGCCATGGAGCATTGTGATGAGTAGGTCGTGGAGCACTGGGCCGAAAATATTCATGGATTATTGTGATGACAGGGGTCATGGAGCATTGTGATGACAAGGGAATGGAGCATGGTGATTACAAGGTCCTGGAGCACTGTGATGAGAAGACCATGGAGACTTGTGATGACAAGTCTCATGGAGCATTCTGATGAAAAGGGGCATGGAGCCTTGTGATTACAGGGGTCTTGGAGCATTGTGATGACAAGGGTATTGAGCATTGTGAGGAGAAGGCCATGCAGCATTCTGATGACATGTGTCATGGAGCTTTGTGATGACTAGCGCATGGAGCATTGTGATTACAGGGGTCTTGAAGCATTGTGATGAAAAGGGCATGGATCATTGTAATGAAAAGGCGTGGAGCCTTGTCATGACAGGTTTCAAGGAGCATACTGAAGACAAGTGTCAGGGAGCATTGTGACGACAAGTGTATTGAGCATTGTGATGACAAAGATAATGGAGAATTGTGATGAGAAGACCATGGATAATTGTGATGATGAGCTTCATGGCGTGTTGTGATGATAAGTGTTATGGAACATTGTGATCACAAGAGTTTTGAGCATTATGATGACAGAGGTCATGGAGAATATTGATTTCATTGTGATGACAATTGCCTGAAGCATTATGATGATGGGCATGGTCCATTGTGATGACAGGGTTCATGGAGCATTGAGATGAAAAGGGGCATAGAGCATTGTGTTTACAGGGGTCTTGGAGCATTGTGATGACAAGGGCATGGAGCATTGTGATGAGAAGGCCATGGAACCTTCTGATGACATGCGTCAAGGAGCTTTGTAATGACAAGGGCATGGAGCATTGTGATTACAGGGGTCTCCAGCATTGTAATGACAAGTGTCATGGAACCTTGTGATGACCAGGCCGTGGAACTTTGTGATGGCAGGTATCATGGTGCATTGTAATGACAGGGGTAATGGAGCATTGTGATGAGAAGGGCATGGAACATTTGTCTGAAATATTTCATGGATTATTGTGATGAGAGTGGGCATGGAGCAGTGTGATGACAAGGGCATGGAACATTGGTCTAGTATGTTTCATGGATTATTGTGATGACAGTTGGAATGGCGCATTGTGATGACAAGGACATGGAGCATTGTGATGACAAGGGTCATGGAGATTTGTGATGACAAGTCATGGACCATTTTGATGACTAGCACATGGGGCATTGTGACGAGAAGGGCAGGGAGCATTTTGATGACCGGGTCATGCAGCAATTTGATGAAAAGTGTAATGGAATATTTTGATGGCAGGGGTTATAGAACATTGTGATATCAGGGGTCTTGGAGCTTTGGGATGAAAAGGGTCATGGAGAATTTTGATGACAGGGGTTATGGAACATTGTGATGTCAGTGGTCATGGAACATTGTGATGATAAGGGGATGTAGCAGTGTGATGACAGGGTCATGGAAAATTTTGATTACAGGGGTGAGGGAGTATTGTGATGACTAGTGATGGAACACTGTGATATCTCTGGTGAGAGAGCATTTTGATGAGAAGTGCATGGAGCATTGTGATTACAAGGTTTATGGAGCATTGCAATGACAATGTTGTGGACCGTTGTGATGAAATGTGTGTGGCACATTGTGAAGACAATGGTCATGGAGCATTGTTCTGACAAAGACATGGAGCATTGTGATGACAAGGGTCACAGAGAATTGTGATGAAAAGTTCATGGATGATTGTGGATAAAAAGGTCACAGAGTCTTGTGATGACACGGGCATGGACCATTGTGATGAGAAACGTTATGAAGCATTGTGATGACTGGAGTCACAGAGAACTGTGATGACAAGGGTCATGGAGCATTGTGATGGCATGTGTCAATGAGCATTGTGCTGACAAGCGCATGGAGCATTGTGATGACAAGGGTCATGGAGCTTGTGATGACATGTGTCATTGAGCATTGTGCTGACAAGCGAATGGAGCATTGTGATGACAAGGGTCATGGAGCATTGTGCTGAGAAAGGCATAGAGCATTGTGATGACAAGGTTCAAAGATCATTGTGATGAAAAATTCATGGATCATTTTGGTTAAAATGCTCACAGGGAGTGATGATGACGAGGGCATGGACCATTGTGGTGACAAGGTCATGAAGCATTGTGATGACTGGAGTCACAGAGCATTGTGATGGCAGGGGTCATGGAGCATTGTGATAACAAGGGCATGGAGCATTGTGATGACCAAGGCAAGGAGGTCATGGATCATTTTGATTTCAAGGAGCATGGAGCATTGTGAGGACAAGGGCATGAAGCAATGTGATCCCAAGTTTCATGGAGGATTGTGATGACAATGGAAATGGAGTATTGTGATGACAAGTGCATAGAGCATTGTAATGACAAGGTCATGTAGCATTTTGCTGACAAAGGCATGGAGCATTGTGATGACACGTGACATGGAGCACTGTGATAACTAGCGTCATGGAGCATTGTGAATACAGTGGTCATGGAGCATTGGGATGACAAGGGCATGGAGCATTGTGATGACAAGGGTCATGGAGCACTGGGCTGAAAATGTTCATGGAGTGTTGTGATGACAGGTGTCATGGAACACTGTGATGACTATGGAATGGAGCATTGTGATGACAAGAGTCGCGGATCATTGTGTTGTCGGGTGTCATGGTGTGTTGTGATGACAGTGGACATGGAGCATTGTGATGAATAGGTCTTGGAGCATTGGGCTGAAATTATTCATGGATTATTGTGATGACACTGGTCATGGAGCATTGTGATGAGAAGGGAATGGAGCATGGTGATGACAAGGTCCTGGAGCATTGTGATGAGAAGACCATGGAGACTTGTGATGACAAGTCTCATGGAGCCTTCTGATGAAAAGGGGCATGGAGCATTGTGATTACAGGGGTCTTGGAGCATTGTGATGACTAGGGCGTGGAACACTGTGATACATGTGTCATAGGTCATGGAGGATTGTGATGACAAGTCATGGAGCATTGTGATGACAAGGGCATGGAGCATTGTGATGAAAGGAGCATGGAGCATTTGTCTGACAAGTTTCAGAGATTATTGTGATGACAGTGGACATGGTGCATTGTGATGACAAGGGCATGGATCATTGTGAAGAGAAGGTCATGGTTTATTGTGAAGACAGGTGTCAGGGAGCATTGTGATGACATATGTCATGGTCCATTGTGATGACAAAGGTAGGGAGTACTGTGATGCCAAATGAAATGGAGGATTGTGATGACAAATATAATGGAGCATTGTGATGACTAGGGCTTGGAGCATTATGATGACAATGGCCATTGAGAATTTTCATGACAAGGTCGTGAAGTATTGTGATGACATGTTCCTTGAGCATTGTGATGACAAAACCATGGAGCCTTGTGATGACAAGTCTCATGGAGCATACTGATGAAAAGGGTTTTGGAACATTGTGATGACAAGGGCATGGAGCATTGTGAGGAGAAGACCAAGGAGCATTCTGATGGCATGCGTCATCGAGCTTTGTGATGACAAGGGCATGGAGCATTGTGATGAGGAGGTCAGGGCGTACTCTGAAGACAGGTGTCAGGGAGCATTGTGATGACATATGTCAAGGTCCATTGTGATGACAATGGCATGGATCACTGTGATGCCAAACGTAATGGAAAATTGTGTTGACAAATATAATGGAGCATTGTGATGATTAGGGCTTGGAGCCTTATGATGACAAGGGCCGTTGAAAATTTTCATGACAAGGTCGAGAAGCATTGTGATGACAAGATCCTGGATCATTGTGATGAAAAAATCATGGAGCCTTGTGATGACTAGTCTCATGAAACCTACTGAAGAAAAAGGGCATGGAGCATTGTGATTACAGGGGTCTTGGAACATTGTGATGACAAGGGCATGGAGCATTGTGTGGAGAAGACCAAGGAGCATTCTGATGGCATGCGTCATTGAGCTTTGTGATGACAAGGGCATAGAGCATTGTGATTACATGGGTCTTTGATCATTGTGATAAAAAGGGCATATATCATTGTGATGAAAAAGGCATGGAGCCTTGTCATGACATGTTTCAAGGAGCATACTGACAACAAGTGTCAGGGAGCATTGTGATGACAAGTGTTTTGAACACTGTGATGACAATGATCATGGAGCACTGTGATGAGAAGACCATGCATAATTGTGACGACGAGTGTCATGGGGCATTGTGATGACAAGTGTTATGGAATATTGTGATCACAAGGGTTTGGATCATTGTTATGACGGAGGTCATGGAGCATTTTGATTTCATTGTGATTACAATAGCATGAAGCATTATGATGATGGGCATGGTGCATTGTGATGACAGGGTTCATAGATCATTGAGATGAAAAGGGGCATAGAGCATTGTGATTACAGGGTTCTTGGAGCATTGTGTTGAGAAGGGTCATGGAGCTTTGTGATGACAAGGCCACGGAACATTGTTATGGCAGGGGTCATGGAGCATTGTTCTCACAGGCGAAATGGAGCATTGTGATGGCAAGGGCATGGAGCATTGTGATGACAAGGCCATGGAGCATTCTGAAGACATGTGTCATGGAGCTTTGTGAAGACAAGGGCATGGAGCAATGTGATGAGAGCGTTCATGGAGCATTGTGATGCCAAGGGTCATGGATATTTGTGATGACAAAGGTCATGGAGCATTTTGATGGCAAGGGCGTTGTGCATTGTGATGAGAAGGGCAAGGAGCATTCTGATGACAGGGTCATGGAGCAATTTGATGAAAAGTGTCAAGGAACATTTTGATGACAGGTGTTATGGAACATTGTGATGTCAGGGGTCATCAAACATTGTGATGATATGTGCATGTAGCATTGTGATGAAAGGAGTCATGGAGCATTGTGATGATAAGGGAATGGAGCATGGTGATGACAAGGTCCTGGAGCATTGTGATGACAAACCCATGGAGCCTTGTGATGAAAAGTCTAATGGAGCATACTGATGAAAAGGGGCATGGAGCATTGTGATTACAGTTGTCTTGGAACATTGTGATGACAAGGGCATGGAGCATTGTGAGGAGAAGACCAAGGAGCATTTTGCTGGCATGCATCCTTGAGCTTTGTGATGACAAGGGCATGGAGCATTTTGATTATATGGGTCTTGGAGCATTGTGATGAAAAGGGCATGGATCATTGGGATGAAAAAGGCATGGAGCCTTGTCATGACAGGGTTCAAGGAGCATACAGACAACAAGTGTCAGGGAGCATTTTGATGACAAGTGTATTGAGCATTGTGATGACAAGGGTCATGGAGCATTTTGCTGAGAAAGGCATAGAGCACTGTGATGACAAGGGTCAAAGAGCATTGTGATGAAAAGTTCATGGAGCATTGTGATGACAAAGAAATGTAGCATTGTGATGCGAAGGGTCAAGGATCTCTGTGATGACAGAGGTCATGGAGCATTCTGATGGCACGGGAATTGTGCATTGTGATGAGAAGGGCTGGGAGCTTATTGATGACAGGGTCATGGAGCAATTTGATGAAAAATGTCATGGAACATTTTGATGACATGTGTTATGGAACATTGTGATGGCAGGGGTCATCGAACATTGTGATTATTAGTGCATGTATCATTGTGATGACAGGAGTCATGGAACATTGTGATGACAGGGGTGAGGGGGTATTGTGACCAATAGTTATGTAGCATTGGGATATCAGTGGAGAGAGAGCATTTTGATGAGAAGTGCATGGAGCATTGTGATGAGAAATTTTATGAAGCATGGTGAAGAGAAGTTTGTGGATCACTGTGATGACAAGCGCATGGTGCATTGAGATGACATGTGTCATGAAGCATTGTGCTAACAAGCGCATGGAGCATTGTGATGACAAGGGTCATGGAGCATTGTGCTGAGAAAGGCATAGAGCATTGTGATGTCAAGGGTCAAAGAGCACTGTGATGAAAACTTTATGGAGCACTGTCGTTAAAAAGGTCACAGAGACTGTTGATGACGAGGACATGGACAATTGTGATGACAAAGTTCATGAAGCATTGTGATGACTGGAGTCAAGGAGCATTGTGATGACAGGGGTCATGGAGCATTGTGATGACAAGGGCATGGAACATTGGTCTAATAAGTTTCAAGGATTCTTGCGATGACAGTTGGAATGGTGCATTGTGATGACAAGGGCATGGAGCATTGTGATGACCAGGTTATGCAGTATTGTGAAGACAGTTGTCAGGGAGAATTGTGATGACATATGTAATGACCCATTGTGATGACAATGGCATAAAGCATTGTGATGCCAAGTGTCATGGAGGATTCTGATGACAAAGGTAATGGAGCATTGTGATGACAATGGCTTGGAGTATTGTGATGCCAAGGGTCATGGATCATTGGGCTGAAAATGTTCATGGAGTATTGTGATGACAGGTGTCATGGAGCATTGTGATGACAAGGGAATGGAACATTGTGATGACAAGAGTCCGGAATCATTGTGATGACAGGTGTCAGGAAGCATTGTGATGACAGGGGTCATGGCGCACTGTGATGACAGGGGCATGGAGCTTTGTGATGACATGTGCATGGAGCATTGTGATGACAAGTGCATGGAGCATTGCAATGTCAAGTGGATGGATAATTGTGATGATAAGAGCATGTAACATTTTGATGAGAAGTGTCATGTAGCATTGTGATGAAAAGTACGTGGAGAATTGTGATGACAAGGGACATGGAGCTTTGTGATAACCAGGGCATGGTGCACTGTGATGACAGGGGACATGGAGCATTATTATGAGAACGGCCATGGTGCATTCTGACATAAGATATCACTTATGAAAGGAATGTAAACATGTCTACATATGAACTGATTTAAGGAAGAGAACAGAGTCTCAGATTTAGAAAACAATCTAACGCTTGCTTAAGAGGAAAGAGAGGTGGGGAGATGCACAAAACATAAGATTGATATTAGCACATGTACCGTTCCATAATCCAAAAACAGAAGAGACAAGCCCTACTCCTTCCTCAGTGAATGGAACTCAACATCCCTATTCCCCGCAGAGAAATATATCTGACTACTAAGAATTTTAAAACCTATGTATTGATATGTCTCTGTAAGGGAACCAAGTGTGTCTAGAACGACATAAACATGGCAGTGAGAATCAGCTCAAACCCACTATAAAAATGAATTTCAAAACAAAACATAAAAACAGTAAAATTCTTACACAATACCTTCAGGGGTTCTGATGAAACCTGGAATGACCGTATCTACAATGACAGCTGGATGTGGCATAAGGCTGGTCACTTGGGACTGAGAGCATTGGTGAGATTGGGTGAAAAAATGCAGACCCTTTAAAGCAATAATGCCTGCCCCCCATTCCATGGTTCCCAACTCTCCAGGTAGAAGGGAATATCACTATAGTTATAACGTGTATGGGAACCTAGAGAATGGAAACCATCTGATGGTGAAAGGTTTCTAAAACACTACTTGTACTCCAGTTTGACATTCCAACTGCTTTACTATCAATCTCCCAACTTGGAAAGTCAGCCACTATAACCTCCTGGTTCGCACAGTTGGCAAATTGTGCACAGGATATAAGGGAAGAGAGAGAACCAATGAGAGAGTAGCTGTAGGCATTTGGACGGCCACATGTCTCTCTAATTTCCCGTCACAAAGAGGAATTAACCAAAGTCTCAGCCTGCCCCCCAGAACCAGTATAAGTCTAGAAACAAAACTGTTGATTTGCGGTCAGCTCACAAAAACGCAAGTTGAAAAATGGAGCTCAGGGCCACAGCAATTCACTAACCTGCAGAGTTATAAAGGACTACTCGCTGCCAAAAATCTGTTGAGGGAAAGCCACGAGGCGGAAGGGAAAATGAGGAGGAATGGCATGAAACAGATTTCAAGAGGTACATTGGAATCGCCTTTAAACACAGGAAAAGCATTACAACTTCGAAAATTATGGAAATGGCCATAAAGGGCATATGGGTTTTCACGTGAATATATTCAGGAGAAAACACATATGCCCTTTTTGGACAAGCAAGCAAGCGGGCAATGCAAATCGGCACTACAAAGAAGTATCACTTCCCACCGGTCAAAAGGGACATCCGCAAAAACTGTAAAAACCAGAAAGGCAAGACAGGCCCAGGAGAACAGGGAGCCTTGTTATGCTGATGGGCGGGATGTAAATTGCCAACTGCCTCTCTGGAGGAGTGCATTGTGTTCCCTAAAACAAGTAAACAACAGAGCTACAGAGCCAAGGGCACTTCCAGTCTAGGGAATATACCTTGGGAAAATTGAAAATAAATAAGACAGATGGACACCAAAATTCAGGGCTGCACTGCTTAAAAAAACCTCAACTTGCGTACACTTTAAATATCCCAGGAAAGACAAAAATGGTTCAAGAAATTGTGGTACTTACGTATGATGGAATATCCTTCAGCCATGAAATCAATGTCATAAGGCCAGTAGCAGCAAAATGAGTGGATTTAGGTACGATAATTCTAAGTGAAATAAGTCACACAGAAAAAGAAGCTTATCATAAGATATCACTTATGAAGATCCTGTAAACATGGCTACACATGAACTGAGTTAGGAAAGAGAACAGACTCTCACATTTAGAAAACACACTTATGCCTTCTTAACGGTGAAGGAGAGGTGGGGTGAGGCATAAAACCAGAGTTTGATATTAGTACAGGTACCTTTCCAAAAACCAAATACGGAATAGACAATACCTACACCTTCCTCAGTGAAAGGGACTCAACACCCCATATTCACCACAGAGTAATATATCTTACTAGTATGAATCTTAAAACGTATGTATTGATATGTCTCCGTAAGGGAATCAAGTGTGTCTAGACTGGCATAAACATGACAGTGAGAATCAGCTCAAACCCACTATAAAAAGGAATTTCAAATACAAAACAAAAAAAACAGCGAAATTTCTTACAATTCCTTCAGGATCTCTGATGAAACCTGAAATGACCCTATGTACAATGATAGCTGGATGTGGCATAAGGCTGGATACTTGGGACTGAGAGGATTGGTGAGATTGGGTAAGCAAATGCTGACCCTTTAAAGCAATAATGAGTGACACCCATTCCATGGGTCCCAACTCTCCAGGTTGTAGGGAATATTACTACAGCTATAACATGTACAGGAAACCTAGAGAATGGACACACTGTGAATACGAAAGGTCTCTAAAATTCAACTAATAGTCCCTCTCCTGGTGCTCCGGTTTGACTTTCCAACTGCTTTACTATCAATCTACCAACTTGGAGAGACAGCCCCTTTAACCTCCTGGTTCTCACAGGTTGCCAATTTGGCAGAGGATGAAAGGGAAGAGGGAGAACCAATGAGAGAGTAGCTGTTAGGCATTTGGAAGGGAACATGTCCCTCTAATTTCCCGGCTGGAAGAAGAATTAAACAAAGTCTCAGCCACCCACCGGACACCAGTATAAGTCCTGAACAAAAGTTTGGACTTGCATTCAACTCACAAAAAACGAGTTGAAAAATGGAGCTCAGGGGAACAGCAATTCACAAACTGGCAGAGAAATATAGGACAACTATCGTCCAAACATCTGTTTAATGGAAGGCAACGAGGCGGACTTGAATGCGAGGCTTAATAGCAGGAAACAGCTTTCAAGAGGTACGTTGGAATCGCCTTTAAAGCACAGGAAGAGGGGCACAACTTCGACAATGATGCACTTGGCCAAAAAAGGCTTATGCATTTTCTCCTGAGTATATTCAGGAGAAAACACATACGCCTTTTTTGGCCAAGGAAGAAATTGGGCAAAGCCAGTCTGCACTACAAAGAAGTATCACTTCCCACTGGTCAAAAGGGACCTCCACAATATGGGTAAAATTCAGAAAGGCAAGAGATGCCCTGGAGAACAGGGAGCCTTGTTATGCTGATGGGTGGGAGGTAAATTGCCAACTGCCTCTCTGGAGGAGTGCATTGTGTTCCCTAAACAAGAGAGCTACAGAGGAAGGGCACTTCCAGTCTAGGGAATATACCTTGGGAAAACTGATAATCAATAAGACAGAGTCACCCCAAAATTTAGGGCTGCACTGCTTACAAGAACCTCAACTTGGGTACAACTTAAATATCCCAGGAAGGATAAAATTGTTTCAAAAAATTGTGGTACTTACATACCATGGAATATCCCTCAGCCATGAAATCAATGTCATAGGACCAGTAGCAGCAAAATGAGTGGATTCAGGTACCATGATTCTAAGTGAAAAAAGTCACACAGAAAAAGAAACGTATCATAAGATATCACTTATGATAATCCTGTAAACATGGCTACACATGAACGGAGTTAGGAAAGAGAAGAGAGTCTCACATTTAGAAAACACTCTTATGCCTGCTTAAGGAGGAAGGAGTGGTGGGGTGATGCATAAAACCAGAGTTTGATATAAGCACAGGTACCGTTCCAAAAACCAACTATGGAATAGACAAGACCTACACCTTCCTCAGTTAAAGGGACACAAAATCCTATATTTCCCACAGAGGAATGTATCTGACTAGTAAGAAATTTAAAACCTATGTACAGATATGTCTCCTTAAGGCAATCAAGTGTGTCTAGACTTGCATAATCATGGCAGCGAGAATCAGCTCAAACCCACTATAAAACGGAATTTCAAAAACAAAACAAAAAGAAACAGGAAAATTCTTTACAATTCCTTCAGTGTCTCTGTTGAAACTTGGAATGACCCTATCTACAATGACAGCTGGAGTTGGCATAAGGCTGGACACATGGGACTGAGAGGATTGGTGAGATTGGGTGAGCAAATGCAGACCCTTTAAAGCAATAATGCATGACACTCATTCCATGGATCGCAACTCTCCAGGTTGAAGGGAATATTACTACAGCTATAACATGTATGGGAAACCTAGAGAATGGACACACTGTGAATACGAAAGGTTTCTACAACTCAACGAATAGTGACTCTGCTGGTGCTCCAGTCTGACCTTCCAACTGCTTTACTATCAATTTCCCAACTTGGAGAGAAAGCACCTCTAAACTCCTGGTGCGCTCAGGTTGCCAAATTGGCATAGGATGAAAGGGAATAGGGAGAACCAATGAGAGAGTAGCTGTTAGCCATTTGGAAGGGCAACTGTCACTCTTATTTCCTGGGAGGAAGACGAATTAACCAAAGTCTCAGCCACCCACCGGGGACCAGTATATGTCCTGAACAAAATATTGGACTTGCGTTTAGCTCACAAAAAACGAGTTAAAAAATGGAGCTATGGGGCAAAGTAATTCACAAACTGGCAGAGTAATAAAGGCCAACTATCATCAAAAAATCTGTTGAGGGAAGGCAACGAGGCGGACTTGAATGTGAGGCACAATAGCAGGAAACAGATTTCAAAAGGTATATTGGAATCGCCTGTAAAGCACAGGAAGAGGGGCACAACTTCGACAATGATGCACTTGGCCAAAAAGGGTATATGCGTTTTGTCCTTAATATATTCAGGAGAAAACGCATACGACCATTTTGGCCAAGCAAGCAAGTGGGCAATGCAAATCTGCATTACAAAGAACTATCACTTCCCACCGGTCAAAATGGATATCCACAAAAAGTGTAATATTCACAAAGGCAAGACAGGCCCTGTAGAACAGGGAGCCTTGTTATGCTGATGGGCGGGATGTAAATTGCCAACTGCCTCTCTGGAGGAGTGCATTGTGTTCCCTAAAGAAGTAAACAACAGAGCTACAGAGCCAAGGGCACATCCAGTCTAGGGAATATACCTTGGGTAAACTGAAAATCAATAAGTCAAAGCCACCCCAAAATTTAGGCCTGCACTGCTTACTAGAACCTCAACTTGGATAAACATTGAATATCACAGGAACTATAAAAATTTTTCAAAAAATTGTGGTACTTACGAATGTTGGAATATCTCTCAGCCATCAAATCAATGTCATAAGACCAGTAGCAGCAAAATGAGTGGATTCAGGTATGATGATTCTAAGTGAAATAAGTCACACAGAAAAAGAAACGTATCATAAGATACCACTTATGAAGATCCTGTAAACATGGCTACACATGAACTGAGTTAGGAAACAGAACAGAGTCTCACATTTAGAAAACACACTTATGTCTGCTTAAGGGGGAAGGAGAGGTGGGGTGATGCATAAAACCAGAGTTTGATATAAGCACAGGTACCGTTCCAAAAACCAACTATGGAATAGACAAGACCTACACCTTCCCCAGTGAAAGGAACTCAAAATCCCATATTTCCTGCAGAGGAATATATCTGACTAGTAAGAATCTTAAACCTATGTTTGATATGTCTCCGTAAGGAAATCAAATGTCTAGACTGGCATAAACATGGCAGTGAGAATCAGCTCAAACCCACTATAAAAAGGAATTTCAAAAAGAAAATAAAAAAACAGGAAAATTCTTTACAATTCCTTCAGTGTCTCTGTTGAAACCTGGAATGACCCTATCTACAATGACAGCTGGATGTGGCATAAGTCTGGACACATGGGACTGAGAGGATTGGTGAGATTGGGTGAGCAAATGCAGACCCTTTAAAGCAATAATGCATGGCACCCATTCCATGGGTCATAACTCTCCAGGTTGTAGGGAATATTACTATAGCTATTACATGTATGGGAAACCTAGGGAATGGACATACTGTGAATACAAAACTTTTCTAAAACTCAACGAGTAAGTACCTCTCCTTGTGCTCCAGTTTGACATTTCAACTGCTTTACTATCAATCTCCAAACAAGGAGAGACAGCACCTTTAAGCTCCTGGTGCACTCAGGTTGCCAATTTGGCAAAGGATGAAAGGGAAGAGGGAGAACTAATGAGAGAGTAGCTGTTAGGCATTTGGACGGGGACATGTCACTCTTCTTTCCCGGGAGGAAGAATTAACCAAAGTCTCAGCCACCCACCGAAAGCAAGTATAGGCCCTGAACAAAATATTGGACTTGCGTTCAGCTCACAAAAAACGAGTTAAAAAATGGAGCTATGTGGCAGAGCATTTCACGAACTGGCAGACTAATAAAGGGCAACTATCATCCAAAAATCTGTTGAGGGAAGGCAACGAGGCGGACCTGAAAGCGAGGCAGAATAGCAGGAAACAGATTTCAAGAGGTACGTTGGAATCACCTTTAAAGCACAGGAAGAGGGGCACAACGTCGACAATGATGCACTTGGCCAAAAAGGGCGTATGCGTTTTCTCCTGAATATATTCAGGAAAAAACGCATATGACCTTTTTGGCCAAGCAAGCAAGCGGGCAATGCAAAACTGCACTACAAAGAAGTACTACTTCCCACCAGTCAAAAGGGACATCCACAAAATGGGTAAAAACCAGAAAGGCAAGAGAGGCCCTGGAGAACAGGGAGCCTTGTTATGCTGATGGGCGGGATGTAAATTGCCAACTGCCTCTCTGGAGGAGTGCATTGTGTTCTCTAAAACAAGTAAACAACAGAGCTACAGAGCAAAGGGCTCTTCGAGTCTTGGGAATATACCTTGGGAAAACTGAATATCAATAAGACACAGCCACCGCAAAATTTAGGCCTGCACTGCTTACAAGAACCTCAACTTGGGTACACCTTAAGTATCCCATTAAATATAAAAATGGTTCAAAAAATTGTGCTACTTACGTACGATGGAATAACCCTCAGCCATGAAATCAATGTCATAAGACCAGTAGCAGCAAAATGAGTGAATTCAGGTACGATGATTCTAAGTGAAATAAGTCACACAGAAAATGAAACTTATCATAAGATATCACTTATGAAGATCCTGTAAACATGGCTACACATGAACTGAGTTAGGAAAGAGAACAGAGTCTCACATTTAGAAAACACTCTTATGCCTGCTTAAGGGGGAAGGAGAGGTGGGGTGATGCATAAAACCAGAGTTTGATATAAGCACCGGTACCGTTCAAAAAGCAACTATGGAATAGACAAGACCTACAACTTCCTCAGTGAAAGGGACTCAAAATCCCATATTTCCCGCAGAGGAATATATCCGACTAGTAAGAAACTTAAAACCTATGTACAGATATGTCTCCGTAAGGGAATCAAGTGTCTCTAGACTGGCATAAACATGGCAGCGAGAATCAGCTCAAACCCACTATAAAAAGGAATTTCAAAAACAAAACAAAAAAACAGGCACATTCTTTACAATTCCTTCAGGGTCTCTGATGAAACCTGGAATGACCCTGTCTACAATGGCAGCTGGATGTGGCATAAGGCTGTACATTTGGGACTGAGAAGATTGGTGAGATTGGGTGAGCAAATGCAGACCCTTTAAAGCAATAATCCATGGCACCCATTCCATGGGTCCCAACTCTCCAGGTTGAAGGGAATATTAGTACAGCTATAACATGTACGGGAAACCTAGGGAATGGAAACACTGTGAATACGAAAGGTTTCTAAAACTCAACGAATAGTCCCTGTCCTGGTGCTCCATTTTGTCTTTCCAACTGCTTTACTATCAATCTCCCAACTTGGGGAGACAGCACCTTTAACCTCCTGGTACTCACAGGTTGCCGATTTGGCAGAGGATGAAAGGGAAGAGGGAGAACCAATGAGAAAGTAGCTGTTATGCATTTGGACGGGCATATGTCACTCTAATTTCCCAGCAGGAAGAAGGATTAACCAAAGATGCAACCACACACCGGGAACCAGTATAGGTCCTGAACCAAAATTTTGCACATGCGTTCAGCTCACAAAAAACTAGTTGAAAAATGAAGCTCAAGGGCACAGCAATTCACAAACTGGCAAAGTAATAAAGGACAACTATCATCCAAAAATCTGTTGAGGGAAGGCAACGAAGCGGAATTGAAAGCGAGGCAGAATAGCAGGAAACAGATTTCAAGAGGTACGTTGGAATCACCTGTAAAGCACAGGAAGAGGGGCACAACTTCCTCAATGATTCACTGGGCCAAAAAGGGCTTATGCATTTTCTCCTGAATATATGCATGGGAAAATGCATACGACCACTTTGGCCAAGCAAGCAAGAGGGCAATGGCAATCTGCACTACAAATAAGTATCACTTCCCACCGGGCAAAAGGGACATCCACAAAATGTGTAAAATTCAGAAAGGCAAGACAGGCCCTGGAGAACAGGGAGCCATGTTATGCTGTTGGGCAGGATGTAAATTGCCAACTGCCTCTCTGGAAAAGTGCATTGTGTTCCCTAAAACAAGTAAACAACAGAGCTACAGAGCCAAGGGCACTTCCAGTCTAGATAATATACCTTGGGAAAACTGAAAATCAATAAGACAGAGCCACCCCAAATTTAGGGCTGTACTGCTTACAAGAACCTCAACTTGGATACACCTTAAATATCCCAGGAAAGATAAAAATTGTTCAAAAATTTGTGGTACTTACGTAAGACGGAATATCCCTCAGCCATGAAATCAATGTCATAAGACCAGTATCAGCAAAATGAGTGGATTCAGGTACGATGATTCTATGTGAAATAAGTCACACAGAAAAAGAAACTTATCATAAGATATCACTTTTGAAGATCCTGTAAACATGGCTACACATGAACTGAGTTAGGAAAGAGAACAGAGTCTCACATTTAGAAAACACTCTTATGCCTGCTTAAGGGGGAAGGAGAGGTGGGGTGATGCATAAAACCAGAGATTGATATAAGCACTGGTAGCGTTCCAAAACCAACTATGGAATAGACAAGACCTACCCCTTCCTCAGTGAAAGGGACTCAAAACACCATATTTCCCACAGAGGAATATATCTGACTAGTAAGAATCTTAAAACCTATGTATTGATATGTCTCCATAAAGGAATCAAGTGTGTCTAGACTGGCATAAACATGGTAGCGAGAATCAGCTCAAACCCACTATGAAAAGGAATTTGAAAAACAAAGAAACAGGGAAATTCTTTACAATTCCTTCAGGCTCTCTGATGAAACCTGGAATGACCATATCTACAATGACAGCTGGATGTCGCAAAAGGCTGGACACATGGGACTGAGAGGATTGGTGAGATTGGGTGAGCAAATGCAGACCCTTTAAAGCAATAATGCATGGCACCCATTCCATGGGTCCCATGTCTCCCGGTTAAAGGGAATATTACTACAGCTATAACATGTACGGGAAACTTAGAGAATGGACACACTGTGAATACGAAAGGTCTCTAAAACTCAATGAATAGTCCCTCTCCTGGTGCTCCTGTTTGACTTTCCAACTGCTTTACTATCAATCTTCCAGCTTGGAGAGACAGCAGCTTTAACCTCCTGGTTCACACAGGTTGCCAATTTTACAGTGGATGAAAGGGAAGAGGGAGAACCAATGAAAGAGTAGCTGTTAGGCATTTGGACGGGAACATGTCACTCTTATTTCCCGGGAGGAAGAAGAATTAACCAAAGTCTCAGCCACCCACGGGAACCAGTATAGTTCCTGAACCAAAATATTGGACATGCGTTCAGCTAACTAAAAACAAGTTAAATAGTGGAGCTCAGGAGCACAGCAATTCACAAACAGGCAGAGTAATAAACGACAACTATCATCCCAAAATCTGTTGAGGGAAGGCAACGAGGCGGACTTGAAAGCGAGGCAGAATAGCAGGAAACAGATTTCAAAAGGTACGTAGGAATCACCTGTAAAGCACAGGAAGAGGCTCACAACTTCGACAATTATGCACTTGGCCAAAAAGAGCGTATGTGTTTCCTCCTGAATATATTCAGGAAAAAACGCATACGCCCTTTTTGGCCAAGCAAGCAAGCAGGCAATGCAAATGTGCACTACAAAGAAGTATCACTTCCCACCGGTCAAAAGGGGTATCCGCAACATGGGTAAAATTCAGAAAGGCAAGACAGGCCCTGGGGAACAGGGAGCCTTGTTATGCTGATGGGCGGGATGTAAATTGCCAACTGCCTCTCTGGAGGGGTGCATTGTGTTCCCTAAAACAAGTAAACAACAGAGCTATAGAGCCAAGGGCACTTCCAGTCCAGGGAATATACCTTGGGAAAACTGAAAATCAATAAGACAGAGCCACCCCAAAATTTAGGGCGGCACTGATTACAAGAACCTCAACTTGGGTACACCTTAATTATCCCAGGAAATATAAAAATGGTTCAAAAAATTGTGCTACATATGTATGATGGAATATCCCTCAGCCATGAAATCAATGTCATAAGACCAGTTGCAGCAAAATGAGTGGATACAGGTACGATGATTCTAAGTGAAATAAGTCACACAGAAAAAGAAACTTATCATAAGATATCACTTATGAAGATCCTGTAAACATGGCTATATATGAATTGATTGAGGAAAGAGAACAGGGTCTCACATTTAGAAAACACTCTTATGCCTGCTTAATGGGGAAGGAGAGGTGGGGTGATGCATAAAACCAGAGTTTGATATAAGCACAGATACCGTTCCAAAATACAACTATGGAATAGACAATACCTACACCTATCTCAGTGAAAGGGACTCAAAACCACATATCTCCCTCCAAGGAATATATCTGACTAATAAGAATCTTAAAACCTATGTATTGATATGTCACCTTAAGGGAAAAAATTGTGTCTAGCCTGGCATAAACATGGGAGCGAGAATCAGCTCAAACCCACTATAAAAAGGAATTTGAAAAACAACAAAAAAAGGGAAATTCTTTACAATTCCTTCAGGGTTTCTGAATGAATCCTGGAATGACCCTATCTACAATGACAGCTGGATGTGGCATAAGGCTGTACATATGGGACTGAGAGGACTGGTGAGATTGGGTGAGCAAACGCAGACCCTTTAAAGCAATAATGCATGGCACCCATTCCATGGGTCCCATGTCTCCAGTTTGAAGGGAATATTACTAGAGCTATAACATATATGGGAATCCTAGAGAATGGACACACTGTGAATAAGAATGGTCTCTAAAACTCAACAAATAGTCCCTCTACTGGTGCTCCGGTTTGACTTTCCAACTGATTTACTTTTAATCTCCCAGCTTGGAGAGACAGCACCTTTAACCTCCTGGTTCGCAGAGGTTGCCAGTTTGACAGTGGATGAAAGTGAAGAGGGAGAACCAATGAAAGAATAGCTGTTAGGCATTTGGACGGGCACATGTCACTCTTATTTCCCGTGAGGAAGAAGAATTAACCAAAGTCTCAGCCACCCACCGGGAACCAGTATAGTTCCTGAACAAAAATATTGGACTTGCGTTCAGCTCAAAAAAAAATAGTTAAATAATGGAGCTCAGGGGCACAACAATTCACAAACTGGCAGAGTAATAAAGGACAACTATCGTCCAAAAATCTGTTGACGGAAGGCAACGAGGTGGACTTGAAAGCGAGGCAGAATAGCAAGAAACAGGTTTCAAGAGGTACGTTGGAATCCCCTATAAAGCACAGGAAGAGGGGCAAAACTTCGGCAATGATGCACTTGGCCAAAAAGGGCGTGTGCGTTTTCTCCTGAATATATTCAGGAGAAAACGCATACGCCCTTTTTGGCCAAGCAAGCAAGCGGGCAATGCAAATCTGCACTACAAAGTAGTATCACTTCCCACCGGTTAAAAGGGACATCCATAAAATGGTTAAAAACCAGAAAGGCAAGACAGGCCCTGGAAAACAGGGAGTCTTGTTATGCTAATGGGCGGGATGTAAATTGCCAACTACCTCTCTGGAGGAGTGCATTGTGTTCCATAATACAAGTAAACAACAGAGCTACAGAGCCAAGGGCACATCCAGTCTAGGGAATATTCATTGGGAAAACTGAAAATCAATAAGACAAAGCCATCCCAAAATTTAGGGCTGCACTGCATAAAAGAACATCAACTTGGGTACACCTTAAATATCCCAGGAAAGATAAAAATGGTTTAAAAAGTTGTGGTACTTACATATGATGGAATATCCTTCAGCCATGAAATCAATGTCATAAGACCAGTAGCAGCAAAATGAGTGGATTCAGGTACGATGATTCTAAGTGAAATAAGTTCCACAGTAAAAGAAACTTATCATAAGATATCACTTATAAAGATCCTGTAAACATGGCTACACATGAACAGAGTTAGGAAAGAGAACAGAGCCTCACATTTAGAAAACACTCTTATGCCTGCTTAAGGGGAAGGAGAGGTGTGGTGATGCATAACACCAGAGTTTGATATAAGCACAGGTACTGTTCAGAAAACCAAATAAGGAATAGACAAGACCTACACCTTACTCTGTGAAAGGGACTCAAAACCCCATATTCCCCACAGAGGAATATATGTGACTAGTAAGAACTTTAATACCTATGTATTGATATGTCTCCGTAAGGGAATCAATTGTGTCTAGAATGGCATAAACATGGCAGTGAGAATCAGCTCAAACCCACTATAAAATGAAATTTCAAAAACAAAACAAAAAAACATGGGATTTCTTTACAATTCCTTCAGGGTCTCTGATGATTTCTGGAATGAGCATATCTACAACGACATCTGGATGTGGCATAAGGCTGGACACTTGGGACTGAGAGGATTGGTGAGATTTGGTGAGGAAATGTAGACCCTTTAAAGCAGTACTGCATGGCACCCATTCCATCAGTCCCAACTCTCCTGGTTGAAGGTAATATTACTATAGATATAACAAGTAAGGGAAACTTAGAGGATGGACACACTGTGAATACAAAATGTTTCTACAACTCAACAAATAGTCCCTCTCCTGGTGCTCCGGTTTGATTTTCCAACTGCTTTACTATCAATCTGCCAACTTGGAGAGACAGCCCCTTTAACCTCCTGGTCCGCAAAGGTTGCCTATTTGGCAAAGGATGAAAGAAAAGAGGGAGAACCAATGAGAGAGTAGCTGTTAGGCATTTGGACGGGCACATATCACTCTAATTTCCCAGCAGGAAGAAGAATTAACCAAAGTCTCAGCCACCCACCGGGAACCAGTATAGGTCCTGAATCACAATTTTGGACTTGGGTTCAGCTCACAAAAAACGAGTAGAAAAATGGAGATTAGGGGCACAGCAATTCACAAACTGGCAGAGTAATAAAGGACTACTATCGTCCAAAAATCTGTTGAGGGAAGGCAAGGAGCGGACTTGAAACGAGGCAGAATAGCAGGAAAGAGATTTCAAGAGTTACATTGGAATCGGCTTTAAAGCACAGGAAAAGGGACACAACTTTGACAATGATGCACTTGGCCAAAGAGGGCTTATGCGTTTTCTCTTGAATATATTCAGGAGAAAACGCATACACCCTTTTTGGACAAGCAAGCAAGCGGGCAATGCAAATCTGCACTACAAAGATGTATCACTTGCCACTGGTCAAAAGGGACAACCTCAAAATGTGTAAAAACCAGAAAGGCAAGACAGGCCCTTGAGAACACGGAGCATTTTTATGCTGATGGGCGGGATGTAAATTGCAAACTGCCTCTCTGGAGGAGTGCATTGTGTTCCCTAAAACAAGTAAACAATAGAGCTACAGAGCCAAGGGCACTTCCAGTCTAGGGAATATACCTTGGGAAAACTGAAAATCAATAAGACAGAGCCTCCCCAAAATTTAGGGCTGCACTGCTTACAAAAACGTCAACTTTGGTACACTTTAAATATCCCAGGAAAGATAAAAATTGATCAAAAAATAGTGGTACTTACGTACGATGGATTATCCCTCAGCCATGAAATCAATGTCATAAGGCCAGTAGCAGCAAAATGAGTGGATTCAGGTACGATGATTCTAAGTGAAATAAGTCACACAGAAAAAGAATCTTATCATAAGATATCACTTATGTAGGTCCTGTAAACATGGCTACACAGGAACTGAGTTAGGAATGTAAGAGATTCTCACATTTAGAAAACAATCGTATGCCCGCTTAAAGGGGAAGGAGAGGTGGGTAATGCATAAAACCAGAGTTTGATATTAGTACAGCTACCATTCTAAAAATCAAATACAGAATAGATATTACCTACACTATCTTAAGTGAAAGGGACTCAAGCCCGCATATTCCCCACAGAGGAATATATCAGACTAGTAAGAATCTTAAAACCTATGTATTGATATGTCTCCGTAAGGGAATCAAGTGTGTCTAGACTGGCATAAACATAGCAGTGAGAATAAGTTCAAACCCACTATAAAATGGAATTTCAAACACCAAACAATAAAACAGGGACATTCTTTACAATTCTTTCAGGGTCTCTGATGAAATCTGGAATGACCCTATCTACAATGACCGCTGGATGTGGCATAAGGCTGGACACTTGGGACTGAGAGTATTGGTGAGATTGGGTGAGCAAATGCAGACCCTTTAAAGCAATAATGTGTGGCACCCATTCCATGGGTCCCAACTGTCCAGGTTGAAGGGAATATTACTACAGCTATAACATGTATGGGAAACCTATAGAATGGACACAGTGTGAATACGAAAGGTTTCTAAAACTCAACTAATAATCCCTCTCCTGTTGCTCCAGTTTGACTTTCCAACTGCTTTACTATCAATCTGCCAACTTGGAGAGACAGCCCCTTTAACCTCCTGGTTCGCACAGTTGCCAATTTGGCAAAGATGAAAGGGAAGAGGGAGAACAAATGAGAGAGTAGATGTTAGGCATTTGGACGGGTACATGTCACATTAATTGCCCAGCAGGAAGAAGAAATAACCAAAGTCTCAGCCACGCGCTGGGAACCAGTATAGGTCCTGAACCAAAATTTTGGACTTGCGGTCTGCTCACAAAAAACGAATTTAAAAATGGAGCTCAGGGGCACAGCAATTCAGAAACTGGCAGAGTAATAAAGGACAACTATCGCTCAAAAATCTGCTGAGGGAAGGCAACGAGGCGGACTTGAAAGCGAGGCAGTATAGCAGGAAACAGATTTCAAGAGGTATGTTGGAATCGCCTTTAAAGCACAGGAAGAGGGGCACAACTTCGACAATGATGCACTTGCCCAAAAAGGGCGTATATGTTTTCTCCTGAATATATGCAGGAGAACACGCATACACCCTTTTTGGCCAAGCAAGCAAGCGGGCAATGCAAATCTACACAACAAAGAAGTATCACTTCCCACTGGTCGAAAGGGACATCTGCAAAATGTGTAAAAACCAGAAAGGCAAGACAGGCCCTGGAGACCAGGGAGCCTTGTTATGCTGATGGGCGGGATGTAAATTGCCAACTGCCTCTCTGGAGGAGTGCATTGTGTTCCCTAAAACAAGTAAACAACAGAGCTACAGAGCCAAGGGCACTTCCAGTCTAGGAAATATACCATGGGAAAACTGAAAATCAATAAGAGAGAGCCACCACAAAATTTAGGGCTTCACTGCTTACAAGAACCTCAACTTGGGTATATCTTAAATATCCCAGGAAAGACAAAAATGGTTCAAGAAATTGTGGTACTTACGTACGATGGTATATCCCTCAGCCATGAAATCAATTTCATAAGGCCAGTAGCAGCAAAATGAGTGGATTCATGTACGATGATTCTAAGTGAAATAAGTCACACAGAAAAAGAAACTTATCATAAGATATCACTTATGAAGTTCCTGTAAACATGGCCTCACATGAACTGATTTAGGAAAGATACCAGAGTAACGAATCTTATCATAAGATATCACTCATAGCGGGAATGTACACATGGCTACACATGAACTGATTTACAAACACAACGGAGTCACAAATTTAGAAAACAAGCTTCTACCTGCTTAATGGGAAAGGCGAGGTGGGGTGATGCATAAAATCACAGTTTTAAATTAGCACAGATACCGTTACATAAACCAAGTATGTAATAGACAAAACCTAATCCCGCCACAATGAACTGGACTCAACATCCCCTATTCATTGCAAGGAATATGTCTGACTCTCAGTATTTTAAAACATATGTATTCTCATGTCTCCATAAAGGAATCATGTGTGTGTATAACGGCATGAACAGAACACTGAAATTCAGTTAAACCCACTTATAAAAATAAATTTCAAAAGCAAAATGCAAAAACAGCGAAACAGTGAGAAAGTCTTAAAAATTTCGTTCAGGGCCTGTGATGCAACCTGGCTTGACCACCTTTACACCCACAGCTGGATGAGACATAAGACTGGACACTTGGGGCTGACAAGATTGCTGAGGTTGTGTGAGCAAAAGAACACCACTTAGAGCAATACTGTGTGCTACCCATTCTAGTGGTCCCAACTCTCCAGGTTTAAGGGAATCTTCCTCCAGTTAAAACATGCGTGGGAAACCCAGTGGATGGTACACTGTGTAATTGGGAAAGTTTTCTAAAAGGTACCTCATTTTTCCTTTTGTCGTGCTCGGCTTTGCCATTCCATCTGCATTACTAAAAATCTCCCCACTTGGAGTGTCAGCGCCTTTATCCTCCTGATATGCACAGTCTGCAAACTGTGCAGAGGATGAACAGGAAGAGGGGGAATAAATGAGAGATTAGCTGTAGGTGTTTGGATGGGCACATGTCACTCTAGTTTCCCACCAGGAAGAAGAATTAACCAAAGGCTCAGCCTGAAGCCCCGGAACCAGACTAGGGCCTAAAGCCATCCTGCGGTATTGCAGCCAGCTCACAAAGAGGCGAGTTGAAAAATGGAAATCAGGGGCACAGCAATTCACAAACTTGCAGAGTTATAAAGGACAACTATCATCCAGAAATATATTGAGGAAAGGCAGTGAAGAGAATTTGAATGCAAGGCAGAATTGAAGGAAACAGATTTCAAGAGGTAGATTGGAGTCGTCTTTAAAGCACATGAAAAGCGACAGAATTTCGACAATGTTGCCCTTGGCTGAAAAGGGACTATGTGTATTTTCTTGAATATATTCGGGAAAAAATGCATATGCCCTTTTTGGCCAAGCAAGCCCTCAGGCATTGCAAATCCACACTACAGAGAAGTGTCCCTTACCTCCAGTCAAAATGGCCATCCACAAATAGTGTAAAAACCACAAATGCAGGACAGGCCATGGAGAAAAGGGAGCCTGGTTACGCCGATGGACAGGATGTAAATTGCCAACAGCCTCTCTGGAGAACTGTATGTTGTTTTCTAAAACAGAGCTACAGAACATAGCACACTTCCACTCATGGGCGTGTATTTTGGGAAAACTAAAAATCCACAACACACAGCCAGCCCAAACTTTAGGGCTGTTCTGTTTACAAGAACCTCGACTTCAGTACACTTTAAATATCCCAGGAAAGGAAAAAAAAATAGATATAGATGTTGTGGTACTTATATACAATGGAATGCCACTCAGACATAAAATCAATGTCATAAGGCCAATAGCAGCTTAATGAGTGGCTTTAGGTATGATGATGCTAAGCGAAATGAGCCACAAAGTAAAAGAAACTTATTGTAATATATCACTTATAGAGGGAATGTAAACATGGCTACACATGAACTGAATTTCAAAAGAGAACAGAGTTACACATTTAAAAAACACACTTATGCCTCCTTAAGGGGAAAGGTGACGTGGGGTGATGTGTAAAAGCAGAGTTTGAAATTAGGACAGATCCCATTCCATATACCAAATATGTAATAGACAAGACCTACTCCTTTCTCAATGAACTGGACACAAAACACCCTATTCACTGAAGAGGAATATATCTGACTGGTAATAACCTTGAAACCTATGTATTTATATGTCTCCATAATGGAATCAAGTGTATGTAGATTGGCATAAACACAGATCAATGGAACAGGACAGAAAGCCCAGAGATAAACCTACATACCTATGGCTATCTCATCTATGACAAAGGAGCTAAGGATATACAATGGAGAAAAGACAGTCTCTTCAGTAATTGGTGCTGGTAAAACTGGACCCCTACACATAAAAGAATGAAATTAGAACACTCCATAACACCATACACAAAAATAAACTCTAAATTGATTAGAGATCTAAATATAAGACCAAACACTATAAAACACTTAGAGGAAACCATAGGCAGAACACTCTATGACATAAATCACAGCAAGATCCTTTTTGACCCACCACTTACAGAAATGGAAATAAAAACAGAAATCAACAAATGGGACCTAATGAAACTTAAAAGCTTTTACACAGTACAGGAAAACATAAACAAGATGCAAAAACAACCCTCAGAATGGGAGAAAATATTTTCAAATGAAGCAATTGACAAAGGATTAATCTCCTAACTTTACAAGCACCGCATGTAGCTCAATATCGCAAAAACAAACAACCCAATCCAAAAACGGGCAGAAGACCTAAATAGACATTTCTCCAAAGAAGATATACAGATTACCAAGAAACACATGAAAGGATGCTGAACATCACTAATCATTAGAGAAATGCAAATCAAAACTACCGTGAGGTATCACCTCACAGCAGTCAGAGTGGCAATCATCAAAAAATCTAGAAAACAATAAATGCTGGAGAGGCCTTTATTGGAGAAAAGGGAACACACTTGCACTGTGGGTGGGAATGTAAATTGATATGGGCACTAGGGAGAACAGTACGGAGGTTCCTTTAAATAACTAACAATAGAAGTACCATACGACACAACAATCTAACTACTGGACATTTGCCTTGTGAAAACCATAATTCAAAAAGAGTTATGTACAAAAATGTTCATTGCAGCTCTATTTGCAATAGCCAGGACATGGAAACAACCTAAGTGTCCATCAACAGATGAATGGATAAAGAAGATCTGGCACATATATACAATGGAATATTACTCAGCCATACATAGGAATGAAATTGGGTCATTTGTAGAGACCTTGATGGATCTAGAGACTGTCATACAGAGTGAAGTAAGTCAGAAAGAGAAAAACAAATATTGTATATTAATGCATATATGGGGAACCTAGAAAAATGGTACAGATGAACCAGTTTGCAGGGCAGAGATAGAGACACAGATGTAGAGAACAAACATATGGACACAAGGGAGGAACATCATGTGAGGGTGGTGGTGGGATGAATTGGGAGACTAGGATTCACATGTGCACACTTATATGTATAAAATAGATATCCAATAAGAACCTGCTGTATAAAAGAAATAAATAAATTTTGAAAAATTAAAAATAAATAAATAATATTTAATCAAATAAAACAGAAAAAAAGTTTTTCCCTTCACATAGATGTCTTTATATTAATGCATTATTTCCATGTTTATATCTCCAAATTAAAAAAAAAAGAGGAATAAATAAAATCTACCTTGAACCAAAAAGAAAAAAAGAAAAAAAAAAAAAATCAGAACCCACCAGTTATACAGAGGAAAATCGTATCAGGGCACTTGCTCCAGTGGTAAAAAATTCTTAAGTTGGTCAGAGGTGGGAAATCGTCTCCCATGCACTCAGCAGCACTCCCCCCCACAAGGAGCATCCTCATTGCAAAGCTGGGGGACTGTGTCAAGGCGTCTGTGAGTAAATGTGAGCTGAGCCCCAGTCCTGCTGCAGCTGAACTCTTCCCACCCTTTCCAGGTAAAACACCTGAATATGTACAAGCACTTGCAAGCCTAGAGGAAGGGCTGTGGAGCCACACCAGCGACAGCACGCAGGCCGACTTGGTGCCTGCAGGCCAGCCAGGATGGTCCTGGCCCCAGATGCTCTTCTGGAATCTTTCCATTTCCCTGCCTGAGATACCCCTCCTGCCATGGCCCCCACTGCTTTTTTACTTCCTCACCTCTGCCTGGGGAGAAATTCCAGCGGCAGGTATGGATGACACATCCTCTTCTTTAGCAGGTGGCAGCCTGGCAACTCCTGCAGAAAGTCCAGCAGAGACCCACTCACACTGGGCCACCCACAAAGCCACGGCCTCTCCCTCCCTACCACCACCCCAGCCCCGAAACTGCTGACGGGGCAGAGAATATGGCGTCAGGCACAGCTACAGGGGCTCTTGCTGACTGGAGAGGTGTTTATATTGACCTCAACACAGGCACACCTGGGGAGGGCTGGCAGGCAGTGTCAGGCTGCCCAAATCAGCCAATCCTCACCCCTCAGGGGCTCACAGTTGCAGAAAATGAAACTTGCTAAACGGGTCAGTCCCAAGGAACAGGTGTGGGCTCTTGAGAGTCAGGCTACACAAGGGGCTGCATCTGCGGCTTGTTTTCTTAACATTTTATCTGGTCCATGAGTGGAAAACAACTTCAAGAAGACCCTATCCTAATGAGAGGAACCCAGGAGTCAGGGAGAGGAGTGATGGTGGGTGGAGACAGAGGCCTGGTGCCCTGGCTGCAGTGGAAGTGTCTGGAAGACCAGGCAGAGAGAGGCTGCACAGAGTGATAGCCAGGGTCACAGACCTGTCAGAGCTGCTGTTTGTTAGTTCAAGTCCTGCTCTGAGGTGTTCTGTGTCAGCTGTGAGCGACAGGTGAGCTGGGGGTTCTCTGCAAGGTGGGCTATGTGCACAGTTCCTGTGTGTCCAGCCCTGCTGGGGTACCTGCCCAGGGGAGTTCCGTATCCTGGGAAGGGCCTGACTATGAGAGCCCCATGGGCTGCTGGGTAGCTGCACAGGTGAGCTCCATACCCTGGGAAGGACTTGACCACGAGAGCCCCGTGGGCTGTGGGGTGAGGGATGCAGCCCAGGTGAGCTCCATATCCTGGGATTGGCCTGACCACGAGAGCCCCATGGGCTGCTGGAGACCTGGTAAAGGATATCAGGACAGTCAGTGAAGCCACCGAGGATATACATCCAGTAGCTCCTATTTCCTACACCCTGCTGCTGATTCTACCATCCACCAGGCCATGGCATTCTGTATTAGACTTCAATGATGCCTTCTTCTGTATTCCATTCATCTCAGAGTCACAAGAATTTTTGGCTTGTGTGTGGCAGGACACAACATGCAACACAAGCAATAATGCTGGGCCGTCCTGCCCCAATGGTTCAAAAATCCCCACACCATCATTGGGGAAATGTCCTCTAAAGACCTAAAAGTTCTACCTCTGTAAAAGGGAACCCTCCTTCAATATGCAGATGACATTCTGATCGCCAGGCCTACTAAAGACGCCTCTGAACTACCTAGCCAAGAAAGGATAGAAGGTGTCCAAGGAAAAGGCTCAAATATCCCAGGCTCAGGTGACATGCCTGGGCTTCATTCTCACAGATATTCAGAGAAACGCATCCCAGGATAGGGAAGAAGCCATTTGCAGCCTTACCTCTTCTAAAACTAGAAGACAGCTTAGGGGTTCCTGGGGAGGCCAAGGTTTTCTGCATCTGGATCCCTAACTACAGTCTAATAGCTGGGCCTCTACATGAAACACTGACAGGAAAAGATGATGATCCTTTTGAATAGAATCCAGAAGCAGCCTTTCAAGAATAGAAAGAGCAGTCAATTCATATCCTTGCCCAGGAACTCGCTAATTTAGCTAAACCCTTTGACCTTTACATAAGCGGTCAAAGGTTAATTGCCCTTGGAGACTTAGTGCAAAAACTGGGACCACTTGAAATGGAGCAACAAGAATGCACTACAGGTATGATAAACTATGATCACCAAGGGCTTTGCCCACCGACTCATCAGGCCAGGATACTGGGGTATCTAAAAAGCTAGAAATCAGCAGCCCACAAGGCCAGCTCCCTCCTAAGGGAAAAGGACCCCACGTGGTGATCCTAACCACCCATCATGCCCTGAAGTTGCAGGGGTCGCTCTGTGGACACACTGACCTCGAGTGAGGAGGCCCTCCAACTCCAACCTCCAGAGAGACAAATGGGGGCAACGGGCCCCCAAGATGACTCGTGTGACCATCACTTGACCTGGAGTTTCTCTCAGAAAACAACAAGACTGTGCCCCAAAATAGCAGACTACTGCTTGCAGGACTTACTGCACCCAGAGGGGAGCTAATAAACTTGGCGGGGGAAATGTATATCACGGTTTCACCATAGAAAACCCTACAGACACCGCGGTGATGGTGGCCAATATGACCGGGTGGACTGCTGGCTACTTCTAAAGGCCGTTGACTCAGTGGACGTCATGGTCCTGGATCACCACTGAACCTGGACTGTCTGGGAGTTGCGCGGGCACGGTTCTGACACATGGTGCTGTTTGTACATTAATTCAGGGACCTAATTAAAGAAAGCACAGACTACTGGTCAGAGCATCTAGGCTGGCAAAAACCGTCAGCCTAAAGTCACCGTACAAATGTGGGGTGGGGTGAAACCTGCCACCTCAGCATCTCTGCACATCTCTCTCCTGGACACTTAAAGGTCATTAGAATCTATAACACTTGCAATGCTGGTGCTCAGGCGGACGAGAAGTGAGGCAGGAGGCCTTGGGACAATCAACCTCACCTGGAGGCTGGTGGGGAGACCTTTTGCCCCTCCCCCGAAGTATCAGGGCTCCCACCACAACATGAAGCAGTTACAAAAGAGGGGTCTGCACCCTCAACACCCGAAGAATGAGGAACAGAACAAAAAGCAGAGGAGGTGTTCGTCTCTGGCAACGTTCATTAAAAATTCCTGGGAGATAAAAAGAGAATCTGGGCAATAAAATAAAGTCTAACATGTTTTTCCTTTGTGCTTTGTCTAATTTCACGTGCTCCTAGGGTTCCGCATGCAGAGGTCCCACACCCGGCACTTCAGACCCGATTTCGTAGTGCAGAATGCCTGGGTCCACACCTCAGCTAGCGGGGTCCCATGCAGTCTCCACGGCATAGAGCCTGAGCTTCAGCCAACCCAGCCCTCGAGACCTCCATCCCCTCCCTCCCAGTGACGCTCCTGGGGTCCCTACACAGCATCCCAGCCCACAGCCCGTGGGGGAGTGCACGCTCTCACCTCTCCATTCTGTTTTCAAAATAATGTTTCCTTTGCTTCTGAACCAAACTCAGTCTTGATCTGTTGGCTCCAATGACACTGGGCACGGGGACTTCTGTTGGGGTCCACTCTGGAGGATCAGTAACAGAAATTGAGAACATTGTAACTTCAATGAACAGATGTGTGAGCCAAACTGTAGTTAACATAGAGCAGTGTATAATGCTCGGGTAAAATAAGATGTTTCTAAGACTTACCTTTGATATTTCCATCACTTTACTATAAGCAAGTTCAGTGAAGACGTCTGTCTTATTTGTCAGGTCAACATTAGAGAAATGAAGTGATTTATTTCCATGGATTTACATCGAATACTCATGGCTGAAGCTTCAATCTTGTTTTGAATGCTTTTCCATTGAAAATGATACCTCTCTTTCAGCTCCCCCATTTCTGAGAAGTATAAAATCTTATAATTTATTATTACCAAAGGGGAAAGGTAGGACAAGGGATAAATTAACAGTGTGGGATTAACACATACACACTGCTATGTATAAAATAGATCATCAACAAGGAACTACTGTATAGCACAGGGAACTACACTGAATATTTTGCAATAACCTATAATGGGAAATAATCTGAAAAAGAATAGATATTTTTATTGACATAGTCTATCAAAGACAGATAAAATGTAACCTAAGCAAGGCCGATGGTGAGCACTTCTGACCCTGAAGATTTCAATCATCTAAAGTTTGGGCTCTGCCTATTTCCCAAGGCGCTTAATGGACATACGTGTAGCCGTAGCTTAAAAATTCCCCAGATTGGGGTACAGGGAGGCACTGATTTGTAAAAATCCCTGGTGTTCTCCTTCCATGCACTGGACCCTTCCTACAGCTAAAACATGCCTGTCACACCTAGAGGATGGTACACCATTTGTTCGGAAAGAGTTTGGAAAAGGCACCTCATCTCCTCATTGTCTGGTGCTCGGGTTCACCCCTCGAGCATCTTTCCTAACAATCTCCTCACTTGGGGATATCAGCACCGTCAACATCCTGTTGCACACAGTTTGGAATTTGTCGGGTTCACCCCTCCAGCATTTTTCCTAACAATCTCCTCACTTGGGGATATCAGCACCGTCAACATCCTGTTGCACACAGTTTGGAATTTGTCCAGAGGATGAAGCGGAAGGATGAGAAAAATTTAGAGACAAGTCTTAGTTGTTCGGACAGGAACATGCCACTCTAATTTCCAATCTGGAAGACAAATTCATCAAAGGCTAGAATTGCCCACGGAAACAGAATAGGGCTAGAGGAAATCCCGCTGTTTTGTGTCCAGTTTCCAAAAACACAAGTTGAAAAATGGAACTCGGGGGCAATAAAATTCATG
Source organism: Mesoplodon mirus (assembly GCF_964341445.2). Taxonomy (NCBI): domain Eukaryota; kingdom Metazoa; phylum Chordata; class Mammalia; order Artiodactyla; family Ziphiidae; genus Mesoplodon; species Mesoplodon mirus. Next base: position 427,344 of record NW_028295644.1, on the reverse strand, counting down.
AATCTGCAGAGTTGAAAATATCTATCGTCGAAAAATGTCTTGAGGTAAGTCACAGAAAAGGAGTTGTAAGCAAGGGAGAGTGGCAGGAAACAGATTTGAAGAGGTAGAAGGACTCCCCATTAAAGCACAAGAAAAGGGGCTGAACATCGCCAATGATGCAGTTGGCCCAAAAGGGCATATGCAATTTTTTCCGAATATATTCAAGTAAAGGCCATACACACATTTTATCCAACCAAAGAGGTGGGCACTGGAAATCAATACTACAAAATGTATCACTTCACATCAGTCAGAAGGGCCATCCACATAAAGTGTAAACACCAGAAATGCAGGACAGGGTGAGGAGAAAAGGGAGCCCTGTGAGGCTGATAGTGGAAATGTAATTTGCCCACGGCCACTATGGAGAGGTGTATTTTGTTTGCTAAAACATCTAAAAGATGAGCTACAGAGCATAGGGCACTTGCACTCATGGACGTATCTGCACTGTGATGAAAAGGTCATGGAGCATTGTGGTGACAAATTTCACAGAGCATTGTGATGATGAGGGCATTGACCATTGTGATGACACAGGTCATGAAGCCTTGTGATGACGGGACACATGGAGCATTGTGATGACTGGGGTCATGTAGCATTGTGATGACAGGGGCATGGAGCATTGGTCTGACAAGTTTCATGGATAATTGTGTTGACAGTGGGCATGGCACATTGTGATGACAAGGGCATGGAGCATTGTGATGACAAGGTCATGGAGTATGGTGAAGACTGGTGTCAGGGAGAATTGTGATGGCATATTTCATGTACCATTGTGATGACAATGGCATGGAGCATTGTGATGCCAAGTGATATGGAGGATTGTGATGACAAAGGTAATGGAGCATTGTGATGACAAATGCTTGGAGCATTGTGATGACAAGTGTCATGGAGCATTGTGATGACAAGGGCATGGAGCATTGTGATGACAACGGCCATTGAGAATTTTGATGAAAATGTCGTGAAGCATTGTGATGAAAAAGGCATGCGGCTTGCAATGACAGGAGTCAGGGGGCATTGCGATGACAAGTGCATGGAGAATTGTGATGACAAGAGCATGTAACATTCTGATGAGAACTGTCATGGAGCATTGTGATGACAAGGACATGGAGAATTGTGATGACCAGGGCATGGAGCATTGTGATGGCAAGACCGTGGAGCACTGTGATGAGAAGACCATGGATAATTCTGGTGACGAGCATCATGGAGCACTGTAATGACAAGGGGCATGGAGCATTGTGATGATACGTCTCATGGAGCATTGTGATGACAGGGGTCATGGATCATTGTGATGACAAGGGTCATGGAGTATTGTGATGACAAGCTTGTGGAGTATTGTGATGACAAAGCATTTAACACTGTGATGGAAAGTGTCATGGAACATAGTGTTGCCAAGAACGTGGAGAATTGTGATGACAGGGAACATGGAGCTTTGTGACGAACAGGGCATGGAGCATTGTGATGGCAAGACCGTGGAACATTGTGATGAGAAGAACATGGATAATTTTGAGGATGAGCATCATGGAGCGCTATAATGACAAGGCGTGTGGATAATTGTGATGACAGTGGCCATGGAACATTGTGATGACAAGAGTCATGCAGCATTTTGATGACAAGCGTGTGGAGCATTGTGATGAGAAGACCACGGATAATTGTGAATGGCCAGCGTCATGGAGCACTGTAATGACATGTGGTATGGAGCATTGTGATGACAGTGCTCATGGAGCATTGTGATGACAAGTGTCATGGAGCATTCAGATGACAAGCTTGTGGAGTATTGTGATGACAATGGCATGGAGCATTGTGATGAAAAGTGCATGGAGCACTGTGATGAAAAATGCATGGAGCCTTTTCATGACAGGGTTCAAGGAGCATTCTGACGACAAGTGTCAGAGAGCATTGTGATGACAAGTGTATTGAGAATTGTGATGACAAATATCATGGAGCATTGTGACGACAAGGGCATGGAGTATTGTGATGACAGGCATTATGGAGCGTTGTGATGACAAGGGTTATGGAACATTGTGATCACATGTGTTTGGAGCATTGTGAAGACAGAGGTCATGGATCATTGTGATTTCAAGGAGCATGGAGCATTGTGATGACAGGGGTCATGGAGCATTGTGATGTCAGGGGACAAGGAACATTTTGATGAAAAGGGTCATGGAGCATTTTGGTGACAGGGGTTATGGAACATTGTGATGTCAGGGGTCATCGAACATTGTGATGATAAGTGCATGTAGCATTGTGATGACAAGGTTTATGGAGCATTGTGATGACAAGATTGTGGAGCACTGTGATGACAAGCGCATGGCAAATTGTGATGACATGTGTCAAGGAGCATTGTGCTGTCAAGCGAATGGAGCATTGTAATGACAACGGTCATGGAGCATTGTGCTGAGAAAGGCATAGAGTATTGTGATGACAAGGGTCAAAGAGCATTGTGATGAAAAGTTCATGGAGCATTGTGGTTAAAAAGGTCACAGAGACTGTTGATGATGAGGGCATGGACCGTTGTGATGACAAAGGTCATGAAGCATTGTGATGACTGGAGTCACGGAGCATTGTGATGACAGGGGTCATGGAGCTTTGTGATATCAAGGGCATGGAGCATTGTGAAGGCCAGGTCATACAGTATTGTGAAGACAGGTGTCAGGGAGCATTGTGATGACATATGTAATGGCCCATTGTGATGACAATGGCATGGAGCATTGTGATGCAAGTGTCATGGAGGATTCTGATGACAAAGGTAATGGAACAGTGTGAGGACAATGGCTTGGAGCATTGTGATGACAAGGGTCAGGGAGCATTGTGCTGACAAGTGCATGGAGAATAGTGATGACAAGGGTCATGGAGCATTTTGATGACAAGCTTGTGGAGTATTTTGATGACATTGGCATGGATCATTGTGATGAAAACTGCATGGGGCATTGTGAGGAAAAAGGCATGGAGCCTTTTCGTGACAGGGTTCATGGAGCATTCTGAAGACAAGTGTCAGGAAGCATTGTGATGACAAGTGTATTGAGAATTGTGATGACAAAGGTCATGGAGCATTGTGATGAAAAGGGCATGGAGTATTGTGATGACAGGCATCATGGAGCTTTGTGATGACAAGTGTTATGGAACTTGGTGATCACAAGTATTTGGAGCATTGTGATGACACAGGTCATGGATATTGTTGATTTCAAGAAGCATGGAGCATTGTGATGGCAAAGGCAAGAAACAATGTGATCCCAAGTTTCATGGAGGATTGTGATGACCATGGTAAAGGTGTATTGTTATGACAAGCTCATAGAACATTGTAATGACAAGTTCATGTAGCATTTTGTTGACAAAGGCATGCAGAATTGTGATGACAGGTGTCATGGAGCACTTTGATGACATGCGTCACAGAGCATTGTGAATACAGGGGTCATGGAGCATTGGGATGAAAAGGGCATGGATCATTGTGATGACAAGTGTCATGGAAGATCGGGCTGAAAATGTTTATGGATTATTGTGATGACAGGGGTCATGGAGCATTGTGATGACAAGAGTCCCGGCTCACTGTGTTGTCAGGGGTAATGGAGTGTTGTGATGACAGTGGTCATGGAGCATTGTGATGATATTCGTCATGGAGCATTGTGATGAGAGTGTCATGTAGAATTGGGCTGAAAATGATCATGGAGTACTCTGATGACAGGGGTCATGGAACATTGTGATGACAAGGAAATGGAGCATGGTGATGACAAGGTCCTGGAGCATTGTGATGATAAGACCATGGAGACATGTGATGAAAACTATCATGGAGTATTCTGATGAAAAGGGGCATGGAGCATTGTGATTACAGTGGTCTTTGAGCATTGTTATGACAAGGGCATGGAGCATTGTGAAGAGAAGGACATGGAGCATTCTGATGAATGCGTCATGGAGCACTGTGATGACAAGTGCATGGAACATTGTGATTACAGGTGTCTTGGAGCACTGTGATTAAAAGGGCATGGATCATTGTGATGAAGAAGGCATGGAGCCTTGTCATGACAGTGTTCAAGGAGCATACTGACGACAAGTGTCAGGGAGCATTGTGATGACCAGCGTACTGAGCATTGTGATGACAAAGGTTATGGAGCATAGTGATGAGAAGACCATGGATAACTGTGATTATGAGCATCATGGGGTGTTGTGATGATAAGTGTTATGGAATATTGTGATCACAACGGTTTGGAGCATTGTGATGACAGAGGTCATGGAGCATTTTGATTTCATTGTGATGACAATAGCCTGAAGCATTATGATGATGGGCATGGTGCATTGTGATGATAGGATTCATGGAGCTTTGAGATGAAAAGGGGCATCGAGCATTTTGATAACAAGGGTCTTGGAGCATTGTGATGACAAGGGCATGGAGCATTGTGATGAGAAGTCCATGGAACATTCTGATGACATGCGTTATGGGGCTTTCTGATGACAAGGGCATGGAGCATTGTGATTACAGGGTTCTTGGAACATTGTGATGACAAGTGTCATGGAGCCTTGTGAATGACAAGGCCGTGGAACATTGTGATGGCAGGGGTCATGAAACATTGTTATGACAGGTGTAATGGAGCATTGTGATGAGAAGGGCAGGAAGCATTGTTGTGAAATATTTCATGGATTATTGTGATGAGAGTGGGCATGGAGCACTGTGATGACAAGAGCACGGAACGCTGTGATACACTGGTCATGGAGGATTGTAATGACAAGGGCATGGAGCATTGTGATGAGAAGGGCATCGAGCACTGTGATGACAAGTGTCATGGAGCTTTGTGATGACAAGGGCATGGAGCAATGTGATGAGAGGGTTCATGGAGCATTGTGATGACAATGACACGGAGCATAGTGATGTCAAGGATCATGGAGCTTTGTGAAAACAAAGGTCATGGAGCCTTTTGATGACAAGGGCGTGGTGCATTGTGATGAGAAGGGCAGGGAGCATTTTGATGACAGTGTCATGCAGCAATTTGAGGAATAGTGTAATGGAATATTTTGATGAGAGGGGTTATAGAATATTGTGATGTCATTGGTCATGGAGCTTTGGGTTGAAAAGGGTCATGGAGCATTTTGATGACAGGGGTTGTGGAACATTGTGATGTCAGGTGTCATGGAACATTGTGATGATAAGTGTATGTAGCATTGAGATGACAGGGGTCATGGAACATTGTGATTACAGGGATGAGGGAGTATGGTGATGACTAGTGATGGAACATTGTGATATCTCTGGTGAGAGAGCATTTTGATGAAAAGTGCATGGATCACTGTGATTACAAGGTTTATGGAGCATAGCAATGACAAGTTTGTGAACCTTTGTAATGAAAAGTGTGTAGCACAATGTGATGACAAGGGTCATGGTGCATTGTTCGGACAAAGGCAAGGAACATTGTGATGACAAGTGTCATGGAGCATTGTGATGAATATTTCATGGAGCATTGTGGTTACAATGGTCACAGAGCCTTGTGATGACTGGGGCATGGAGCATTGTGATGACAAACGTTATGAATCATTGTGATGACTGGAGTCACGGAGCATTGTGATGACAGGGGTCATGGAGCATTGTGATGACAAGGACATTGAGCATTGTGATGACAGGTGCATGGAGCATTGGTCTGAAAAGTTTCATAGATTATTGTGATGACAGTGGGCACGGTGCATTGTGATGACAAGGGCATGCAGCATTGTGATGTGAAGGTCATGGATTATTGTGAAGACAGGTGTCAGGGAGCATTCTGATGACCTATGTCATGGTCGACTGCGATGACAAGGACATGCAGCATTGTGATGAGAATGTCATGGAGTATTGTGTAGACAGGTGTCAGCGAGCATTGGGATGATATATGTCATGGTCCATTGCGATGACAATGGCATGGAGCATTTTGATGCCAAATTTAATGGAGGATTGTGATGACAAATATAATGGAGCATTGTGATGACTAGGGCTTGGAGCATTATGATGAAAAGGGCCATTGAGAATTTTCATGACAAGGTCGTGAAGCATTGTGATGACAATGTCCTGGAGCATTGTGATGAGAAAACCATGGAGTCTTGTGATGACAAGTCTCATGGAGCATACTGATGAAAAGGGGCATGGAGCATTGTGAATACAGGGGTCTTGGAACATTGTGATGACAAGGGCATGGAGCATTTTGAGGAGAAGGACAAGGAGCATTCTGATGACATGCGTCATTGAGCTTTGTGATGACAAGGGCATGGAGCATTGTGATTAGAGGGGTCTTGGAACACTGTGAAGAAAAGGGCATGGATCATTGTGATGAAAGAGGCATGGAGCCTCGTCATGACAGGGTTCAAGGAGCATACAGAAAACCAGTGTCAGGGAGCATTTTGATGACAATGTCGTTGTGCATTGTTATGAGAAGGGCAAGGAGCATTGTGATCACAGTGTCATGCAGCAATTTGATGAAAAGGGTCATGGAATATTTTGATGACAGTGTTTATGGAACATTGTGATGTCAGGGGTCATGGAGCATTTTGATGAAAAGGGTCATGGAACATTTTGATGACAGGGGTTATGTAACATTGTGATGTCAGGGGTCATCGAACATTGTGATGATTAGTGCATGTAGCACTGTGATGACAGGAGTCATGGAACATTGTGATGACAGGGGTGATGGAGTATTGTGACGAATAGTGATGTATCATTGTGATATCAGTGGTGAGAGAGCATTTTGTTGAGAAGTGCATGGAGCATTGTGATGACAACGTTTATGGAGCATTGTGATGACAAGATTGTGGAGCACTCTGATGACAAGTGCATGGAGCATTATGATGACAGGGGTCATGGAGCATTGTGATGAGAAGGTCATGGATTATTTTGAAGATATGTGTCAGGGAGCATTGTGATGACATATGTAATGGCCCATTGTGATGACAATGGCATGGAGCATTGTGATGCCATGTTTCATGGAGGATTCTGATGACAAAGGTAAAGGAGCATTGTGATGACAATGGCTTGGAGCATAGTGATGACAACGTTCAGGGAGCATTGTGCTGACAAGTGCATGTAGAACTGTGATGACAAGGGTCATGGAGCATTCTGTTGACAAGCTTGTGGAGTATTTTAATGAGAATGGCATGGAGCTTTGAAATGAAAATGGCATGGGGCATTGTGATGAAAGAGGCATGGTGCCTTTTCGTGACAGGGTTTAAGGAGCATTCTGATGACAAGTGTCTGGGAGCTTTGTGATGACAAGTGTATTGAGAATTGTGATGACAAAGGTCATGGAGCATTGGGATGAAAAGGGCATGGAGTATTGTGATGACAGGCATCATGGAGCGTTGTGATGACAAGTGTTATGGAACATTGTGATCACAAGGGTTTGGAGCATTGTGATGACAGACGTCATGGATCATTTTGATTTCAAGGAGCATGGAGCATTGTGATGACAGGGGTATGAAGCAATGTGATCCCAAGGTTCATGGAGGATTGTGATGACAATGGAAATGGAGTATTGTGATGACAAGCTCATAGAGCATTGTAATGACATGGTCATGTAGCATTTTGCTGACAAAGACATGGAGCATTGTGATGACAAGTGTCATGGAGCACAGTGATGACAAGCATCACGGAGCATTGTGAATGCAGGGGTCATGGAGCATTGTGATGACAAGGGTCATGGAGCACTGGGCTGAAAATGTTCATGGAGTGTTGTGATGACAGGGGTCATGAAGCATTGTGATGACAAGAGTCCCAGATCATTGTGTTGTCAGGTGTCATGGATTGTTGTGAGGACAGTGGTCATGGAGCATTGTGATAATATTGGCCATGGAACATTGTGATGAGTAGGGCATGGAGCATTGTGATGAGAAGGCCATGGAGCATTCTGATGATATGCGTCATAGAGTTTTGTGATGACAAGGGCATGGAGCATTGTGATTACAGGCATCTTGGAGCATTGTGATAAAAAGGGCATGGATCATTGTTATGAAAATGGCACGGAGCCTTGTCATGACAGGGTTCAAGGAGCATACTGACGACAAGTGTCAGGGAGCATTGTGATGACAAGTGTATTGAGCATTGTGATGACAAAGATCATGGAGCATTGTGATGAGAAGACCATGGATAATTGTGATGATGAGCATCATGGGGTGTTGTGATGATAAGTGTTATGGAACATTGTGATCACAAGGGTTTGGAGCATTATGATGACAGAGGTCATGGAGAATATTGATTTCATTGTGATGACAATAGCCTGAAGTGTTATGATGATGGGCATGGTGCATTGTGATGACAGGGTTCATGGAGCATTGAGATGAAAAGGGGCATGGAGCATTGTGATTACAAGGGTCTTGTAACATTGTGATGACAAGGGCATGGAGCATTGTGATGAAAAGGCCATGGAACATTCTGATGACCTGCGTCATGGAGCTTTGTGATGACAAGGGCATGGAGCATTGTGATTTCAGTGCTCTTAAGCATTGTGATGACAAGTGTCATGGGACCTTGTGATGACTAGGACGTGGAACATTTTGATGGCAAAGGTCATGGTGCATTGTTATGACAGGGGTAATGCAAGATTTTGATGAGAAGGGCAAGGAACATTGGTCTGAAATATTTCATGGATTAATGTGATGAGAGTGGGCATGGAGCATTGTGATGACAATGGCACGGAGCACTGTGATACATGGGTCATGCAGGATTGTAATGACAAGGGCATGGAGTATTGTGATGAGAAGGGCATCGAGCATTGTGATGACAAGTTTCAGGGAGCTTTGTGATGACAAGGGCATGGAGCAATGTGATAAGAGGGTTCATGGAGCATTGTGATGACAATGACATGGAGCATTGTGATGCCAAGTGTAATGGAGTTTGTGATGACAAGTCATGGAGCATTTTGATGACAAGGGCATGGTGCATTGTGATGAGAAAGGCAGGGAGCATTTTGATGGCCGGTTCATGCAGCAATTTGATGAAAAGTGTAAAGTAACATTTTGATGCAGGGCTTATAAAATATTGTGATGTCAGGGGTCTTGGAATTTTGTGAAGAAAAGGGTCATGGAGCATTTTGATGACAGGGGTTATGGAACATTGTGATGTCAGGGGTCATGGAACATTGTGAGGATAAGGGGATGTAGAATTGTGATGACAGTGTCATGGAACATTGTGTTTACAGGGGTGAGGGAGTATTGTGATGACTAGTGATGGAACATTGTGATATCTCTGGTGAGAGAGCATTTTGATGAGATGTGCATGGAGCATTGTGATTACAGGGTTCTTGGAGCATTGTGATGAAAAGGGCATGGCTCATTGTTATGAAAAAGGCATGGAGCCTTGTCATGACAGGGTTCAAGGAGCATACTGACGACAAGTGTCAGGGAGCATTGTGACGACAAGTGTATTGAGCATTGTGATGACAAAGATCATGGAGCATTGTGATGAGAAGACCATGGATAATTGTGATGATGAGCGTCATGGGGTGTTGTGATGATAAGTGTTATGGAACATTGTGATCACTAGGGTTTGGAGCATTTTGATGACCGAGGTCATGGAAAATATTGATTTCATTGTGATGACAATAGCCTGAAGCTTTATGATGATGGGCATGGTGCATTTTGATGACAGGGTTCATGGAGCATTGAGATGAAAAGGGGCATGGAGCATTGTGTTTACAGGGGTTTTGGCCATTGTGATGACAAGGGCATGGAGCATTGTGATGAGAAGGCCATGGAATATTTTGAGGACATGCGTCATGGAGCTTTGTGATGACAAGGGCATGGAGCAATATGATAAGAGTGTTTATGGAGCATTGTGATGACAATGACATGGAGCATTGTGATGCCAAGGGTCATGGAGCTTTGTGATGACAAGTCATGGAGCATTTTGATGACAAGGGCATGGTGCATTGTGATGAGAAGGGCAGGGAGCATTTTGATGACCGGGTCATGCAGCAATTTGATGAAAAGTGTAATGGAACATTTTGATGGCAGGGGTAATAGAACATTGTTATATCAGGGGTCTTGGAGCTTTGGGATGAAAAGCGTCATGGAGGATTTTGATGACAGGGGTTATGGAACATTGTGATGTCAGGGGCCATGGAACATTGTGATGATAAGGGGATGTAGCATTGTGATGACTGTTTCATGGAACATTGTGATTACAGGGGTGAGGGAGTATTGTGATGACTAGTTATGGAACATTGTGATATCTCGTGTGAGAGAGCAGTTTGATGAGAAGTGCATGGAGAATTGTGATTACAAGGTTTAGGGAGCATTGCAATGGCAAAGTTGTGGACCGTTGTGATTAAATGCACGTGGCACATTGTGATGTCAATGGTCATGGAGAATTGTTCTGAAAAAGACATGGAGCATTATGATGACAAGGGTCACAGAGAATTGTGATGAAAATTTCAGGAAGCATTGTGGTTACAAAGGTCACAGAGCCTTGTGATGACACGGGCATGGACCAGTGTGATGACAAACCTTATGAAACATTGTGATGACTGGAGTCACAGAGCATTGTGAAGACAGGTGTCATGGATCTTTGTGATGACAAAGGTCACGGAGCATTTAGAGGGCAAGGGCGTTGTGCATTGTGATGAGAAGGGCAGGGAGCATTCTGATGACAGGGTCTTGGAGCAATTTGATGAAAAGTGTCATGGATCATTTTGATGACAGGTGTTATGGAACACTGTGATGTCAGGGGTCATCGAACATTGTGATAATTTCATGTAGCATTGTGATGACAGGAGTCATGGAACATTGTGATGACAGGGGTGAGGGAGAATTGTGACAAATAGTGATGTAGCATTGTGATATCAGTGGTGAGAGAGCATTTTGATGAGAAGTGCATGGAGCATTGTGATGACAAATTTTAAGGAGCATTGTGATGACAAGATTGTGGAGCACTGTGATGACAAGCGCATGGTGCATTGTGATGACATGGGTCATGGAGCATTGTGCTGACCAGCGCATGGAGCATTGTGATGACAAGGGTCAAAGAGCATTGTGATGAGAAGTTCATGGAGCATTGTGGTTACAAAGGTCACAGAGCCTTGTGATGATGCGGGCATGGACCACTGTGATGACAAACGTTATGAAACATTGTGATGACTGGAGTCACGGAGCATTGTGAAGACAGGGGTCATGTAGCTTTGTGATGACAAGGGCATGGAGCATTATGATGACAGGGTCATGGAGCATTGGTCTGACAAGTTTCATAGATTATTGTGATGACAGTGGGCATGGTGCATTGTGATGACCAGGGCCTGGAGCATTCTGATGAGAACGTCATGGAGTATTGTGAAGACAGGTGTCAAGGAGCATTGTGATGACATATGTCATGGTCCATTGCGATTACAATGGCATGGAGCATTGTGATGCAAAATGTAATGGAGAATTGTGATGACCAATATAATGGAGCATTTTGATGATTAGGGCTTGGAGCATTATGATGAAAAGGGCCATTGAAAATTTTCATGAAAATGTCGAGAAGCATTGTGATGACAAGGTCCTGGAGCACTGTGATGGCAAAACCATGGAGCCTTGTGATGAAAAGTCTCATGGAGCATACTGATGAAAAGGGGCATCGAGCATTGTGATTAGAGGGGTCTTGGCACATTGTGATGACAAGGGCATGGAGCATTGTGAGGAGAAGACCAAGGAGCATTCTGATGGCATGCGTCATTGAGCTTTGTGATGACAAGGGCATGGAGCATTGTGATTACATGGGTCTTGGAGCATTGTGATGAAAAGGGTATTGATCATTCTGATGAAAAAGGCATGGAGACTTGTCATGACAGGGTTCAAGCAGCATACAAACAACAAGTGTCAGGGAGCATTTTGATGACAAGTGTATTGAGCATTGTGATGAGAAGACCATTGATAATTGTGATGACGAGCGTCATGCGGCATTGTGATGACAAGTGATAGGGAATATTGTGATCACAAGGGTTTGGAGCATTGTTATGACAGAGGTCATGGAGCATTTTGATTTCATTGTGATGACAATAGCATGAAGCATTATGATGATGGGCATGGTGCATTGTGATGACAGGGTTCATGGATCATTGAGATGAAAAAGGGCATAGAGCATTGTGATTACAGGGATCTTGGAGCACTGTGATGAGAAGGGTCATGGAGCTTTCAGATGACAAGACCATGGAACATCGTGATGGCAGGAGTCATGGAACATTGTTATGACTGTGGTAATGGAGCATTGTGATGGCAAGGGCATGGAGCATTGTGATGAGAAGGCCATGGAGCATTCTGATGACATGTGTCATGGAGCTTTGTGAAGACAAGGGCATGGAGCAATGTGATGAGAGGGTTCATGGAGCATGGTGATGACAATGACATGGAGCATTGTGATGCCAAGGGTCATGGATCTTTGTGATGACAAAGGTCATGGAGCATTTAGATGGCAAGGGCGTTGTGCATTGTGATGAGAAGGGCAGGGAGCATTTTGATGACAGGGTCTTGGAGCAATTTGATGAAAAGTGTCATGGAACATTTTGATGACAGGTGTTATGGAACACTGTGATGTCAGGGGTCATCGAACATTGTGATAAGTGCATGTAGCATTGTGATGACAGGAGTCATGGAGCATTGTGATCACAGGGGTGAGGGAGTATTGTGACAAATAGTGATGCAGCATTGTGATATCAGTGGTGAGAGAGCATTTTGATGAGAAGTGCATGGAGCATTGTGATGACAAATTTTAAGGAGCATTGTGATGACAAGATTGTGGAGCACTGTGATGACAAGCGCATGGTGCATTGTAATGACATGTGTCATGGAGCATTGTGCTGACCAGCGCATGGAGCATTGTGATGACAAGGGTCAAAGAGCATTGTGATGAAAAGTTCATGGAGCATTGTGGTTAAAAAGGTCACAGAGACTGTTGATGACGAGGGCATGGACCATTGTGATGACAAAGCTCATGAAGCACTGTGATGACTGGAGTCACGGAGCATTGTGATGACAGGGGCCATGGAGCATTGTGATAATAAGGGCATGTAGCGTTGTGATGACAAGGGCATGGATCATTGGTCTAATAAGTTTCATGGATTATTGTGATGACAGTTGGAATGGCGCATTGTGATGAAAAGGGCATGGAGCATTGTGATGACCAGGTCATGCAGTATTGTGAAGACACGTGTCAGGTAGCATTGTGATGACATATGTAATGGCCCATTGTGATGACAATGGCTTGGATCATTGTGATGATAAGGGTCAGGGAGCATTGTGCTGACAAGTGCATGGAGAATTGTGATGACAAGGGTCATATAGCATTCTGATGACAAGCTTGTGGAGTATTTTGATGACAATGGCATGGAGCATTGTGATGAAAACGCCATGGGGCATTGTGATGAAAAAGGCATGGAGCCTTTTCGTGACAGGGTTCAAGGAACATTCTGACGACAAGTGTCAGGGAGCATTTTGATGACAAGTGTATTGAGAATTGTGATGACAATGGTCATGGAGCATTGTGATGAAAAGGGCATCGAGTATTGTGATGACAGGCATCATGGAGCGTTGTGATGAGAATTGTTATGGAACACTGTGATCACAAGGGTTTGGAGCATTGTGATGAGAGAGGTCATGGATCATTTGGATTTCAAGGAGCATGGAGCATTTTGATGACAAGGGCATGAAGCAATGTGATCCCAAGGTTCATGGAGGAGTGTGATGACAATGGAAATGGAGTATTGTGCTGACAAGCGCATAGAGCATTGTAATGACAACGTCATGTAGCACTTTGCTGACAAAGGCATGGAGCATTGTGATGACAGGTGTCATGGAGCACTGTGATGACAAGCGTCATTGAGCATTGTGAATCCGGGGTCATGGAGCATTGGGATGACAATGGCATGGATCATTGTGATGAGAAGGGTCATGGAGCACTGAGCTGAAAATATTTATGGAGTGTTGTGATGACAGGGGTCATAAAGCATTGTGATGACTACGGAATGGAGCATTGTGATGACAAGAGTCCCAGATCATTATGTTGTCAGGTGTCATGTAGTGTTGTGATGAGAGTGGTCATGGAGCATTGTGATGATATTGGCCATGGAGCATTGTGATGAGTAGGTCGTGGAGCACTGGGCTGAAAATGTTCATGGATTATTGTGATGACAGGGGTAATGGAGCATTGTGATGACAAGGGAATGGAGCATGGTGATGACAAGGTCCTGGAGCATTGTCATGAGAAGACAATGGAGACTTGTGATGACAAGTCTCATGGAACATCCTGATTAAAAGGGGCATGGAGCATTGTGATTACAGGGGTCTTGGAGCATTGTGATGACTAAGGCACGGAGCATTGTGATGAGAAGGACATGGAGCATTCTGATGACATGCGTCATGGGGCATTGTGATGACAAGTGTTATGGAATATTGTGGTCACAAAGGTTTGGAGCATTTGTATGACAGAGGTCATGGAGCATTTTGATTTCTTTGTGATGACAATAGCATGAAGCATTATGATGATGGGCATGGTGCATTGTGATGACAGGGTTCATGGATCATTGAGATGAAAAGCGGCATACAGCATTGTGATTACACGGTTCTTGGAGCATTGTGATGAGAAGGGTCATGGAGCTTTGTGATGACAAGTCCATGGAACATCGTGATGGCAGGGGTCATGGAGCATTGTGATGACTGGTGTAATTGAGCATTGTGATGGTAAGGGCATGGAGCATTGTGATGAGAAGAACATGGAGCATTCTGATGACATGTGTCATGGAGCTTTGTGAAGACAAGGGCATGGAGCAATGTGATGAGAGCATTCATGGAGCATTGTGATGACAATGACATGGAGCATTGTGATGCCAAGGGTCATGGATCTTTGTGATGACAAAGGTCATGGAACATTTTGATGGCAAGGTCGTTGTGCATTGTGATGAGAATGGCTTGGAGCATTCTGATGACAGGGACATGGAGCAATTTGATGAAAATTGTCATGGAACATTTTTATGACAGGTGTTATGGAACATTGTGCTCTCACGGGTCAATGAACATTGTGATGATAAGTGCATGTAGCATTGGGATGACAGGAGTCATGGAACATTGTGATGACAGGCGTGAGGGAGTACTGTGACAAACAGTGATGTAGCATTGTGATATCAGTGGTGAGAGAGCATTTTGATGAGAAGTGCATGGAGCATTGTGATGACAAGATTGTGGAGCACTCTGATGACAAGCGCATGGTGCAATGTGATGACATGTGTCATGCAGCATTGTGCTGACAAGCGCATGGAGCATTGTGATGACAAGGGTCAAAGAGCATTGTGATGAAAAGTTCATGGAGCATTGTGTTTAAAAAGGTCAGAGACTGTTGATGACGATGGCATGGACCACTGTGATGACAAAGGTCATGAAGCATTGTGATGACGGGAGTCACGGAGCATTGTGATGTCAGGGGTCATGGAGCATTGTGATAACAAGGGCATGGAGCATTGTGATGACAAGGCCATGGAACATTGGTCTAATATGCTTCATGGATTATTGCAATGACATTTGGAATGGCCCATTGTGATGACAATGTCATGGAACATTGTGATGCCAAGTGTCATGGAGAATTCTGATGACAAATATAATGGAACATTGTGATGACAATGGCTTGGAGCATTGTCATGACAAGGGTCAGGGAGCATTGGGCTGACAAGTGCATGGAGAATTGTGATGAGAAGGGTCATGGAGCATTCTGATGAAAAGCTTGTGGAGGATTTTGATGAAAATGGCCTGGAGCATTCTGATGAAAACGGCATGGTGCATTGTGATGAAACGGCATGGATCCTATTCGTGACAGGGTTCAAGGAGCATTCTGATGACAAGTGTCAGGGAGCATTTTGATGACAAGTGTATTGAGAATTGTGATGACAAAGGTCATGGAGCATTGTGATGAAAAGGGCATGGATTATTGTGATGACAGGCATCATGGAGCGTTGTGATGACAAGTGTTATGGAACATTGTGATCACAAGGTTTTGGAGCATTGTGATGACAGAGGTCATGGATCATTTTGATTTCAAGGAGCATGGAGCATTGTGATGCAAATGGCATGAAGCAATGCGATCCCAAGGTTCATGGAGGATTGTGATGACAATGGAAATGGAGTATTGTGATGACAAGCGCATAGAGTATTGTAATGACAAGGTCATGTAGCATTTTGCTGACAAAGGCATGGAGCATTGTGATGACAGGTGTCATGGAGCACTGTGATGACAAGCGTCACGGAGCATTGTGAATACAGGGGTCATGGAGCATTGGGAGGACAAGGGCATGGATCATTGTGATGACAAGGGTCATGGAGCACTGGGCTGAAAATGTTCATGGATTATTGTGATGACAGTGGTCATGGAGCATTGTGATGACAAGGGAATGGAGCACTCTGATGACAAGGTCCTGGAGCACTGTGATGTGAAGACCATGGAACCTTGTGATGACAAGTCTCATGGAGCATTCTGATGAAAAGTCACAGGGATCATTTTGATTACAGGTGTCTTGGAGCATTGTGATGACAAGGGCATGGAACATTATGATGAGAAGGCCATGGAGCATTCTGATGACATTCGTCATGGAGCTTTGTGATGAGAAGTGCAAGGAGCATTGTGATCACAGGTGTCTTGGAACATTTTGATGAGAAGGGCATGGATCATTGTGATGAAAAAGGCATGGAGCCTTGTCATGAAAGAGTGCACGGTGCATACTGAGGTCAATAATCAGAGAGCATTGTGTTGACAAGGGTATTGAGCATTGTGTTGACAAAAGTCATGGTGCATTGTGATGAGAAGCCCATGGATAACTGTGGTGACCAGTGTCATGTGGCATTGTGATGACAAGTGTTATGGGACATTGTGATCACAAGGGTTTGCAGCATTGTGATGACAGATGTCATGGAGCTTTTTGATTTCATTGTGATGACAATAGAATGAAGCATTATGATGATGGGCATGGTGCATTTTGATGACAGCGTTCATGGAGCATTGTGAGGAAATGTGGGATGGAGCATTGGTCTGACAAGTTTCTTGGATTATTGTGATAAGAATGGGCATGGCACATTGTGATGACAAGGTTATGGAGCACTGTGATGACAAGGTCATGGATTATTGTGAAGAAAGTTGTCAGGGAGCATTGTGATGAGATATGTCATGTTCCAGTTTGATGACAATATCATGGAGCATTGTGATGCCAATTGTTATGGAGGATTGTTGTGACAAAATAAAGGAGCATTGTGATGACAAGGGCATGGAGCATTGTGATATCAAGGGCCATTGAGAATTTTAATGTCCTGGTCGTGAAACATTTTGATGAAAAGCGCATGGAGCTTCCTATGACAGGGGTCATGGAGCATTGCGATGACAAGTGCATGGAATATTGTGATGACAAGAGCATATAACATTGTGATGTGAAGTGCCATGGAGCATTATAATGACAATGACGTGGATAATTGTGAGGACAAGGGACATTGAGCTTTGAGATGACAAGGCATGGAGCATGGTGATGGCAAAACCGTGGAGCATTGTGATGAGAAGACCTTGGGTAATTGTGATGTCGAGCATCATGGAGCACTGTAATGACATGGGGCATGAAGCATTGTGATGACAGGTGTCAGGGAGCAATGTGATGACAGGGGTCATGGAGCAATGTGATGACAAAGGCATGGAGCATTGTGATGACAAGGGCATGGAGCATTGCAATGTCAAGAGAATGGAGAATTGTGATGACAAGAGCATGTAACATTTTGATGAGAAGTGTCATGTAGCACTGTGATGACAAGTATGTGGAGAATTTTGATGACAAGGGACATGGAGCATTTTGATAACCAGGGCATGGATCATTGTGATGACAGGGGTCATGAAGCATTATTATGACAAGGGCCATGGTGCATTCTGACATAAGATATCACTTATGAAGTGAATGTAAACATGGCTACATATGAACTGATTTAGGGAAGAGAACAGAGTCTCAGATTTAGAAAACACTCTAACGCTTGCTTAAGGGGAAAGACAGGTGGGGAGATGCACAAAACAAAAGATTGATATTAGCACAGGTACCGTTCCATAATCCAAAAACAAAAGAGACAAGCCCTACTCCTTCCTCAGTGAACGGAACTCAACATCCCTATTCCCCACAGAGAAATATATCTGACTAGTAAGAATTTTAAAACCTATGTATTGATATGTCTCTGTAAGGTAACTAAGTGTGTCTAGAATGACATAAACATGGCAGGGAGAATCAGCTCAAACCCAATATAAAAATGAATTTCAAAACAAAACATAAAAACAGAACAATTCTTACACAACACCTTCAAGGTCGCTGATGAAACCTGGAATGACCCTATCTACAACGACAGCTGGATGTGGCATAAGGCTGGACACTTGGGACTGAGAGGATTGGTGAGATTGGGTGAGTAAATGTAGACCCTTTAAAGCAATAATGTGTGGCACCCATTCCATGGGTCCCAACAGGCCAGGGTTAAGGGCATATTACTATAGGTATAATATGTACGGGAACCCTAGAGAATGGACACAGTGTGAATACGAAAGGTTTCTAAAACTCAACGAATAGTCCCACTCCTGGTGCTCCCATTTGACTTTCCAACTACTTTACTATCAATCTCCCAACTTGGAGAGACAGCACCCTTTACCTCCTGGTTCGCACAGGTTGTCAATTTGGCAGAGGATGAAAGGGAAGAGGGAGAACCAGTGAGAGAGCAGCTGTTAGACATTTGTACGGGCACATGTCATCTTACTTCGCGGGAAGAAGAAGAAATAACCAAAGCCTCAGCCACCCACCGGCAACCAGTATAGGTCCTGAACCAAAATATTGGACTTGCGTTCAGCTCACAAAAAAACGAGTTAAATAATGTAGCTCAGTGCACAACAATTCACAAACAGGCAGAGTAATAAAGGACAACTATCGTCCAAAAATCTGTTGAGGGAAGGCAACGAGGCGGACTTGAAAGCGAGGCAGAATAGCAGGAAACAGACTTCAAGAGGTACGTTGGAATCGCTTTTAAGGCAAAGGAAGAGGGGCACAACATCGACAATGATGCACTTGGCCAAAAAGGGCGTATGCGTTTTCTCCTGAATATATTCAGGAGAAAACGCATACGCCCTTTTTGGACAAGCAAGCATGCTGGCAATGCAAATCTGCACTACAAAGTATCAATTCCCACTTGTCAAAAGGTACATCCAAAAAATGGATAAAAACCAGAAAGGCAAGACAGGCCCTGGAGAACAGGGAGCCTTGTTATGCTGATGGGCGGGATGTAAATTGCCAACTGCCTCTCTGGAGGAGTGCATTGTGTTCCCTAAAACAAGTAAACAACAGAGCTACAGAGCGAAGGGCACTTCCAGTCTGGGGAATATACCTTGGGAAAGCAGAAAATCAATAAGACAGAGCCACCCAAAATTTAGGGCTGCACTGCTTACAAGAACCTCAAATTGCGTACAGCTTAAATATCCCAGGAAATATAAATATGGTTTAAAATACTTTGGTACTTACGTACGATGGAATATCCCTCAGCCATGAAATCAATGTCATAAGACCAGTAGCAGCAAAATGAGTGGATTCAGGTATGATGATTCTAACTGTAATAAGTCACACAGATAAAGAAACTTATCATAAGATATCACTTATGAAGGTCCTCTAAACATGGCTACAAATGAACAGAATTAGGAAAGCGAAGAGAGTCTCACATTTAGAAAACCCTCTGATGCCTGCTTAAGGGGGAAGATGAGGTGGGGTGCTACAGAAAACCAGCGTTTGATATAACCACACGTACCATTTCAAAAACCAACTATGGAATATACAAGACCTACACCTTCCTCAGTGAAAGGAACTCAAAACACGATATTTCCCACAGAGGAATATATATGAAGAGTAAGAATATTAAAACCTATGTATTGATATGTTTCCGTAATGGAATCAAGTGTGTCTAGACTGGCATAATCATTGCAGTGAGAATCAGCTAAAACCCACTATAAAAAGGAATTTCAAAAACAAAACAAAAAAACAGGGACATTCTTTAAAATTCCTTCAGGGTCTCTGATGAAACGTGGAATGACCCTGTCTACAATGACAGCTGGATGTGGCATAAGGCTGGACACTTGGGACTGAGAGGACTGGTGAGATTAGGTGAGCAAATGCAGACCCTTTAAAGCAATAATGCATGGCACACATTCCATGGGTCCCAACTCTCCAGGTTGAAGGGAATATTACTACAGCTATAACATGTATGGGAAACCTAGAGAATGGACACACTGTGAATACGAAAGGTTTCTAAAACTCAACGAATAGTCCCTCTCCTGGTGCTCCGGTTTGACTTTCCAAGTGCTTTACTATCAATCTCCCAACTTGGAGAGACAGCCCCTTTAACCTCCTGGTTCTCACAGTTTGCCAATTTGGCACAGGATGAAAGGGAAGAGGGAGAACCAATGAGAGAGTAGCTGTTAGGCATTTGGACGGGCATATGTCACTCTACTTTCCTGGCAGGAAGAAGAATTAACCAAAGTTGCAGCCACCCACCGGGAACCAGTATAGGTCCTGAACGAAAATTTTGGACATCCGTTCAGCTCACAAAAAACGAGTTGAAATATGGAGCTGAAGGGCACAACAATTCAAAAACTGGCAGAGTAATAAAGACAACTCTCATCCAAAAATCTGTTGAGGGAAGGCAACAAAGCGGACATGAAAGTGAGGCGGAATAGCAGGAAAAATTTTTCAAGAGGTACGTTGGAATCGTCTGTAAAGCACAGGAAGAGGGGCACAACTTCGACAATGATGCACTTGGCCAAAAAGTCCGTATGCGTTTTCTCCTGAATATATGCAGGAGAAAACGCATACGCCCTTTTTGGCCAAGCAAGCAAGCGGGCAATGCAAATCTGCACTACAAAGAAGTATCACTTCCCACCTGTCAAAAGGGACATCCACAAAATGTGTAAATACCATAAAGGCAAGACAGGCCTTGGAGAACAGAGAGCCTTGTTATGCTGATGGGCGGGATGTAAATTGCCAACTGCCTCACTGGAGGAGTGCATTGTGTTCCCTAAAACAAGTAAACAACAGACGTACAGAGCCAAGGGCACTTCCAGTCTAGTGAATATACTTTGGGAAAACTGAAAATCAATAATACAGAGCCACCCCCAAATTAGGGCTGCACTGCTTACAAGAACCTCAACTTGAGTACACCTTAAATATCCCAGGAAATATAAAAATGGTTCAAAAAATTGTGGTACTTACGTACGATGGAATATCCCTCAGCCACGAAATCCATGTCATAAGACCAGTAGCAGCAAAATCAGTGGATTCAGGTACGATGATTCTAAGTGAAATAAGTCACACAGAAAAAGAAGCTTATCATAAGATATCACTTATGAAGATCCTGTAAACATGGCTACACATGAACAGAGTTAGGAAAGAGAACAGATTCTCACATTTAGAAAACACTCTTATGCCTGTTTAAAGGGGAAGGAGAGGTGGGATGATGCATAAAACCAGAGTTTGATATAAGCACAGGTACCGTTCCGAAAACCAACTATGGAATAGAGAAGACCTACCTATACCTTCTTCAGTGAAAGGGACTCAAAACCCCATATTTCCCGCAGTGGAATATATCTGACTAGTAAGAATCTTAAAACCTATGTATTGATATGTCTCTGTAAGGGAATCAATTGTGTCTAGACTGGCATAAACATGGCAGCGAGAATCAGCTGAAACCCACTATAAAATGGAATTTCAAAAACAAAACAAAAAAACAGGGAAATTCTTTACAATTCCTTCAGGGTCTCTGATGAAACGTGGAATGACCCTGTCTACAATGACAGCTGGATGTGGCATAATTCTGGGCACTTGGGACTGAGAGGATTGGTGAGATTGGGTGAGCAAATGCAGACCCTTTAAAGCAATAATGTATGGCACCCACTCCATGGGTCACAACTCTCCAGGTTGAAGGGAATACTACTACAGATATAACATGTACGGGAAACCTAGAGAATGGACACACTGTGAATACGAAATGTTTCTAAAACTCAACGAATAGTCCCTCTCCTGGTGCTCCAGTTTGACATTCCAACTGCTTTACTATCAATCTCCCAACTTGGAGAGACAACCCCTTTAACCTCCTGGTTCTCACAGTTTGCCAATTTGGCAGAGGATGAAAGGGACGAGGGAGAACCAATGAGAGAGTAGCTGTTAGGCATTTGGACGGTCATATGTCACTGTAATTTCACGGCAGGAAGAAGAATTAACCAAAGTTGCAACCACCCACCGGGAACCAATATAGGTCCTGAACCAAAATTTGGACATGTGTTCAGCTCACAAAAAGCGAGTTGAAAAATGTAGCTCAAGGGCACAGCAATTCACAAACTGGCAAAGTAATAAAGGACAACTATCATACAAAAATCTGTTGAGGGAAGGCAACGAGGCGGACTTGTAAGCGAGGCAGAATAGCAGGAAACAGATTTCAAGAGGTACGTTGGAATCACCTGTAAAGCACAGGAAGAGGGGCACAACTTCGACAATGATGCACTTGGCCAAAAAGGACGTATGCATTTTCTCCTGAATATATGCAGGAGAAAACGCATATGCCCTTTTTGGGCAAGCAAGCAAGCGGGCAATGCAATTCTGCACTACAAAGATGTATCACTTCCCACCGGTCAAAAGGGACATCCACAAAATGTGTAAGTACCAGAAAGGCACGACAGGCCCTGGAGAACAGGGAGCCTTGTAATGCTGATGGGCGGGATGTAAATTGCCAAGTGCCTCACTGGAGGAGTGCATTGTGTTCCCTAAAACAAGTAAATAATAAAGCTACAGAGCCAAGGGCACTTCCAGTCTAGGGAATATACCTTGGGAAAACTGAAAATCAATAAGACAGGGCCACCCTCAAACTTAGGGCTGCACTGCTTACAAGAACCTCAACTAGGTTACACCTGAAATATCCCAGGAAATATAAAAATGGTTCAAAAATTTATGGTACATACGTACGATGGAATATCCCTCAGCCATGAAATCAATGTCATAAGACCAGTAGCAGCAAAATGAGTGGATTCAGGTACGATGATTCTAAGTGAAATAAGTCACACAGAAAAAGAAGCTTATCATATGATATCACTTATGAAGATCCTGTAAACATGGCTACACATGAACTGAGTTAGGAAAGAGAACAGAGTCTCACATTTAGAAAACATTCTTATGCCTGCTTAAGGGGGAAGGAGAGGTGGGTGATGCATAAAAACAGAGTTTGATATGAGCACAGGAACCGTTCCAAAAACCAACTGTGGAATAGACAAGACCTACCTATTCCTTCCTCAGTGAAAGGGACTCAAAACCCCATATTTCCCGCAGAGGAATATATCTGACTAGTAAGAATCTTAAAACCTATGTATTGATATGTCTCCGTAAGGGGATTAAATGTGTCTAGACTGGCATAAACAAGGCAGCGAGAATCAGCTCAAACCCACTATAAAAAGGAATTTCAAAAACAAAACAAAAAAACAGGGAAATTCTTTACAATTCCTTCAGGGTCTCTGATGAAACCTGGCATGACCCTGTCTACAATGACAGCTGGATGTGGCATAAGGCTGGACTCTTGTGACTAAGGGGATTGGTGCGATTGGGTGAGCAAATGCAGACCCTTTAAAGCAATAATGCATGGCACCCATTCCATGGGTCCTAACTCTCCAAGTTAAAGGGAATATTACTACAGATATAACATGTACGGGAAACATAGAGAATGGAGACACTGTGAATATGAAAGGTTTCTAAAACTCAACGAATAGTCCCTCTCCTGGTGCTCCAGTTTGACTTTCCACCTGCTTTACTATCAATCTCCCAACTTGGAGAGACAACCCCTTTAACATCCTGGTTCTCACAGGTTGCCAATTTGGCAGAGGATGAAAGGGAAGAGGGAGAACCAATGAGAGAGTAGCTGTTAGGCATTTGGACGGGCATATGTCACTCTAATTTCCCGGGCAGGAAGAAGAATTAACCAAACTTGCAACCACCCACCGGGAACCAGTATAGGTCCTGAACCAAAATTTTGGACATGCGTTCAGCTCACAAAAAACGAGTTGAAAAATGGAGCTCAAGGGCACAGCAATTCACAAACTGGCAAAGAAATAAAGGACAACTATCATCCAAAAATCTGTTGAGGGAAGGCAACGAGGCAGATTGAAATTGAGGCAGAATAGGAGGAAACAGATTTCAAGAGGTACGTTGGAATCACCTGTAAAGCACAGGAAGAGGGGCACAACTTCGACAATGATGCACTTGGCCAAAAATGGCGTATGCATTTTCTTGTGAACATATGCAGGAGAAAACACATACGCCCTTTTTGGCCAAGCAAGCAAGTGGGCAATGCAAATCTGCACTACAAAGAAGTATCACTTCCCACCGGTCAAAAGGGACCTCCACAAAATGGGTAAATACCAGAAAGGCAAGACAGGCCCTGGAGAACAGGGAGCCTTGTTATGCTGATGGGCGGGATGTAAATTGCCAACTGCCTCACTGGAGGAGTGCATTGTGTTCCCTAAAACAAGTAAACAACAGAGCTACAGAGCCAAGGGCACTTCCAGTCTAGGGAATACACCTTGGGAAAACTGAAAATCAATAAGACAGAGCCACCCTCAAATTTAGGGCTGCACTGCTTACAAGAACCTCAACTTGGGTACACCTTAAATATCCCAGGAAAGATAAAAATGGTTCAAAAAATTGTGGTACTTACGTACGATGGAATATCCCTCAGCCATGAAATGAATGTCATAAGACCAGTAGCAGCAAAATGAGTGGATTAAGGTATGATGATTCTAAGTGAAATAAGTCACACAGAAAAGAAGCTTATCATAAGATATCACTTATGAAGATCCTGTAAACATGGCGACACATGAACTGAGTTAGGATAGAGAACAGAGTCTCACATTTAGAAAACACTCTTATGCCTGCTTAAGGGGGAAGGATAGGTGGGGTGATGCATAAAACCATAGTTTGATATAAGCACAGGTACCGTTCCAAAAACCAACTGTGGAATAGACAAGACCTACACCTTCCTCAGTGAAAGGGACTCAAAACCCCATATTTCCCGCAGAGGAATATATCTGACTAGTAAGAATCTTAAAACCTATATATAGATATGTCTCCGTAAGGGAATCAAGTGTGTCTAGACTGGCATAAACATGGCAGCAAGAATCAGCTCAAACCCACTATAAAAAGGAATTTCAAAAACAAAACCAAAAAACAGGGAAATTCTTTACAATTCCTTCAGGGTCTCTGATGAAACCTGGAATGACCCTGTCTACAATGACAGCTGGATGTGGCATAAGGCTGGACACATGGGACTGAGAGGATTGGTTAGATTCATTGAGCAAATACAGACACTTTAAAGCAATAATGCATGGCACCCATTCCATGGGTCCCAACTCTCCAGGTTAAAGGGAACATTACTACAGATATAACATGTACGGGAAACCTAGAGAATGGAGACACTGTGAATATGAAAGGTTTCTAAAACTCAACGAAGAGTCCCTCTCCTGGTGCTCCTGTTTGACTTTCCACCTGCTTTACTATCAATCTCCCAAGTTGTAGAGACAGCACCTTTAACCTCCTGGTTCGCACAGGTTGCCAATTTGGCAAAGGATGAAATTGAAGAGGGAGAACCAATGAGAGATTAGCTGTTAGGCATTTGGACGGGCATATGTCACTCTAATTTCCCGGGCAGGAAGAAGAATTAACCAAAGTTGCAACCACCCACCGGGAACCAGTATAGGTCCTGAACCAAAATTTTGGACATGCGTTCAGCTCACAAAAAACGAGTTGAAAAATGGAGCTCAAGGGCACAGCAATTCACAAACTGGCAAAGAAATAAAGGACAACTATCATCCAAAAATCTGTTGAGTGAAGGCAACGAGGCAGATTGAAATTGAGGCAGAATAGCAGGAAACAGATTTCAAGAGGTACGTTGGAATCACCTGTAAAGCACAGGAAGAGGGGCACAACTTCGACAATGATGCACTTGGCCAAAAAGGATATATGTGTTTTGTCCTTAATATATTTAGGAGAAAACGCATACGCCCATTTTGACCAAGCAGGCAAGTGGGCAATGCAAATCTGCACTACAAATAAGTATCACTTCCCACTGGTCAAAAGGGACATCCACAAAATGTGTAAATACCAGTAAGGCAAGACAGGCCCTGGAGAACAGGGAGCCTTGTTATGCTGATGGGCGGGATGTAAATTGCCAACTGCCTCTCTGGAGGAGTGCATTGTGTTCCCTAAACAAGTAAACAACAGAGCTACAGAGCCAAGGGCACATCCAGTCTAGGGAATATACCTTGGGAAAACAGAAAATCAATCAGTCAGAGCCACCCCAAAATTTAGGCCTGCACTGCTTACAAGAACCTCAACTTGGATACACATTGAATATCCCAGGAAATATAAAAATTTTTCAAAAAATTGTGGTACTTACGTACGATGGAATATCTCTCAGCCATCAAATCAATGTCATAAGACCAGTAGCAGCAAAATGAGTGGATTCAGGTACGATGATTCTAAGTGAAATAAGTCACACAGAAAAAGAAACTTATCATAAGATACCACTTATGAAGATCCTGTAAACATGGCTACACATGAACTGAGTTAGGAAACAGAACAGAGTCTCACATTTAGAAAACACACTTATGCCTGCTTAAGGGGGAAGGAGAGGTGGGGTGATGCATAAAACCAGAGTTTGATATAAGCACAGGTAACGTTCCAAAAACCAACTATGGAATAGACAAGACCTACACCTTCCCCAGTGAAAGGAACTCAAAACCCCATATTTCCCGCAGAGGAATATATCTGACTAGTAAGAATCTTAAACCTATGTTTGATATGTCTCCGTAAGGAAATCAAATGTCTAGACTGGCATAAACATGGCAGTGAGAATCAGCTCAAACCCACTATAAAAAGGAATTTCAAAAAGAAAATAAAAAAAAACAGGAAAATTCTTTACAATTCCTTCAATGTCTCTGTTGAAACCTGGAATGACCCTATCTACAATGACAGCTGGATGTGGCATAAGGCTGGACACATGGGACTGAGAGGATTGGTGAGATTGGGTGAGCAAATGCAGACACTTTAAAGCAATAATGCATGGCACACATTCCATGGTTCATAACTCTCCAAGTTGTAGGGAATATTTCTATAGCTATTACATGTATGGGAAACCTAGGGAATGGACATACTGTGAATACGAAACTTTTCTAAAACTCAACGAGTAAGTACCTCTCCTTGTGCTCCAGTTTGACTTTTCAACTGCTTTACTATCAAGCTCCAAACATGGAGAGACAGCACCTTTAAGATCCTGGTGCACTCAGGTTGCCAATTTGGCAAAAGATGAAAGGGAAGAGGGAGAACTAATGAGAGAGTAGCTGTTAGGCATTTGGACGGGGACATGTCACTCTTCTTTCCCGGGAGGAAGAATTAACCAAAGTCTCAGCCACCCACCGAAAACAAGTATAGGCCCTGAACCAAAATATTGGACTTGCGTTCAGCTCACAAAAACGAGTTAAAAATTGGAGCTATGTGGCAGAGCAATTCACAAACTGGCAGACTAATAAAGGGCAACTATCGTCCAAAAATCTGTTGAGGGAAGGCAACGAGGCGGACCTGAATGCGAGGCAGAATAGCAGGAAACAGATTTCAAGAGGTACGTTGGAATCACCTTTAAAGCACAGGAAGAGGGGCACAACTTCGACAATGATGCACTTGGCCAAAAAGGGCGTATGCGTTTTCTCCTGAATATATTCAGGAGAAAACGCATACGCCCTTTTTGGCCAAGCAAGCAAGCGCACAATGCAAAACTGCACTACAAAGAAGTACTACTTCCCACCAGTCAAAAGGGACATCCACAAAATGTGTAAAAACCAGAAAGGCAAGAGAGGCCCTGGAGAACAGGGAGCCTTGTTATGCTGATGGGCGGGATGTAAATTGCCAACTGCCTCTCTGGAGGAGTGTACTGTGTCCCCTAAAACAAGTAAACAACAGAGCTACAGAGCCAAGGGCACTTCCACTCTAGGGAATATACCTTGGGAAAACTGAAAATCAATAAGACAGAGCCACACCCAAATTTAGGGCTGCACTGCTTACAATAACTTCTACTTGGGTACACCTTAAATATCCCAGGAAATATAAAAATTGTTCAAAATATTGTGGTACTTACGTACGATGGATTATCCCTCAGCCATGAAATCAATGTCATAAGACCAGTAGCATCAATATGAGTGGATTCAGGTACGGTGATTCTAAGTGAAATAAGTCACACAGAAAACGAAGCTTATCATAAGATATCACTTATCAAGATCCTGTAAACATGGCTACACATGAACTGAGTTAGGAAAGAGATCAGAGTCTCACATTTAGAAATCACTCTTATGCCTGTTTAAGGGGGAAGGAGAGGTGGGGTGATGCATAAAACCAGAGTTTGATATAAGCACAGGTACCATTCTAAAAACCAACTATGGAATAGACAAGACCTACCTATACCTTCCTCACTGAAAGGGACTCAAAATCCCATATTTCCCACAGAGGAATATATCCGACTAGTAAGAAACTTAAAACCTATGTATTGATATGTCTCCGTAAGGGAATCAAGTGTGTCTAGACTGGCATAAACATGGCAGCGAGAATCAGCTCAAACCCACTATAAAAAGGAATTTCAAAAACAAAAGAAAAGGTAAATTCTATACAATTCCTTCAGGGTATATGATGAAACATGTAATGACCCTATCTACAACGACAGCTGGATGTGGCATAAGGCTGGACACATGGGACTGAGAGGATTGGTGAGATTGGGTGAGCAAACGCAGTCCATTTATAGCAATAATGTGTTGGCTCCATTCCATGGGTACCAACTCAGCAGGTTGTAGTGAATATTACTACAGCTATAAAAGGAACGTGAAACCTAGAGAATGGAAACACTGTGAATACGAAAGTTTTCTAAAACTCAACTAATAGTCCCTCTTCTGCTGCTCCGGTTTCACTCTCCAACTGCTTTACTATCAATCACCCAACTTGGAGAGACAGCCCCTTTAACCTCCTGGTTCACACAGGTTGCCAAATTGGCAGAGGATGAAAGGGAAGAGGGAGAACCAATGAGAGAGTAGCTGTTAGGCGTTTGGACGGGCACATGTAACTATAATTGCCCGGCAGGAAGAAGAATTAACCAAAGTCTCAGTCACCCACCGGGAACCAGTATAGGTCCTGAACCAAAATTTTGGCCTTGCGGTCAGCTCACAAAAAACGAGTTGAGCAATGGAGCTCAGGGGCACAGCAATTCAAAAACTGGCAGAATAATAAAGGACAACTTTCGTCCAAAAATCTTTTGAAGGAAGGCTCCGATGCGGACTTGAAAGCGAGGCACAATAGCAGGAAACAGATTACATGAGGTATGTTGGAATCACCTGTAAAGCAAAGGAAGAGGGGCAAAACTTCGACAATGATGCACTTGGATAAAAAGAGCATATGCATTTTCTCTTGAATATATTCAGGAGAAAACGCATACGCCATTATTTGCCAAGCAAGTAACCGGGCAATGCAAATCTGAACTACAAAGAAGTATCACTTCCTACCGGTCAAAATGGACATCCACAAAATGTGTAAAAACCAGAAAGACAAGACATTCCCTGGAGAACATGGAGCCTTGTAATGCTGATGGGCAGGAAGTAAATTGCCAACTGCCTATCTGGATGAGTGCATTGTGTTCTCTAAAACAAGTAAACAAGACAGCAGCAGACAAGGGCAATTCCAGTCTAGGGAATATACCTTGGGAAAACTGAAAATAAGTAAGACAGAGGCACCCACAAATTTAGGGCTGCACTGCTTACAAGAACCTCAACTTGGGTACACCTTAAATATCCCAGGAAAGATAAAAATGGTTCAAAAATTGTGGTATATACGTACGATGGAATATCCCTCAGCCATGAAATCAATGTCATAAGACCAGTAGCAGCAAAATGAGTGGATTCAGGTACGATGATTCTAAGTGAAATAAGTCACACAGAAAAAGAAACTTATCATAAGATATCACTTATGAAGATCCTGTAAACATGGCTACACATGCACTGAGTTAGGAAAGATAACAGAGTCTCACATTTAGAAAACAATCTTATGCCTGCTTAAGGGTGATGGAGAGGTGTGGTGATGCATAAAACCAGAGTTTGATATAAGCACATGTACCATTCCAAAAACCTAATACCGAATAGACAAGACCTACACCTTCCTCAGTGAAAGGGACTCAACACCCCATATTCCCCACAGAGGAATATATCTTACTAGTAAGAATCTTAAAACCTATGTATTGATATGTTTCCATAAGGGAAACAAGTGTGTCTAGACAGGCATAACCATGGCAGTGAGAATCAGCTCAAACCCACTATAAAAAGAATTTCAAAAACAAAACAACAAAACAGGGAAATTCTTTACAATTCCTTCAGGGTCTCTGATGAAATCTGGAATGACCCTATCTACAATGAGAGCTGGATGTGGCATAAGGCTGGACACTTGGCTGTGAGACGATAGGTGAGATTGTGTAAGGAAATGCAGACCCTTTAAAGCAATAATGTGTGGCACCCATTCCATGGGTCCCAACTCTCCAAGTTGAAGGGAATATTACTACAGCTATAACATGTACGGGAAACCTAGAGAATGGACACACTGTGAATACGAAAGGTTTTTAAACCTCAACTAATAGTCCCTCTCCTGGTGTTCTGGTTTTAGTTTCCAACTGCTTTACTATCCATCTCCCAACTTGGAGAGACAGCCCCTTTAACCTGCTGTTTCACACAGGTTGCCAATTTGGCAGAGGATGAAAGGGAAGAGGGAGAACCAATGAGAGAGTAGTTGTTAGACATTTGGAGGGGCATATGTCACTCTGATTTCCTGGCAGGAAGAAGAATTAACCAAAGTCTCAGCCACCCACCAGGAACCAGTATATTTCCTGAACCAAAATTTTGGACTTGCATTCAGCTCACAAAAATCGAGTTGAAAAATGGACCTCAGGGGCACAGCAATTCACAAACTGGCAGAGTAATAAAGGACAACTAGCATCCAAAAATCTGGTTAGGGAATGCAACGAGGCGGCCATCAATGCGAGGCAGAATAGCAAAAAACAGATTTCAAGAGGTGCGTTGGAATCATCTTTAAACACAGGAAGAGGGGCACAACTTCTACAATAATGCACTTGGCCAAAAAGGGCGTATGTGTTTTCTCCTGAATATATTCAGGAGAAAACGCATACGCCCTTTTTGGCCAAGCAAGCAAGCAGGCAATGCAAATCTGCAGTACTAAGAAGTATCACTTCCCACCTGTGAAAAGGGACATCCGCAAAATATTTAAAAATCAGAAAGGCAAGACAGGTCCTGGAGAACAGGGAGCCTTGTTATGCTGATGGGCAGGATGTAAATTGCCAACTGCCTCTCTGAAGGAGTGCATTGTGTTCCCTAAAACAATAAACAACAGAGCTACAGAGCCAAGGGCACTTCCAGTCTAGGGAATATACCTTGGGAAAATTGAAATTCAATAAGACAGAGACACCCCAATATTTAGGGCTGCACTGCTTACAAGAAGCTCAACTTGGGTACACCTTAAATATCCCAGGAAATATAAAAATGGTTCAAAAAATTGTGGTACTTACGTACGATGGAATATCCCTCAGCCATGAAATCAATGTCTTAAGACCAGTAGGAGCAAAATGAGTGGATTCAGGTACGATGATTCTAAGTGAAATAAGTCACACAAAAAAAGAAACTTATCATAATATATCACTTATGAAGAACCTGTAAACATGGCTACACATGAACTGAGTTAGGAAAGAGAAGAGTCTCACATTTAGAAAACACTTATGCCTGCTCAAGGGGGAAGGAGAGGTGGGGTGATGCATAAAACCAGAGATTGATATTAGTACAGGTACCAATCCAAAACCCTAATAGGGAATAGACAAGACCTACACCTTCCTCAGTGAAAGGGACTCAACACCCCATATTCCCCGCAGAGGAATATATCTGATTAGTAAAATCTTAAAACCTATGTATTGAAATGTGTCCTTAAGGGATTCAAGTGTGTCTCGACTGGCATAAACATGGCCATGAGAATCAGCTCAAACCCACTATAAAAAGGAATTTCAAAAACAAAACAAAACAGGGAAATTGTTTACAATTCCTTCAGGGGCTCTGATGAAACCTGAAATGACCATATCTACAATGACAGCTGGATGTGTCTTATGGCTGGATACTTGTGATTGAGAGGATTGGTGAGGTTGGGTGAGCAAATGAAGACCCTTTAAAGCAATAGTGCGTTACACTTATTGCATTGGTCCCAACTCTCCTGGTTGAAGGGATTATTACTTGAGCTATAACATGTACGGGAATCCTAGGGAATGGACACACTGTGGATACCAATGGTATCTAAAACTCAACGAATAGTCCCTCTCCTGGTGCTCCGGTTTGACCTTTTAACTGCTTTACTATAAATATCCCTACTTGGAGAGACATCCCCTTTAACTTCCTGCTTCGCACAGGTTACCAATTTGGCAGAGGATGAAAGGGAAGAGGGAGAACCAATAAGAGAGTAGTTGTTAGGCATTTGGACGGGCACATGTCACTCTAATTTCCCATCAGGAAGAAGAATTTACCAAAGTCTCAGCCTGCCTGTAGGAACGAGTATAAGTCCTGAACCAAAATTGTGGATTTGCGGTCAGATCACAAAAAAGCGAGCTGAAAAATGGAGCTCAGGGGCACAGCAATTCACAAATTGGCAGAGTAATAAAGGACAACTCTCCTCCAAAAATCTATTGAGGGAAGGCAATGAGGCAGATTTGAAAATGAGGCAGAATAACAGGATACAGATTTCATGAAGTACATTGGAATCGACTTTGAAGCACAGGAAGAGGGGCACAACTTCGACAGTGATGCACTTGGCCAAAAAGGGCGTATGTGTTTTATCCTGAATATATTCAGGAAAGAAAGCATATGCACTTTTTGGCCAAGCAAGCAAGCGGGCAATGCAAATCTTCACTAAAAGAACGATCACTTCCCACAGGTCAAAAGGGATATCCGAAAAATGTGTAGAAACCAGAAAGTCAAGATAGGCCCTGGAGATACTTGAACCTTGTTAGTCTAAAGGGCAGGATATAAATTGCCAACTACCTCTCTGGAGGAGTGCATTTTGTTCCCTATATCAAATAAACAACAGAGCTAAAAATCCAAGGGCAGTTCCCGTCTAGGGAATATACCTTTGGAAAACTGAAAATCGATAAGACACATCCATGCCCAAATTTAGGGCTGCACTGCTTACAAGAACCTCAACTTGGGTACACCTTAAATATCCCAGGAAAGACAAAAATGATTCAAGAAATTGTGGTACTTATGTACGATGGAATATCCCTCAGCCATGACCTTAATGTCATAAGGCCAGTAGCACTAAAATGAGTGGTCTCAGGTACGATGATTCTAAGTGAAATAAGTCACACAGAAAAAGAAACTTATCATAAGATATCACTTATGAAGGTCCTGAAAACATGGCTACACATGAACTGATTTAGGAAAGATAACAGAGTAACGAGTCTTATCATAAGATATCACTCATAGTGGGAGTGTACACATGACTACACATGAATTGAATTAGAAACACAACAGAGTCACACATTTAGAAAAGAATCTTCTTCCTGCTTAATGGGAAAGGCGAGGTGAAGTGATGCATAAAACAACAGTTTTAAATTAGCACACATACCGTTACATAAACCAAGTATTTAATAGACCGCACCTACTCCCGGCATAATGAACTGGACTCAAAAACCCTTATTCATTTCTGAGGAATATATATGACTCTAAGAATTTTAAAACATATGTATTCTCATCTCTCCATAAAGGAATCATGTGTGTGTATAATGGCATGAACACAGCACTGAAATTCAGTTAAACCCACTTATAAAAATAAATTTCAAAAGCAAAATGCAAAAACAGAGAGAAAGTCTTAAAAATTACGTTCAGGGCCTGTGATGCAAGCTAGATTGACCACCTTTACACCCACAGCTGGATGAGACATAAGACTGGACACTTGGGGCTGACAAGATTGCTGAGGTTGTGTGAACAAAAGAACACCACTTAGAGCAATACTGTGTGCTACCCATTCTAGTGGTCCCAACTCTCCAGGTGTAAGGGAATCCTCCTACAGTTAAATCATGCATGGGAAACCCAGTGGATGGTACACTGTGTAATTGGGAAAGTTTTCTAAAAGGTACCTCATTTTTCCTTTTGTCGTGCTCGGCTTCGCCATTCCATCTGCATTACTAAAAATCTCCCCACTTTGAGTGTCAGTGTCTTTACCATCCTGTTATGCACAGTTTGCAAATTGTGCAGCGGATGAACAGGAAGAGGTGAAATAAATGAGAGATAAGCGGTAGGTGTTTGGATGGGCACATGTCACTCTAGTTTCCCATCAGGAAGAAGAATTAACCAAAGGCTCAGCCTGAAGCCCCGGAACCAGACTAGGGCCTAAAGCCATCCTGTGGTATTGCAGCCAGCTCACAAATAGGCGAGTTGAAAAATGGAAATCAGGGGCACAGCAATTCACAAACTTGCAGAGTTATAAAGGACAACTATCATCCAGAAATATATTGAGGTAAGGCAGTGAAGAGGATTTGAATGCAAGGCAGAATTGAAGGAAACGGATTTCAAGAGGTAGATTGGAGTCATCTTTAAAGCACATGAAAAGCGACAGAATTTCGACAATGTTGCCCTTGGCTGAAAAGGGACTATGTGTATTTTCTTGAATATATTCGGGAAAAAATGCATATGCCCTTCTTGGCCAAGCAAGCCATCAGGCATTGGAAATCCACACTACAGAGAAGTGTCCCTTACATCCAGTCAAAAGGGCCATCCACAAATATTGTAAAAAACACAAATGCACGACAGGCCATGGAGAAAAGGGAGTCTGGTTACGCCAATGGACAGGATGTAAATTGCCAACAGCCTCTCTGGAAAACTGTATGTTGTTTTCTAAAACAGAGCTACAGAGCATAGCACACTTCCACTCATGGGCGTGTATTTTGGGAAAACTAAAAATCCACAACACACAGCCAGCCCAAAGTTTAGGGCTGCTCTGTTTACAAGAACCTCGACTTCAGTACACTTTAAATATCCCAGTAAAAGAAAAAAAAATGGATATAGATGTTGTGGTACTTATATACAATGGAATGTCACTCACACATAAAATCAATGTCATAAGGCCAATAGCAGCATAATGAGTGGCTTTAGGTACGATGATGCTAAGTGAAATGAGCCACAAAGGAAAAGAAACTTATTGTAATATATCACTTATAGAGGAAATGTAAACATGGCCACACATGAACTGAATTTCAAAAGAGAACAGAGTTACACATTTAGAAAACACACGTATGCCTCCTTAAGGGGAAAGGTGACGTGGGGTGATGTGTAAAAGCAGAGTTTCAAATTAGCACAGATCCCTTTCCATATACCAAATATGTAATAGACAAGACCTACTCCTTTCTCAATGAACTGGACACAAAACACCCTATTCACTGAAGAGGAATATATCTGACTGGTAATAACCTTGAAACCTATGTATTTATATGTCTCCATAATGGAATCAAGTGTATGTAGATTGGCATAAACACAGATCAATGGAACAGGACAGAAAGCCCAGAGATAAACCTACATACCTATGGCTATCTCATCTATGACAAAGGAGCTAAGGATATACAATGGAGAAAAGACAGTCTCTTCAGTAATTGGTGCTGGAAAAACTGGACCCCTACACATAAAAGAATGAAATTAGAACACTCCATAACACCATACACAAATATAAACTCTAAATTGATTAGAGATCTAAATATAAGACCAGACACTATAAAACACTTAGAGGAAACCATAGGCAGAACACTCTATGACATAAATCACAGCAAGATCCTTTTTGACCCACCACTTAGAGAAATGGAAATAAAAACAGAAATCAACAAATGGGACCTAATGAAACTTAAAAGCTTTTACACAGTACAGGAAAACATAAATAAGATGCAAAAACAACCCTCAGAATGGGAGAAAATATTTTCAAATGAAGCAATTGACAAAGGATTAATCTCCTAACTTTACAAGCACCTCATGTAGCTCAATATCACAAAAACAAACAACCCAATCCAAAAACGGGCAGAAGACCTAAATAGACATTTATCCAAAGAAGATATACAGATTACCAAGAAACACATGAAAGGATGCTGAACATCACTAATCATTAGAGAAATGCAAATCAAAACTACCGTGAGTTATCACCTCACAGCAGTCAGAGTGGCAATCATCAAAAAATTCTACAAAACAATAAACGCTGGAGAGGCCTTTATTGGAGAAAAGGGAACACACTTGCACTGTGGGTGGGAATGTAAATTGATATGGGCACTAGAGAGAACAGTACGGAGGGTCCTTTAAATAACTAACAATAGAAGTACCATATGACACAACAATCCAACTACTGGACCTTTGCCTTGTGAAAACCATAATTCAAAAAGAGTTATGTAGAAAAATGTTCATTGCAGCTCTATTTGCAATAGCCAGGACATGGAAGCAACCTAAGTGTCCATCGACAGATGAATGGATAAAGAAGATCTGGCACATATATACAATGGAATATTACTCAGCCATAAAAAGAAACAAAACTGAGTTATTTGTACTGAGGTGGATGGACTTAGAATCTGTCCTACACAGTGAAGTAAGTCAGAAAGGGAAAAACAAATACTGTATGTTAACAGAGATATACGGAATCTAATGAAGAAAAAAAAAGATTTTGAAGAACCTAGTGGCAGGACAGGATTAAGGACACAGACATAGAGAAAGGACTTGAGGACACCGGAAGGGGGATGGGTAAGCTGGGACGAAATGAGAGAGTGGCATGGACATAAATACATTACCAAATGTAACACCGATAGCTACTGGGAAGCAGCCACATAGAACAGGGAGATCAGCTCGGTGCTTTGTGACCACATAAAGGTGTGGGATATGGAGTGTGGGAGGGAGATGCAAGAGGGAGGGGATCTGGTGATATTTGTATATGTATAGCTGATTCACTTTGTTATACAGCAGAAACGAACACTCCATTGTAAAGCAATTATACTCCAATAA
Source organism: Mesoplodon mirus (assembly GCF_964341445.2). Lineage (NCBI taxonomy): Eukaryota > Metazoa > Chordata > Mammalia > Artiodactyla > Ziphiidae > Mesoplodon > Mesoplodon mirus. The sequence goes on along the minus strand of NW_028295644.1, from coordinate 390,182 downwards.
ACGTGTAAAAGGAAAAAAATAAAAAGAAAGAAGGCCCAGGGATAAACCTACACACCTATGATCAACTAATCTATGACAAAGGAAGCAAGACTATACAATGGAGATAAGACAGTCTCTTCAATCATTGGTGCTGGGAAATATGGACAGCTACATGTAAAAGAATGAAATTAGAACACTCCCCAACACCATACATAAAAATATATTCAAAATGGATTAGAGACCTTAATGTAAGACCAGACAGTATAAAACTCTGAGAGGAAAACTTATGAAGGATACTCTGACGTAAATCACAGCAAGATCTTTTTTGATCCACCTCCTATATTAATGAAGTAAAAAAGAAAATTATACAGATGGGACATAATGAAACTTAAAAGCTTTTGCAAAGCAAAGGAAACCACAAACAAGGTGAAAAGACAACCCTCAGAATGGCAGAGAATAATTGCAAACGAATCAATGGACAAATGATTAATCTCCAATATATATAAACAGCTCATGCAGCTCAATATTAATAAAACAAACAACCCAATACAAAAATGGAAGAAGATCTAAATAGATATTTCTTCCAAGAAGACATAGAGATGGCCAGTACGCACATGAAAATCTGCTGAACATCACTAACTATTAGAGAAATGTAAATTGAAACTACAATGACGTATCACATCACATCATCAGAAAATCTACAAACAACAAATGCTGGAGAGGGTGTGGAGAAAAGGAACCTTCTTCCACTATTGTTGGGAATGTAAATCGATACAGTCTCTATGGAGAACAGTATGGAGGTTCCTTAAAAAACTAAAAATAGAATTACCATATAATCCAGCAATCCCACTACTGGGCATATACCCAGAGAAAACCATAAATCTAAAAGATACATTCACCACAAAATTCATTGCAGCACTATTTACAATAGCCAGGTAATGAAAGCAACCTAAGTGACCACAGACAGACGAATGGATAAAGACGTGGTACATATATACAATGAAATGTTACTCAGCCATACATAGGAATGAAATTGGGTCATTTGTAGAGACCTTGATGGATCTAGAGACTGTCATACGGAGTGAAGTAAGTCAGAAAGAGAAAAACAAATATTGTATATTAATGCATATATGTGGAACCTAGAATAATGGTACAGATGAACCGGTTTGCAGGGCAGAGATAGAGACACAGATATAGAGAACAAACATATGGACACCAAGGGGGGAACACCATGTGAGGGTAGTGGTGGGATGATTTGGGAGACTAGGATTCACATGTGCACACTTATATGTATAAAATAGATATCCAATAAGAACCTGCTGTATAAAAGAAATAAATAAATTTTAAAAAAATAAAAATAAATAAATAACATTTAATAAAATAAAACAGAAAAAACGTTTTTCCCTTCACATAGATGTCTTTATATTAATGCATTATTTCCATGTTTATATCTCCAAAATTAAAAAAAAAGAGGAATAAATAAAATCTACCTTGAACCAAAAAGAAAAAAAGAAAAAAAAAAAAAAAAAAAAACAGAACCCACCAGTGATACAGAGGAAAATCGTATCAGGGCACTTGCTCCAGTGGTAAAAAATTCTTAAGTTGGTCAGAGGTGGGAAATCGTCTCCCATGCAGTCAGCAGCGCTCCCCCCCACAAGGAGCATCCTCATTGCAAAGCTGGGGGACTGTGTTGAGGCGTCTGTGAGTAAATGTGACCTGAGCCCCAGTCCTGCTGCAGCTGAACTCTTCCCACCCTTTCCAGGTAAAACACCTGGATATGTACAAGTACTTGCAAGCCTAGAGGAAGGGCTGTGGAGCCACACCAGCGACAGCACGCAGGCCGACTTGGTGCCTGCAGGCCAGCCAGGATGGTCCTGGCCCCAGATGCCCTTCTGGAAGCTTTCCATTTCCCTGCCTGAGATACCCCTCCTGCCACGGCCCACACTGCTTTTTTACTTCCTCACCTCTGCCTGGGGAGAAAATCCAGCGGCAGGTATGGATGACACATCCTCTTCTTTAGCAGGTGGCAGCCTAGCAACTCCTGCGAAAAGTCCAGCAGAGCCCCACTCACACTGGGCCACCCATAAAGCCACGGCCCCTCACTCCCTCCCACCACCCCAGCCCGGACACTGCTGACGGGGCAGAGAATATGGCGTCAGTCACAGCTACAGGGGCTCTTGCTGACTGGAGAGGTGTTTATATTGACCTCAACCCAGGCACACCTGGGGAGGGTTGGCAGGCAGGGTCAGGCTGCCCAAATCAGCCAATCCTCACCCCTCAGGGGCTCACAGTAGCAGAAAATGAAACTTGCTAAACGGGCCAGGCCCAAGGAACAGGTGTGGGCCCTAGAGAGTCAGGCTAGACAAGGGGCTGCAGCTGCGGCTTGTTTTCTTATCATTTTATCTGGTCCATGAGTGGAAAACAACTTCAAGAAGACCCTATCCTAATGAGAGGAACCCAGGAGTCAGGGAGAGGAGTGATGGTGGGTGGAGACAGAGGCCTGGTGCCCTGGATGCAGTGGAAGTGTCTGGAAGACCAGGCAGAGAGAGGCTGCACAGAGTGACAGCCAAGGTCACAGACCTGTCAGAGCTGCTGTTTGTTAGTTCAAGTCCTGCTCTGAGGTGTTCTGTGTCAGCTGTGAGCGACAGGTGAGCTGGGGGTTCTCTGCAAGGTGGGCTATGTGCACAGTTCCTGTGTGTCCAGCCCTGCTGGGGTACCTGCCCAGGGGAGTTCTGTATCCTGGGAAGGGCCTGACTAGGAGAGCCCCATGGGCTGCTGGGTAGCTGCACAGGTGAGCTCCATACCCTGGGAGGCACTTGAACACGAGAGCACCGTGGGCTGTGGGGTGGGGGGTGCAGCCCAGATGAGCTCCATATCCTGGGATTGGCCTGACCACAAGAGCCCCATGGGCTGCTGGAGACCTGGTAAAGGATATCAGGACAGTCAGTGAAGCCACCGAGGATATACATCCAGTAGCTCCTATTTCCTACACCCTGCTGCTCATTCTACCATCCACCAGGCCATGGCATTCTGTATTAGACTTCAATGATGCCTTCTTCTGTATTCCATTCATCTCAGAGTCACAAGAATTTTTGGCTTGTGAGTGGCAGGACACAACATGCAACACAAGCAATAATGCTGGGCCGTCCTGCCCCAATGGTTCAAAAATCCCCACACCATCATTGGGGAAATGTCCTCTAAAGACCTAAAAGTTCTACCTCTGTAAAGGGAACCCTCCTTCAATATGCAGATGACATTCTGATCGCCAGGCCTACTAAAGAGGCCTCTGAACTACCTAGCCAAGAAAGGATAGAAGGTGTCCAAGAAAAAGGCTCAAATATCCCAGGCTCAGGTGACATGCCTGGGCTTCATTCTCACAGATATTCGGGGAAACGCATCCCAGGATAGGGAAGAAGCCATTTGCAGCCTTACCTCTTCTAAAACTAGAAGACAGCTTAGGGGTTCCTGGGGAGGCCAAGGTTTTCTGCATCTGGATCCCTAACTACAGTCTGATAGCTGGGCCTCTACCTGAAACACTGACACGAAAAGATGATGATCCTTTTGAATAGAATCCAGAAGCAGCCTTTCAAAAATGGAAAGAGCAGTCAATTTAGACCCTTGCCCAGGAACTCCCTAATTTAGCTAAACCCTTTGACCTTTACATACCCGGTCAAAGGTTAATCGCCCTTGGAGCCTTAGTACAAAAACTGGGACCACTTGAAATGGAGCAACACAAGAATGCCCTTCAGGTATGATAAACTATGGTCACCAAGGGCTTTGCCCACCAACTCATCAGGCCAGGATACTGGGGTATCTAAAAAGCTAGAAATCAGCAGCCCACAAGGCCAGCTACCTCCTAAGGGAAAAGGACCACACGTCGTGATCCTAACCACCCATCATGCCCTGAAGTTGAAGGTGTCGCTCTGTGGACACACTGACATCGAGTGAGGAGGCCCTCCAACTCCACCTCCAGAGAGACAAACCGGGGCAACGGGGCCCCAAGATGACTGGTGTGACCATCACTTGACCTGGAGTTTCTCTAAGAAAACAACAAGACTGTGCCCCGGAAGTGCAGACTACTGCTTGCAGGACTTACTGCACCCAGAGGGGAGCTAATAAGCTTGGCGGGGGAAAAGTATATCACGCTTTCACCATAGAAAACCCTACAGACACCGCAGTGATGGTGGCCAATATGACCGGCTGGACTGCTGGCTACTTCTAAAGGCCGTTGACTCAGTGGACGTCATGGTCCTGGATGACCACTGACCCTGGAATGTCTGGGAGTTGCGCGGGCAGGGTTCTGACACATGGTGCTGTTTGTACATTAATTCAGGGACCTAATTAAAGAAAGCACAGACTACTGGTCAGAGCATCTAGGCTGGCAAAAACCGTCAGCCTAAGGTCGCCAAACAAATGTGGGGTGGGGTGAAACCTGCCACCTCAGCATCTCTGCACATCTCTCTCCTGGACACTTAAAGGTCATTAGAATCTATAACACTTCCAATGCTGGTGCTCAGGCGTACGAGAAGTGAGGCAGGAGGCCTTGGGACAATCAACCTCACCTGGAGGCTGGTGGGGAGACGTTTTGCTCCTCCCCCCAGGTATCAGGGCTCCCACCACTGCATGAAGCAGTTACAAAGAGGGGTCTGCACCCTCAACACCCCAAGAATGAGGAACGGAACAAAAAGCAGAGGAGGTGTTCGTCTCTGGCAACGTTCATTAAAAATTCCTAGAGATAAAAAGAGAACCTGGGCAATAAAATAAAGTCTAACATGTTTTTCCTTTGTGCTTTGTCTAATTTCATGTGCTCCTAGGGTTCCGCATGCAGAGGTCCCACACCCGGCACTTCAGACCCGATTTCCTATTGCAGAATGGCTGGGTCGACACCTCAGCTAGCGGGGTCCCATGCAGACTCCATGGCATAGAGCCTGAGCTGCAGCCAACCCAGCCCTCGAGAGCTCCATCCCCTCCCTCCCACTGACGCTGCTGGGATCCCTACACAGCAGCCTAGCCGACAGCCCGTGGGGGACTGCACGCTCTCACCTCTCCATTCTGTTTTCAAAATAATGTTTCCTTTGCTTCTGAACCAAACTCAGTCTTCATCTGTTGGCTCCAATGACACTGGGCACGGGGACTCCTGTTGGGGTCCACTCTGGAGGATCAGTAACAGAAATTGAGATCATTGTAACTTCAATGAACAGATGTGTGAGCCAAACTGTAGTTAACATAGAGCAGTGTATAATGCTCGGGTAAAATAAGATGTTTCTAAGACTTACCTTTGATATTTCCATCACTTTACTATAAGCAAGTTCAGTGAAGACGTCTGTCTTATTTGTCAGGTCAACATTAGAGAAATGAAGTGATTTATTTCCATGGATGTACATCAAATACTCTTGGCTGAAGCTTCAATCTTGTTTTGAATGCTTTTCCATTGAAAAGGATACCTCTCTTTCAGCTCCCCCATTTCTGAGAAGTATAAAATCTTATAATTTATTATTACCAAAGGGGAAAGGTAGGACAAGGGATAAATTAACAGTTTGGGATTAACACATACACACTGCTATGTATAAAATAGATCATCAACAAGGAACAACTGTATAGCACAGGGCACTACACTGAATATTTTGCAATAACCTATAAGGGGAAATAATCTGAAAAAAGAATAGATATTTTTATTGACATCATCTATCAATGACAGATAAAATGTAATCTAAGCAAGGCCGATGGTGAACGCTTCTGACCCTGAAGATTTCAATCATCTAAAGTTTGGGCTCTGCCTATTTCCCAAGGCCCTTAATGGACATATGTGTAGCTGTAGCTTAAAAATTCCCCAGTTTGGGGTATGGAGAGGCACTGATTTGTAAAAATCCCTGGTGTTCTCCTTCCATGCACGGGACCCTTCCTACAGCTAAAACATGCCTGTCACACATAGAGGATGGTACACCGTTTGATCGGAAAGAGTTTGGAAAAAGCACATCTTCTCCTCATTGCCTGGTGCTCAGGTTCACCCCTCCAGCATCTTTCCTAACAATCTCCTCACTTGGGGATATCAGCACCGTCAACATCCTGTTGCACACAGTTTGGAATTTGTCCAGAGGATGAAGCGGAAGGATGAGAAAAATTTAGAGACAAGTCTTAGGTGTTCGGACAGGCACATGCCACTCTAATTTCCAATCTGGAAGACAAATTAATCAAAGGCTAGAATTGCCCACGGAAACAGAATAGGTCTAGAGGAAATCCCGCTGTTTTGTGTCCAGTTTCCAAAAACACAAGTTGAAAAATGGAACTCAGGGGCACTAAAATTCATGAAACTGCAGAGTTGAAAATATCTATCGTCGAAAAATGACTTAAGGTAAGTCACAGAAAAGGACTTGTAAGCAAGGGAGAGTGGCAGGAAACAGATTTGAAGAGCTAGAAAGGACTCCCCATTAAAGCACAAGAAAAGGGGCTCAGCATTGCCAATGATGCAGTTGGCACAAAAGGGCGTATGCATTTTTTCTGAATATATTCAAGTAAAGGCCATACATAGGTTTTATCCAACCAAACAGGTGGGCACTGTAAATCAATACTACAAAATGTATCACTTCACATCAGTCAGAAGGGCCATCCACATAAAGTGTAAACACCAGAAATGCAGGACAGGGTGAGGAGAAAAGGGAGCCCTGTGAGGCTGATAGTGGAAATGTAATTTGCCAACGGCCACTCTGGAGAAGTGTATTGTGTTTGCTAAAACATCTAAAAGATGAGCTACAGAGCATAGGACACTTGCACTCATGGGCGTATACCTTGGGAAAAACAAAAATGGACAGTAAACAGGCACCACAAAGTTTACCACCTCTCTTTTAAAAAGGGCCTCCACATGGATATAACCTAAATGTCCCTGGAAGGATAAAATGGATAAAAGAGATGGTTACTTATGTAGAGTGGAATAGTACTCATCCCGAAATCAATGAAATAAGGCCAGTTGGAACAACTCTGGAGGAGTTACATACGATCATTCTAAGTGACATATGTCAGAAAGAAAAAGACACATATCATAAGATGTCACTTAAAGGTGGAATCAAAAATGGCTACACATGAAATAAACTACAAAACAGAAACATAGTCAAATATGTAGAAAATAGACATAAGGCTGCTAAATGGGAAAGGTGGGGAATGGTGAGGTATTATCCAGGAGTTTTAAATTAGCAAATATACCAATCCAAGTACCAAATTGAATAACTGGCAAGGCCTACACGGTACCTCAAAGAACTGGACTCAGCCCACTCAAGTCACTGGACAATAATACATATGACTGGTAAGCATCTGAAAAATAATTTATTGTTGTCTCACAGTACATGAATCAAGTGGATGTACAGCAGCAAAAAACAGAGCTTTGAAAATCAGCTGTAACCAATATAAAAATAAATTTAAAAATATTTATAAAAACGGTAAGACAGACAAAAATTCTTACACCTTTTGTTGAAGGGCTACGATGTAACATGGATTGAACACATGTAGACCCACAGCAGGATGATATATAAGGCTGGAAGCTATGCAGGCTAAGAGATGTTAGAGAGACTGGGTGAGGAAATGCAGACCTTTTAAAGTAATACTGCCTGGTACCCATTCCATGGGTCCCAAATCAGCAGGTTCAAGGGAATCTTCTGACAGCGAAAACATGCCTGCGAAACCGAGATGAATGTACACCGTGTGCTCAGGAAAGGTGTCTAAAATGCACCTCATTTTTGATCTCCTGGTGCTGGGGTTCGCCATTCCAGCCACATTACTAAAAATCTCCTCACTTTGAGAATCAGCACCTTTATCCTCCTGTTTCACACAGTTTGCAATTTGTGCAGAGGATAAATGGGAAGGGAGGAACCAATGAGAGATTAGCTGTAGGATTTTTGACAGGCACATGTCACTCTAATTTCCCATTAGAAGAAGAATTAACCAAAGGCTCAGCCTGCCTCCTCAGAACCAGAATAGGGCCAGAATCAATCCAATGGTTTGGCGGCCTGCTCACAAAAAAAGTGAGTTGCAAAATGGAGCTCAGGAGCAGACAATTCAAAGACCTGCAAAGATATAAATGATAACCAACGTCCAAAAATATATTCAGGTAAGGCAACGAAGAGGATCTGAATGAGAGGCAGAATTGCAGGAAACAGATTTCAAAAGGTAGATTGTACTCACATTTAAAGCATATGAAAAGCAGCAGAATTTCTAAAATGATGTAGTTGGGCAAAAGGGTGTATGCCTTTTTTTCGTGAATATCTTCAGGAAAAAAACACATACAGAGTTTTTGGCCAACCAACCAAGCGGGAAATGCAAATCCGCACAACAAAGAAGTCTCAATTTCCACTGCTCAGAAAGGCCATCCAAAAAATGTGTACAAACCAGAAATGCTGGAGAGGCCATGGAGAACAGGGAGCCTAGTCACGCTGATGTGTTGGGTATAAATATCCAAGAGCCACTCTGAAGAAGTGTATGTTGTTTCCTAAAACATTTAAATACAAAGCCCCCGAGCAAAGGGGACTTCAACTCATGGACATATAACTTGGGAAGACTAAATATCGACAAGACACAGGCACCCCAAAGTTTAGGGCTGCTCTGCATAAAAGAACCTCAACTTCGGTACACCTAAAATATCCCAGGAAAAAGAGAAATGCATAAATAACTTGTGGTAATTTTGTACAACGGAATATCACTCAGACGTGGAATCAATGTCATAAGGCCAGTAGCAGCATAAAGAGTGGATTTAGGTATGATGATTCTAAGTGAAATTAGTCACACAGAAGAAGAATCTATTCATAAGATATCACTTACAGAGGGAATGTCAACATCACAACACATGAACTGAATTAAGAAAGAGAACAGAGTCTCACATTTAGAAAACACTCTTATACCTGTTTAATGGGATAGGAGAGGTGGGGTGATGCATAAAACCAGAGTTTGATATTAGCACAGGTACCATTCCATAAACCAAATAGAGAATAGACGAGACCTACCCCTTCCTCAATGAACGGGACTCAAACCCCCTATTCCACACAGAGGAATATATCTGACTAGTGAGAATCTTGAAACCTATGTATTGATTTGTCTCCATAAGGGAATCAAGTGTGTCTAGACTGGCATAAACACGTCAGTGAAAATCAGCTCAACCGCACTATAAAAATGAATTTCAAAAACAAACAAAAAAAAACAGCGAAATTCTTACACAATTCCTTCAGGGGTTCTGATGAAACCGGGAATGACCATATCTGCAAAGACAGCTGGATGAGACATAAGGCTGGACACTTGGGACTGAGAGGACTGGTGAGATTGGGAGAGAAAATGCAGACCCTTTAAAGTAGTAATGCATGCCACGAATCCATGGATCCCAAATCTCCAGGTAGTAGGGAATATCACTACAGTTATAACATGTATGGGAAACCTAGAGAATGGACACCCTGTGATGGTGAAAGATTTCTGAAAGTCTCCTATTATTTCCTCTCCTTGTGCTCCAGTTTGGCATTCCAACTGCTTTACTATCAATCTCCCAACTTAGGAGAGCCAGCCCCTATAACCTCCTGGTTCGCACAGTTTGCTAATTGTGCAGAGGATGAAAGGGAAGAGGGAGAACCAATCAGAGAGTAGATGTAGGCATTTGGACGGGCACATGTCACTGTAAATTCCCATCAGGAAGAAGAATTAACCAAAGCCTCAGCCACCCGCAGGGAACAGTATATCCACCCCTGGAACAAGTATAGGTCCTGAAGCAAAATTGTGGATTTGCGGTCAGCTCCCAAAAATGGGATTTGAAAATTGGAGCTCACGGGCACAGCAATTCACAAACCTACAGTTATAAAGGACTACTGTCTTCCAAAAATCAGTTGAGGGAAGGCAACGAAGCTGACTTGAAAATGAGGCAGAATTGCACAAAACATATTTCAAGAGGTAAATAGGAATCGCCTTTAAAGCACAGGAAAAGCATCACAACTTCGACAATGATGCACTTGGCCAAAAAGGGCGTATGCTTTTTCTCCTGAATATATTCATTTGAAAACGCATACGACCTTTTTGGACAATCAAGCAAGCGCACAATGCAAATCCACACTACAAAGAATTGTCACTTCCCACGGGTCAAAAGGGACATCTGAAAATCTGTAAAAACCAGAAAGGCAAAAGGGAGATGACAAGGGCATGAAGCAATATGATCCAAAGTGTCATGAAAGATTGTGATGACAAGCGCATGGAGCATTGTGATGACACGATTATGTAGCATATTGCTGACAAAGGCATGGAGCATTGTGATGACAAGTTTCATGGAGCACTCTGATGACAAGTGTCACGGAGCATTGTGATTACAGGGGTCATGGAGCATTGTGATGAGAAGGTCAAGGAGCATTGGGCTGAAAACGTTCATGGAGTATTGTGATGACAGGGGCCATGGAGGCTTGTGATGACAAGGTACTGGAGCATTGTGATGAGAAGACCATGGAGACTTGTGATGACAAGTCTCATGGAATATTCTGATGAAAAGGGGCATGGAGCATTGTGAATACAGGGGTCTTGGGGCATAGTGATGACAATGGCATGGGGCATTGGGATGAGATGGCCATGGAGCGTTTGGATGACATGCATCATGGAGCTTTTGAAGACAAGGGCATGGAACATTGTGATGAAAAAGGCATGGAGCCTTGTCATGACAGGGTTAAGGGAGCATACTGACGACAAGTGTCAGGGAGCATTGTGATGACAAGTGTATTGAGCATTGTGATGACAAAGGTCATGGAGCATTGTGATGAGAAGACCATGGATAACTGTGATGACGAGCGTCATGGGGCGTTGTGATGATAAGTGTTATGGAACATTTTGATCACAAGGATTTGGAGCATTGTGATGACAGAGGTCATGGAGCATTTTGATTTCATTGTAATGACAATACCATGAAGCATTTTGATGATGGGCATGGTGTATTGTGATGACAGGGTTCATGGAACATTGAGATGAAAAGGGGCATGGAGCATTTTGATTACAGGGATCTTGGAGCATTGTGATGACAAGGGCATGGAGCCTTGTGATGACAAGGCCATGGAACATCGTGATGGAGCATTTTTATGACAGGGGTTATTTTGAATTGTGATGGCAAGAGCATGGAACATTGTGATGAGAAGGCCATGGAGCATTCTGATGACATGCGTCATGGAGCTTTGTGATGACAGGGTCATGGAGCAATGTGATGAGAGCATTCATAGAGCATTGTGATGACAATGACATTGAGCATTGTGATGAAAAGTTCATGGAGCATTGTGGTGACACATTTCACAGAGCCTTGTGATGATGAGGACATTGACATTTGTGGTGACACAGGTCATGGAGCCTTGTGATGACGGGACACACGGAGCATTGAGATGACTGGGGTCATGTAGCCTTGTGATGACAGGAGCATGAAGCATTGGTCTGACAAGTTTCATGGATAATTGTGTTCACAGTGGGCATGGCACATTGTGATGACAAGGGAATGGAGCATTGTGATGACAAGGTCATGGAGTATTGTGAAGACAGGTGTCAGGGAGCATTGTGATGGCATATTTCATGTTCCATTGTGATGACAATGACATGGAGCATTGTGATGCCAAGTGTTATGGAGGATTGTGATGACAAAGGTAATGGAGCACTGTGACGACAAGGGCTTGGAGCATTGAGATGACAAGGGTCATGGAGCATTGTGATGACAAGGGCATGGAGCATTGTGATGACAACGGCCTTTGAGAATTTTGATGAAAAATTCGTGAAGCATTGTGATGACAAAGGAATGGAGCTTGCTATGACAGGGGTCATGGGGCATTGCGATAACAAGTGCATGGGGAATTGTGATGACAAGAGCATGTAACATTGTGATGAGAACTGTCATGGAGCACTGTGATGACAAGGACGTGGAGAATTGTGATGACAAGGGACATTGAGCATTGTGATGACCAGGGCATGGAGCATTGTTATGGCAAGACCGTGGAGCACTGTGATGAGAAGACCATGGATAATTCTGGTGACGAGCATCATGGAGCACTGTAATGAGAAAGGACATGGAGCATTGTGATGATAAGTCTCATGGAGCATTGTGATGACAGGGGTCATGGATCATTGTGATGACAAGGGTCATGGAGTATTCTGATGACAAGCTTGTGGAGTATTGTGATGACAAAGCATTTAACACTGTGATGGGAAGTGTCATGGAACATAGTGATGCCAAGAACGTGGAGAATTGTGATGACAGGGAACATAGAGCATTGTGATGACCAGGGCATGGAGCACTGTGATGGCAAGACCGTGGAGCACTGTGATGAGAAGACCATGGATAATTGTGATGATGAGCGTCATGGAGCACTATAATGACAAGCGGCAGGGAGAATTGTGATTACAGGTGTCTTGGAGCATTGTGATGAAAAGGGCATGGATCATTGTGATGAAAAAGGCATGGAGCCTTGTCATGACAGTGTTCAAGGAGCATACTGACGACAAGTGTCAGGGAGCATTGTGATGACAAGTGTATTGAGCATTGTGATGACAAAGGTTATGGAGCATAGTGATGAGAAGACCATGGATAATTGTGATTATGAGCATCATGGGTTGTTGTGATGAGAAGTGTTATGGAACATTGTGATCCCAACTGTTTGGAGCATTGTGATGACAGAGGTCATAGAGCATTTTGATTTCATTGTGATGAAAATACCCTGAAGCATTATGATAATGGGCATGGTGCATTGTGATGATAGGATTCATGGAGCTTTGAGATGAAAAGGGGGATGGAGCATTGTGATAAAAAGTGTCTTGGAGCATTGTGATGACAAGGACATGGAGCATTGTGATGAGAAGTCCATGGAACATTCTAATGACATGCGTCATGGAGCTTTGTGATGAAAAGGGCATGGAGAATTGTGATTACATGGGTCCTGTAACATTGTGATGACAAGTGTCATGAAGCCTTGTGAATGACAAGGCCGTGGAACACTGTGATGGCAGGGGTAATGGAACATTGTTATGAAAGGTGTAATGGAGCATTGTGATGAGAAGGACAGGAAGCATTGGTGTGAAATGTTTCATGGATTATTGTGATGAGAGTGGGCATGGAGCATTGTGATGACAAGAGCACGGAACACTGTGATACAATGATCATAGAGGATTTTAATGACAAGGGCTTGGAGCATTGTGATGAGAAGGGCATCGAGCATTGTGAAGACAAGAGTCATGGAGCATTGTGATGACAAGGGCAAGAGCAATATGATGATAGGGTTCATGGAGCATTGTGATGACAATGACATGGAGCATTGTGATGTCAAGGGTCATGGAGCTTTGTGATGACAAAAGTCACGGAGCATTTTGATGACAAGTGCGTGGTGCATTGTGATGAGAAGGGCAGGGATAATTTTGATGAGAGGGTCATGCAGCAATTTGATGAAAAGTGTAATGGAACATTTTGATGACAGGGGTTATAGAACATTGTGATGCCAGGGATCATGGAGCTTTGGGATGAAAAGGGTCATGGAGCATTTTGATGACAGGGGTTGTGGAACATTGTGATGTCAGGTGTCATGGAACATTGTGAGGATAAGGGGATGTAGCATTGTGATGACAGGGTCATGGAACATTGTGATTACAGGGGTGAGGGAGTATTGTGATGACTAGTGATGGAACATTGTGATATCTCTGGTGAGAGAGCATTTGGATGAGAAGTGCATGGAGCATTGTGATTACAATCTTTAAGGAGCATTGCAATGACAAATTTGTTCACCGTTGTGATGAAATGCGTGTGGCACATTGTGATGACAATGGTCATGGAGCATTGTTCTGACAAAGACTTGGAGCATTGTGATGACAAGGGTCACAGAGAATTGTGATGAAAAGTTCATGGAGCATTGTGGTTACAAAGGTCACAGATACTTGTGATGATGCGGACATGGACCAGTGTGATGACAAACATTATGAAGAATTGTGATGACTGGAGTCACGGAGCATTGTGATGACAGTGGTCATGGAGCATTGTAATGACATGTGTCATGGAATATTGTGCTGACAAGTGCATGGACCATTGTGATGACAAGTGTCATGGAGCATTGTGGTGAGAATGGCATAGAGCATTGTGATGACAAGGGTCAAAGAGCATTGTGATGAAAAGTTCATGGAGCATTGTGGTTAAAAAGGTCACAGAGACTGTTGATGACGAAGGCATGGACCATTGTGATGACAAAGGTCATGAAGCATTGTAATGACTGGAGTCACGGAGCATTGTGATGACAGGGGTCATGGAGCATTGTGATAACAATGGCATGGAGAATTGTGATGACAAGGTTTATGGAGCATTGCAATGACAAGGTTGTCGACTGTTGAGACGGAAACCGTGTGGTACATTGTGATGACAAGAGTCATGGAACACTGTTCTGAAAATGGCATGGAGCATTGTGATGACAGGGGCATGGAGCAATTGTCTGACAAGTTTCATAGATTATTGTGATGACAATGTGCATGGTGCATTGTGATGACAAGGGCATGGAGCATTGTGATGACAGGGGCATGGAGCAATTGTCTGACAAGTTTCATAGATTATTGTGATGACAATGTGCATGGTGCATTGTGATGACAAGGGCATGGAGCATTGTGAGGAGAAGTCCATGGAACATTCTGATGACATGCGTCATGGAGCTTTGTGATGACAAGCGCTTGGAGCATTGTGATTACAAGTGTCTTGGAGCATTGTGATGACAAGGGTCATGGAGCCTTGTGATGACAATGCCGTGGAACATTGTGATGGCAGGGGTCATGGAGCATTGTTATGACAAATGTAATGGAGCATTTTGATGACAAGGGCATTGAACATTGGGATGGGAATGTCATGGAGCGTTCTGATGACATGCATCATGGAGCTTTGTGATGACAAGGGCATGGAGCATTGTGATTACAGGGTTCTTGGAGCACTGTGAGGAAAAGGGCATGCAACATTGTGATGAAAAAGTCATGGAGCCTTGTCATGACAGGGTTCAAGGAGCATACTGATGACAAGTGTCAGGGACCATTGTGATGACAAGGGTATTGAGCTTTGTGATGACAAATGTCATGGAGCATTGTGATGAGAAGGACATGGATAATTGTGATGACAAGCGTCATGGGGCACTGTGATGACAAGTGTTATGGTATATTGTGATCACAAGGGTTTGGAGCATTGTTATAACAGAGGTCATGGAGCATTTTGATTTCATTGTGATGACAATAGCAGGAAGCATTATGATGATGGGCATGGTGCATTTTGATGACAGGGTTCATGGATCATTGAGATGAAAAGGGGCATGGAGCATTGTGATTACAGGGGTCTTGGAGCATTGTGATGACAAGGGTCATGGAGCCTTGTGATGACAGGCCCACGGAACATCGTGATGGCAGAGGTCATGGAGCATTGTTATGACAGTGGTAATGGAGCATTGTGATGGCAAGCGCATGGAGCATTGTGATGAGAAGGCCATGGTGCATTCTGATGACATGTGCCATGCAGCTTTGTGATGACAAGGCATGGAGCAATGTGATGAGAGTGTTCATGGAGCATTGTGATGACAATGATCATGGTTCTTTGTGATGACAAAGGTCATGGAGCATTTTGATGACAAGTGCGTTGTGCATTGTGATGAGAAGGGCAGGGAGCATTGTGATGACAGGGTCATGGAACATTTTGATGACAGGGGTTATGGAATATTGTGATGTCAGGGGTCATGGAACATATTGATGAAAAGGGTCATGGAGCATTTTGATGACAGGTGTTATGGAGCATTGTGATGTCAGGGGTCATCGAACATTGTGATGATAAGTGCATGTAGCATTGTGATGACAGGAGTCATGGAACATTGTGATAACAGGGGTGAGGGAGTATTGTGACCAATAGTTATGTAACATTGT
Source organism: Mesoplodon mirus (assembly GCF_964341445.2). Taxonomy (NCBI): domain Eukaryota; kingdom Metazoa; phylum Chordata; class Mammalia; order Artiodactyla; family Ziphiidae; genus Mesoplodon; species Mesoplodon mirus. The sequence continues at coordinate 374,303 of NW_028295644.1, read as the reverse complement.
GATATCTGTGGTGAGAGAGCATTTTGATGAGAAGTGCATGGAGCATTGTGATGACAAGGTTTATGGAGCATTGTGATGAAAAGATTGTGGAGCCCTGTGATGACAAGTGCATGGTGCATTGTGATGACATGTGTCATGGAGCATCGTGCTGACAAGTGCATGGAGCATTGTGATGACAAGGGTCATGGAGCATTGTGCTGAGAAATGCATAGAGAATTGTGATGACAAGGATCAAAGAGCATTGTGATGAAAAGTTCATGGAGCATTGTGATGACAAGGGTCATGGAGCATTTTGAGGAAAGGGTCATGGAGCATTGGTCTAATATGTTTCATGGATTATTGCAATGACTGTTGGAATGATGCATTGTGGTGACAAGGGCATGGAGCTTTGTGATGACAGATGTCATGGAGCACTGTGATGACAAGCGTCACGGAGCATTGTGAATACAGGGGTCATGGAGCATTGGGATGACAAGGACATGGATCATTGTGATGACAAGGGTCATGGAGCATTGGGCTGAAAATGTTCATGGAGTATTGTGAAGACAGGGGTCATGGAGCATTGTGATGACAGAGGTCATGGATAATTTTGATTTCATTGTGCTGACAATAGCCGGAAGCATTATGATGAAAGGTATGATGCATTGTGATGACAGGGTTCATGGAGCATTGAGATGAAAAGAGGCATGGAGCATTGTGATTACAGGGGTCTTTGAGCACTGTAATGAAAAGGGCATGGAGCATTGTGATGAGAAGGCCATGGAACATTCTGATGACATGTGTCATGGAGCTTTGTGATGACAAGGGCATGGATCATTGTGATTAAAAGGTTTATGGAGCATTGCTATGACAAATTTGTGGACCGTTGTGATTAAAAGCGCGTGGCACATTGTGATGACAAGGGTCATGGAGCATTTTTCTGACAAACGCATGGTGCATTGTGATGACAAGGATCATGGAGCATTGTGATGAAAAGTTCATTGAGCACTGTGGTTACAAAGTCACAGAGCCTTGTGATGACGCGGGCATGGACAACTGTGATGACAAATGTTATGAAGCACTGTGATGACTGGAGTAACGGAGCATTTTGATGACAGGAGTCATGTAGTACTGTGATGAAAAGGGCATCGACCATTGTGATGACAAGGGCATGGAGCATTGTGATGACAGTGGCATGGATCATTGGTCTGACAGGTTTCATAGATTATTGTGATGACAGTGGACATGGTGCATTGTGATGACAAGGGCATGGATCATTGTGATGAGAAGGTCATGGAGTATTGTGAAGACAGGTACCAGGGAGCATTGTGATGACATATGTCATGGTCCATTGCGATGACAATGGCAGGGAGCATTGTGATGCCAAATGTAACGGAAGATTGTGATGACAAATAAAATGGAGCATTGTGAGGACTAGGGTTTGGAGCATTATGATGATAAGGGCCATTGAGAATTTCCAGGACAATGTCGTGAAGCACTATGATGATAATGTCCTGGAGCATTGTGATGAGAAAACCATGGAGCACTGTGATGACAAATCTCTTGGAGCACACTGATGAAATGGGGCATGGAGCATTGTGATTACAGGGGTCTTGGAACTTTGTTATGACATGGGTATGGAGCATTGTGAGGAGAAGGCGAAGGAGCATTCTGAAGACATGCGTCATTGAGCTTTGTGATGACAAGGGCATGGAACATTGTGATTACATGGGTCTTGGAGCATTGTGATGAAAAGGGCATGGATCATTGTGATGAAAAAGGCATGGAGCCTTGTCAAGACAGGGTTCAAGGAGCATACAGACAACAAGTGTCAGGGAGCATTTTGATGACAAGTGTATTGAGCATTGTGATGACAAAGGTATTGGAACATTGTGATGAGAAGACCATGGATAATTGTGATGACGAGCTTCATGGGGCATTGTGATGACAAGTGTTATGGAATATTGTGAACACAAGGGTTTGGATCATTGTTATGACAAAGGTCATGAAGAATTTTGATTTAATTGTGCTGACAATAGCCTGAATCATTATAATGATGGGCATGATGCATTGTGATGACAGGGTTCATGGAGCACTGAGATGAAAAGGGGCATGGATCATTGTGATTTAAGGGGTCTTGGAGCATTGTGAAGACAAGTGTCATGGAGCCTTGTGATGACAAGGCCGTGGAACATTGTGATGTCAGGGGTCATGGAGCATTGTTATGACAGGGGTAATGGAGCATTGTGATGGCAAGGGCATGGAACATTGTGATTAGAAGGCCATGGAGCATTCTGAGGACATGTGTCATGGAGCTTTTTGATGACAAGTGCATGGAGCAATGTGATGAGAGCGTTCATGGAGCATTGTGATGACAATGACATGGAGCATTTTGATGCCAAGGGTCATGGATCTTTCTGATGACAAAGGTCATGGAGGATTTTGATGACAAGGGCGTTGTGCATTGTGATGAGAAGGGCAGGGAACATTGTGATGACAGGGACATGGAGCAATTTGATGAAAAGTGTCATGGAATATTTTGATGAGAGGGGTTAAGGAACATTGTGATGCCAGGGGTCATCGAACATTGTGATGATATGTGCATGTAGCACTGTGATTACAGGAGTCAGGGAACATTATGATGACAGGGGTGAGGGAGTATTGTGACGAATAGTGATGTAACATTGTGATATCAGTGGTGTGAGAGCATTTTGATGAGAAGTGCATGGAGCATTGTGATAAGTTTTATGGAGCATTGTGATGACAAGATTGTGGAGCACTGTGATGACAAGTGCATGGTTCATTGTGATGACATATGTCATGGAGGATTGCGCGGACAAGAGCATGGAGCATTGTGATGAAAATGGTCATGGAGCACTGTGCTGAGAAAGGCATAGAGCATTGTGATGACAAGGGTCAAAGAGCATTGTGATGAAAAGTTCATGGAGCATTGTGGTTAAAAAGGTCACAGAGACTGTTGATGATGAGGGCATGGACCATTGTGGTGACAAAGGTCATGAAGCATTGTGATGACTGGAGTCATGGAGCATTGTGATGACAGGGGTCATGGAGCATTGTGATAACAATGGCATGGAGCATTGTGATGACAAGGGCATGGAGCATTGGTCTAATAAGTTTCATGGATTATTGCGATGAGATTTGGAATTGCGATTTGTGATGACAAGGGCATGGAGCTTTGTGATGACCAGGTCATGCAGTATTGTGAAGAGAGTTGTCAGGGCGCATTGTGATGACATACGTAGTGGCCCATTGTGATAACAGTGCCATGGAGCACTGTGATGCCAAGTGTCATGGAGGATTATGAAGACAAATGTAATGGAGCATTTTGATGACAATGGCTTGGAGCATTGTGATGACAAGTGTCAGGGAGCATAGTGATGACAATTGTATTGGGAATTTTGATGACAAATGTCATGGCACATTGTGATGAAAAGGGCATGGAGTATTTTGATGACAGGCATCATGGAGCGTTGTGATGACAAGTGTTATGGAACATTGTAATCACAAGGGTTTGGAGCATTGTGATGACAGAGGTCATGGATTATTTTGATTTCAAGGTGCATGGAGCTTTGGAATGACAAGGGCATGAAGCAATGTGATCCCAAGGTTCATGGAGGATTGCTATGACAATGGAAATGGAGTATTGTGATGACAAGCACATAGAGCATTCTAATGACAAGGTCATGTAGCATTTTGCTGATAAAGGCATGGAGCATTGTGATGACAGGTGTCATGGAGCACTGTAATGACAAGCGTCACGGAGCATTGTGAATACAGGGGTCATGGAGCATTAGGATGACAAGGGCCTGGTTCATTGTGATTACAAGGGAATAGAGCATGGTGATGACAAAGTCTTGGAGCATTGTGATGAGATGACCATGGAGACTTGTGATGACAAATCTTATGGAGCATTCTGATGAAAAGGGGCATGGAACATTGTGATTACGGGTTCTTGGATCATTGTGATGACAAGGGCATGGAGCATTGTGAGGAGAAGGCCATGGAACATTCTGATAACATGCGTCATGGAACTTTGTGATGACAAGGGCATGGAGCAATGTGATTACATGGGTCTTGGAGCATTGTGATGACAAGGGTCATGGAGCCTTTTGATGACAACCCGTGGAACATTGGGATGGCAGGGGTCATGGAGCATTGTTATGACAGAGGTAATGGAGCATTGTGATGAGAAGAGCATGGAACATTGGTCTGAAATGTTTCATGAATTATTGTGATGAGAGTGGGCATGGAGCATTCTGATGACAAGGGCACGGAATACTGTGATACATGGGTCATGGAGGAATGTAATGACAAGGGCATGGAGCATTGTGATGAGAAGTGCATCAATCATTGTGATGACAAGTGTCATGGAGCTTTGTGATGACAAGGGCATGGAGCAATGTGATGAGAGGGTTCATGGAGCATTGTGATGACAATGACATGGAGCACTGTGATGTCAAGGGTCATGGAGCTTTTTGATTTCAAATGTCATGGAACATTTTGATGACAAGGGTGTGGTGCATTGTGATGAGAAAGGCAGGGAGCATTTAATGAAAGGGTCATGCAGCAATTTGCTGAAAAGTGTAATGGAACATTTTGATGACAGGGGTTATAGAACATTGTGATGCCAGGGGTCATGGAGCTTTGGGATGAAAAGGGTCATGGAGCATTTTGATGACAGGGGATATGGACATTATAATATCAGGGGTCATGGAACATTGTGATGATAAGTGTATGTACCACTGTGATGACAGGGGTCATGGAACATTGTGATTACAGGGGTGAGGGAATATTGTGATGACTAGTGATGGAACACTGTGATATCTCTGGTGAGAGAGCATTTGGATGAGTAGTGCATGGAGCATTGTGATTACAATGTTTATGGAGCACTGCAATGACAAGTTTGTGGACCGTTGTGATGAAATGTGCGTGGCACATTGTGAAGACAATGGTCATGTAGCATTGTTCTGACAAAGACATGGAGCATTGTGATGACAAGGGTCACAGAGAATTGTGATGAAAAGTTCATGGAGCATTGTGGTTACAAAGGTCACAGAGCCTTGTGATGACACGGGCATGGACCGTTGTGATGACAAACGTTATGATGTATTGTGATGACTGGAGTCACGGAGCATTGTGATGACAGGGGCATGGATCATTGGTCTGACAAGTTTCATAGATTATTGTGATGACATTGGACATGGTGTATTGTGATGACAAGGGCATGGAGCATTTTGATGAGAAGGCCATGGAATATTCTGATGACATGTGTCATGGAGCTTTGTGATGACAAGGGCATGGAGCATTGTGATTAAAGGAGGCGTGGAGCATTGTGATGACAAGGGTCATGGAGCCATGTGATGACAATGCCGTGGAATATTGTGATGGCAGTTGTCATGGAGCATTTTTATGACAGGGGTAATGGAGCATTGTGATGAGAAAGGCATGGAACACTGTGATTACAAGGTTTATGGAGCATTGCAAAGACAAATTTGTGGACCGTTGGGATGAAATGCGCGTGGCACATTGTGATGACAATGGTCATGGAGCATTTTAATGACAAAGGCATGGAGCATTGTGATGACAAGTGTCACGGAGCATTGTGATGAAAAATTCATGGAGCATTGTGGTTACAAAGGTAATAGAGCCTTTTGATGACGCGGGCATCGACACTTGTGATGACAAATATTATGAAGAATTGTGATGACAGGAGTCACGGAGCATTGTGATGACAGGGGTCATGGAGCAATGTGATGAGAAGTGCATGGAGCATTGTGCTGAGAAAGGCATAGAGCATTGTGATGACAAGGGTCAAAGAGCATTTTGATGAAATGTTCATGGAGCAGTGTGCTTAAAAAGGTGACAGAGACTGTTGATAATGAAGGCCTGGACCATTGTGATGACAAAGGTCATGGAGAATTGTGATGACTGGAGTCACGGAGCATTGTGATGACAGAGGTCATGGAACATTGTGATAACTAGGGCATGGAGCATTGTGATGACAAGGGCATGGGACATTGGTCTAATAATTTTCATGGAGTATTGCGATGACAGTTGGAATGGCTCATTGTGATGACAAGGGCATGGAGCATTGTGATGACTAGGTCTTGCAGTATTGTGAAGCGTGGTGTCAGGGAGCACTGTGATGACATATTTAATGGCCCATTGTGATGACAATGGCATGGAGCATTGTGATGCCAATTGTCATGGAGGATTCTGTTGACAAAGGTAATGGAGCATTGTGATGACAATGGCTTGGAGCATTGTGATGACAAGGGTCAGGGAGCATTGTGCTAACAAGTGCATGGAGAATTGTGATGACAAGGGTCATGGAGCATTCTGATGACAAGCTTGTGGAGTATTTTGATGACAATGGCATGGAGCATTGTGATGAAAATGGCATGGGGCATTGTGATGAAAAAGGCATGGAGACTTTTCGTCACAGGGTTAAAGGAGCATTCTAATGACAAGTGTCAGGGAGCATTGTGATGACAAGTGTATTGAGAATTGTGATGACAAAGGTCATGGAGCATTGTGATGAAAAGGGCATGGAGTATTGTGATGACAGGCATCATGGAGCGTTGTGATGACAAGTGTTATGGAACATTGTGATCACAAGGTTTTGGAGCATTGTGATGACAGAGGTCATGGATCATTTTGATTTCAAAGAGCATGGAGCATTGTGATGACAAGGGCATGAAGCAATGTGATCCCAAGTTTCATGGAGGATTGTGATGACAATTGTAATGGAGTATTGTGATGACAAGCGCATAGAACATTGTAATGACAAGGTCATGTAGCATTTTGCTGACAAAGTCATGGAGCATTGTGATGACATGTGTCATGGAGCACTGTGATGACAAGCGTCACGGAGCTTTGTGAATACAGGGGTCATGGAGCATTGGGATGACAAGGGCATGGATGATTGTGATGACAATGGTCATGGAGCACTGGGCAGAAAATGTTCATGGAGTTTTGTGTTGACAGGAGTCATGGAGAATTGTGATGGGTAGGGAATGTAGCATTGTGATGACAAGAGTCCTGGATCATTGTGTTGTCAGGTGTCATGGAGTGTTGTGATGACAGTGGTCCAGGAGTATTTTGATGATATTTGTCATGGAGCTTTTTGATGAGAATATCATGGAGCATTGGGCTGAAAATGTTCATGGAGTATTGTGATGACAGGGTTCATGGAGCATTGTGATGCCAAGGGTCATGGATCTTTGTGATGACAAAGGACATGGAGCATTTTGATGGCAAGTGCATTGTGCATTGTGATGAGAAGTGCAGGGAACATTCTGATGACAGGGTCATGGAGCAATTTGATGAAAAGTGTCATGGAACATTTTGATGACAGGTGTTATGGAACACTGTGATGTCAGGGGTCATCGAATATTGTGATGAGAAGTGCATGTAGCATTGTGATGACAGGAGTCATGGAACATTGTGATGACAGGGGTGAGGGAGTATTGTGATAAATAGTGATGTAGCATTGTGATATCAGTGGTGAGAGAGCATTTTGATGAGAAGTGCATGGAGCATTCTGATGACAAATTTTAAGGACGACTGTGAGGACAAGAATATGGAGCACTGTGTTGACAAGCGCATGGTGCATTGTGATGACATGTGTCATGGAGCATTGTGCTGACAAGCGCATGGAGCATTGCGATGACATGGGTCAAAGAACATTGTGATGAAAAGTTCATGGAGCATTGTGGTTAAAAAGGTCACAGAGACTGTTGATGACGAGGGCATGGACCATTGTGATGAAAAAAGTCATGAAGCATTGTCATGACTGGAGTAACGGAGCATTGTGATGACAAGGGTCATGGAGCATTGTGATAACAAGGGCATGGAACATTGTGATGACAAGGGCATGGAACATTGGTCTAATAAGTTTCATGGATTATTGTGATGATGGTTGGAATGGCGCATGGTGATGACAAAGGCATGGAGCATTGTGATGACCAGGTCATGCAGTATTGTGAAGACACGTGTCAGGGAGCATTGTGATGACATATGTAATGGTCCATTGTGATGACAATGGCATGGAGCATTGTGATGCCAAGTGTCATGGAGGATTCTGATGACAAAGGTAATGGAGCATTGAGATGACAATGGCTTGGAGCATTGTGATGACAAGTGTCAGGGAGCATTTTGCTGACAAGTGCATGGAGAAATCTGATGACAAGGGTCATGGAGCATTCTGATGACAAGCTTGTGGAGTATTTTGATGACAATGGCATGGAGCATTGTGATGAAAACGGCATGGGCATTGTGATGCAAAAGGCATGGAGCCTTTTCGTGACAGGGTTCAAGGAGCATTCTGATGACAAGTGTCAGTGAGCATTGTGACGACAAGTGTATTAAGAATTCTGATGACAAAGGTCATGGAGCATTGTGATGAAAAGGGCATGGATTATTGTGATGACAGGCATCATGGAGCACTGTGATGACAAGTGTTATGGAACACTGTGATCCCATGTTTTTGGAGCATTGTGATGACAGAGCTCATGGATCATTTTGATTTCAAGGAGCATGGAGCACTGTGATGACAAGGGCATGAAGCAATGTGATCCCAATGTTCATGGAGGATTTTGATGACAATGGAAATGGAGTATTGTGATGACAAGCGCATAGAGCATTGTAAAGACAAGGACATGTAGCATTTTGCTGACAAACGCATGGAGCATTGTGATGACAAGTGTCATGGAGCACTGTTATGACAAGCATCACAGAGCATTGTGAATACAGGGGTCATGGAGCATTGGGATGACAAGGGCATGGATCATTGTGATGACAAGTGTCATGGAGCACTGGGCTGAAAATGTTCATGGAGTGTTGTGATGACAGGGGTCATGGAGCATTGTGATGACTAGGGAATGGAGCACTGTGATGACAAATGTCCCAGATCATTGTGTTTTCAGGTGTCATGGAGTGTTGTGATGACAGTGGTCATGGAGCATTGTGATGATATTGGCCATGGAGCATTGTGATGAGTAGGTCGTGGAGCATTGGGCTGAAAATGTTCATGGATTATTGTGATGACTAGGGAATGGAGCATGGTGATGACAAGGTCCTGGAGCACCGTGATGAGAAGACCATGGAGACCTGTGATGATAAGTCTCATGGAGCATTCTGATGAAAAAGGTCATGGAGCATTTTGATGACAGGGCTTATGGAACATTGTGATGTCACGGGTCATGGAACATTGTGTTGATAAGGGGATGTAGCATTGTGATGACAGGGGTCATGGAACACTGTGATTACAGTGGTGAGGGAGGATTGTGATAACTATTGATGGAACATTGTGATATCTCAGGTGAGAGAGCATTTGGATGAGAAGTGCATGGAGAATTGTGATGACAAATTTTATGGAGCAATGTGATGACAAGGTTTTTGAGCACTGTGATGATAAGCCCCTGGTGCATTGTGATGACATGTGTCATGGAGCACTGTGCTGAGAAAGGCATAGAGCATTGTGATGACAAGGGTCAGAGAGCATTGTGATGAAAAGTTCATGGAGCATTGTGGTTAAAAACGTCACAGAGACTGGTGATGACGAGGGCATGGTCCACTGTGATGACAAAGGTCATGAAGCATTGTGATGACTGGAGTCACGCAGCATTGTGATCACAGGGGTCATGGAGCATTGTTATAAAAAGGGCATGGAGCATTGTGATGACAAGAGCATGGAACATTGATCTAATAAGTTTCATGGATTATTGCAATGAAAGTTGGAATGGCCCATGTGATGACAAGGACATGGAGCATTGTGATACCAAGTGTCATGGAGTATTCTGATGACAAAGGTAATGGGGCATTGTGATGACAATGGCTTGGAGCATTGTGATGACAAGGGTCAGGGAGCATTCTGATGACAAGCTTGTGGAGTATTTTGATGACAATGGCATGGTGCATTGTGATGAAATCTGCATGGTCAGTGTGAAGAAAATGCATGGAGCCTTTTCGTGACAGTGTTAAAGGAGCATTCTGATGACAAGTGTCAGGGAGCATTGTGATGACAAGTGTATTGAGAATTGTGATGACAAAGGTCATGGAGCATTATGATGAGAAGGCAATGGAGCATTCTGATGACATGCTTCATGGAGTTTTTTGATGACAATGACATGGAGTATTGTGATTACAGGGGTCTTGGAACATTGTGATTACAAGGGCATGGAGAATTGTGAGGAGAAGACTTAGGAGCATTCTGATGGCATGCATCATTGAGCTTTGTGATGACAAGTGCATGGAGCATTGAGATTACATGGGTCTTGGAGCATTGTGATGAGAAGGACATGGATCACTGTGATGAAAAAGGCATGGAGCCTTGTCAATACAGGATTCAAGGAGCATACAGACAAAAAGTGTCAGGGAGCATTTTGATAACAAGTGTATTGAGCATTGTGATGACAAAGGTCATGGAGCATTGTGATGAGAAGACCATTGATAATTGTGATGACGAGCGTCATGGGGCATTGTGATGACAAGTGATATGGAATATTGTGATCACAAGCGTTTGGAGGATTGTTATGACAGAGGTCATGGAGAATTTTGATTTCATTGTGATGACAATAGCATGAAGCATTATGATGATGGGCATGGTGCATTGTGATGACAGGTTTCATGGATCATTGAGATGAAAAGGGGCATAGAGCATTGTGATTACAGGGTTCTTGTATCTTTGTGATGAGAAGGGTCATGGAGCTTTGTGATGACAAGGCCATGGAATATCGTGATGGCAGTGGTCATGGAGCATTGTTATGAATGGGGTAATGGAGCATTGTGATGGCAAGGGCATGGATCATTGTGATGAGAATGCCATGGAGCATTCTGATGCCATGAGTCATGGAGTTTTGTGAAGACAAGGGCATGGAGCAATGTGATGAGAGCCTTAATGGAGCATTCTGATTACAATGACATGGAGCATTATGATGCCAAGTGTCATGGATCTTTGTAATGACAAAGGTCATGGAACATTTTGATGGCAATGACGTTGTGCATTGTGATGAGAAGGGCAGGGAGCATTCTGATGAGAGGGTCATGGAGCAATTTGATGAAAAGTGTCATGGAACATTTTGATGACAGGTGTTATGGAACATTGTGATGTCAGGGGTCATCGAACATTGTGATGATAAGTGCATGTAGCATTGTGATGACAGGAGTCATGGAACATTGTGATGACAAGGGTGAGGGAGTATTGTGACAAATATTGATGTAGCATTGTGATATCATTTGTGAGATAGCATTTTGATGACAAGTGCATGGAGAATTGTGATGACAAATTTTAAGTAGCATTGTGTTGACAAAATTGTGGAGCACTGTGATGACAAGTGTATGGTGCACTGTGATGACATGTGTCATGGAGCATTGTGCTGACAAGCGCATGTAGCACTGTGATGACAAGGGTCAAAGAGCATTGTGATGAAAAGTTCATGGAGCATTGAGGTTAAAAAGGGCACAGACACTGTTGATGACGAGGGCTTGGACAATTGTGATGACAAAAGTCATGAAGCATTGTGATGACTGGAGTCACGGAGCATTGTGATGACAGGGGTCATGGAGCATTGTGATAACAACGGCATGGAACATTGGTCTAATAAGTTTCATGGATTATTGCGATGACAGTTGGAATGGCGTATTGTGATGACAAGGGCATGGAGCATTGTGATGACCAGGTCATGCAGTATTGTGAAGAGAGGTGTCAGGGAGCATTGTGATGACATATGTAATGGCCCATTGTGATGACAATGGCATGGAGCATCTGATGCCAAGTGTCATGGAGGATTCTGATGACAAAAGTAATGGAGCATTGTGATGACAATGGCTTGGAGCACTGTGATGTCAAGGGTCAGGGAGCATTGTGCTGACAAGTGCATGGAGAATTGTTATGACAAGGGTCATGGAGCATTCTGATGACAAGCTTGTGGAGTATTTTGATGAAAATTACATGGAGCATTGTGATGAAAACGGCATGGGGCATTGTGATGAAAATGTCATGGAGTATTTTCGTGACAGGGTTCAAGGAGCATTCTGACGACAAGTGTCAGGGAGCATTGTGATGACAAGTGTATTGAGAATTGTGATGACAAAGGTCATGGAGCATTGAGATGAAAAGCGCATGGAGTATTGTGATGACAGGTATCATGGAGCATTGTGATGACAAGTGTTTTGGAACACTGTGATCACAAGGGTTTGGAGCATTGTGATGACAGTGGTCATGGATCATTTTGATTTCAAGGAGCATGGAGCATTGTGATGACAAGGGCATGAAGCAATGTGATCCCAAGGTTCATGGAGGATTGTGATGACAATGGAAATGGAGTCTTGTGATGACAAGCACATAGAGCATTGTAATGAAAAGGTCATGTAGCATTTTGCTGACAAAGGCATGGAGCATTGTGATGACATGTGTCATGGAGCATTGTGATGACAACGGAATGGAGCATGGTGATGACATGGTACTGGAGCATTGTGATGAGAAGACCATGGAGACTTCTGATGAGAAGTCTCATGGAGCATTCTGATGAAAAGGGGCATGGAGCATTGTGATGACTAGGGCATGAAGCATTGTGATGAGAAGGCAATGGAGCATACTGATGACATGCGTCATGGAGTTTTGTGATGACAAGGGCATCGAGCATTTGTGATTACAGGGATCTTGGAGCATTGTGATGAAAAGTGCATGGATCATTGTTATAAAAAGGCATGGAACCTTGTCATGACAGGGTTCAAGGAGCATACTGACGACAAGTGTCAGGGAGCATTGTGATGACAAGTGTATTGAGCATTGTGATGACAAAGATCATGGAGCATTGTAATGAGAAGACCATGGAAAATTGTGATGATGAGCGTCATGGGGTGTTGTGATGATAAGTGTTATGGAACATTGTGATCACAAGGGATAGGAGCATTATGATGACAGTGGTCATGGATAATTTTGATTTCATTGTGATGACAATAGCTTGAAGCATTATGATGATGGGCATTGTGCATTGTGATGACAGGGTTCATGGAGCATTGAGATGAAAAGGGGCATGGAGCATTGTGATTACAAGGGTCTTGGAGCATTGTGATGAAAAGGGCATGGAGCACTGTGATGAGAAGGCCATGGAACATTCTCGTGACATGCGTCATGGAGCTTTGTGATGACAAGGGCATGGAGCATTGTGATTTCAGGGGTCTGGAGCACTGTGATGACAAGTGTCATGGAACCTTGTGATGACTAGGCCGTGGAACATTGTGATGGCAAGGGTCATGGTGCATTGTTATGACAGGTGTAATGGAGAATTTTGATGAGAAGGGCATGGAACATTGGTCTGAAATGTTTCATGGATTATTTTGATGAGAGTGGGCATGGAGCATTGTGATGACAAGGGTACGGAACACTGTGATACATGGGTCATGCAGGATTGTAATGACAATGGCATGGAGCATTGTGATGAGAAGGGCATCGAGCATAGTGATGACAAGAGTCATCGAGCTTTGTGATGACAAGGGCATGGAGCAATGTGATGAGAGGTTTCATGGAGCATTGTGATGCCAATGACATGGAGCATTGTGATGCCAAGGGTCATGGAGCTTTGTGATGACAAGTCATGGAGCATTTTGATGACAAGGGCATGGTGCATTGTGCTGAGAAGTGCAGGGAGTATTTTGATGACCAGGTCATGCAGCAATTTGATAAAAACTGTAAAGGCATATTTTGATGGCAGGGGTTATAGAACATTGTGATGTCAGGTTTCTTGGAGCTTTGCGATGAAAAGGGTCATGGAGCATTTTGATGACAGGGGTTATGGAACATTGTGATGTCAGGGGTCATGGAACATTGTGATGATAAGGGGATGTAGCATTGTGATGATAGGGTCCTGGAACTTTGTGATTACAGGGGTGAGGGCGTATTGTGATGACTACAGATGGAACATTGTGATATCTCTGGTGAGAGAGCATTTTGATGAGAAGTGCATGGACCATTGTGATTACAAAGTTTATGAAGCATAGCAATGACAAGGTTGTGGACCGTTGTGATGAAATGTGCGTTGCAAATTGTGATGACTATGGTCATTGAGCATTGTTCTGACAAAGACATGGAGCTTTGTGATGACAAGGGCATGGAGAATTTTGATTACATGTGTCTTGGAGCATTGTGATGAAAAGGGCATGGATCATTGTGATGAAAATGGCATGGAGCCTTGTCATGACAGGGTTCAAAGAGCATATTGACGACAAGTGTCAAGGAGCATTGTGATGACAAGTGTATTTGAGAATTGTGATGACAAAGATCAGGGAGCATTGTGATGAGAAGACCATGGATAATTGTGATGACGAGAGTCATGGGGCATTGTGATGACAAGTGTTTTGGAATATTGTGATCACAAGGGTGTGTGGCATTGTTATGACAGAGGTCATGGAGCATTTTGATTTCATTGTGATGACAATAGCATGAAGCATTATGATGAAAGGCATGGTTCATTGTGATGACAGTGTTCATGGATCATTGAGATGGAAAGGGGTATAGAGCATTGTGATTACAGGGTTCTTGGAGCATTGTGATGAGAAGGGTCATGGAGGTTTGTGATGACAAGGCCATGGAACATCGTGATGGCAGGGGTCATGGAGCATTGTTATCACAGGGTAATGGAGCATTGTGATGGTAAGGGCATGGAGCATTGTGATGAGAAGTCCATGGAGCATTCTAATGACATGTGTCATGGAGCTTTGTGAAGACAAGAGAATGGAGCAATGTGATGAGAGCGTTCATGGAGCATTGTGATGACAATGACATGGAGCATTGTGATGCCAAGGGTCATTGATCTTTGTGATGACAGAGGTCATGGAGCATTTTGATGGCAAGGGCATTGTGCATTGTGATGAGAAAGACAGGGAGCATTCTGATGACAGGGTCATGGAGCAATTTGATGAAAAGTGTCATGGAACATTTTGATGACAGGTGTTATGGAACATTGTGATGTCAGGGGTCATCCAACATTGTGATGATAAGTGAATGTAGCATTGTGATGACTGGAGTCATGGAACATTGTGATGACAAGGGTTAGAGAGTATTGTGACAAATAGTGATGTAGCATTGTGATATCAGTTGTGAGAGAGCATTTTGATGAGAAGTGCATGGAGCATTGTGATGACATATTTTAAGGAGCATTGTGATGAGAAGAGCATGGTGCATTTTGATGACATGTGTCATGGAGAATTGTGCTGACAAGCGCATGGAGCATTTTGATGACAAGTGTATTGAGAATTGTGATGACAAAGGTCATGGAGCATTGTGATGAAAAGGGCATGGATTATTGTGATGACAGGCATCATAGAGCGTTGTGATGACAAGTGTTATTGAACACTGTGATCACAAGGGTTTGGAGCATTGTGATGACAGAGGTCATGGATCATTTTGATTTCAAGGAGCATGGAGCCTTGTGATGACAACGGCATGAAGCAATGTGATCCCAAGGTTCATGGAGGATTGTGATGCCAATGGATATGGAGTATTGTGATGACAAGCGCATAGAGCATTGTAATGACAAGGTCATGTAGCATTTTGCTGACAAAGGCATGGAGCATTGTGATGATATGTGTCATGGAGCACTGTGATGACCAGCGTCATGGAGCACTGTGAATACAGGGGTCATGGAGCATTGGGATGACAAGGGCATGGATCATTGTGATGACAAGTGTCATGGAGCACTGGGCTGAAAATGTTCATGGAGTGTTGTGATGACAGGGGTCATGGAGCATTGTGATGACTAGGGAATGGAGCATTGTGATGACAAGAGTCCCGGATCATTGTGTTGTCGGGTGTCATGAAGTGCTGTGATGACAGTGGTCATGGAGCATTGTGATGATATTGGCCATGGAGCATTGTGATGAGTAGGTCGTGGAGCATTGGGCTGAAAATGTTCATGGATTATTGTGATGACTGGGTTCATGGAGCATTGTGATGACAAGGGAATTGAGCATGGTGATGTCAAGGTTGTGGAGCACTGTGATGAGAAGACCGTGGAGACTTGTGATGATAAGTCTCATGGAGCATTCTGATTAAAAGGGGCATGGAGCATTGTGATTACAGGGGTCTTGGAGCATTGTGATGACTAGGGCATGGAGCATTGTGATGAGAAGGCCATGGAGACTTCTGATGACATGCGTCATGGAGTTTTTTGATGACACGGGCATGGAGCATTGTGATTACAGGGGTCTTGGAACATTGTGATGACAAGGGCATGGAGCACTGTGAGGAGAACACCAAGGAGGATCCTGATGGCATGCGTCATTCAGCTTTGTGATGACAAGGGCATGGAGCATTGATATTACATGGGTCTTGGAGCATTGTGATGAAAAGGACATGGATCATTGTGATGAAAAAGACATGGAGCCTTGTCAATACAGGATTCAAGGAGCATACAGACAACAAGTGTCAGGGAGCATTTTGATGACAAGTGTATTGAGCATTGTGATGACAATGGTCATGGAGCTTTGTGATGAGAAGACCATTGATAGTTGTGATGACGAGCGTCATGGGGCATTGTGATGAGAAGTGATATGGAATATTGTGATCACAAGGGTTTGGAGCATTGTTATGACAGAAGTCATGGAGCATTTTGATTTCATTGTGATGACAATAGCATGAAGCATTATGATGATGGGCATGGTGCATTGTGATGACAGGATTCATGGATCATTGAGATGAAAAGGGGCATAGAGCATTGTGATTACAGGGTTCTTGGAGCAATGTGATGAGAAGGGTCATGGAGCTTTGTGATGACAAGCCATGGATCATCGTGATAGCAGGGGTCATGGAGCATTTTTATGACTGGGGTAATGGAGCATTGTGATGGCAAGGGCATGGAGCATTGTGATGAGAAGTCCATGGAGCATTCTGATGACATGTGTCATGGAGCTTTGTGAAGACAAGGGCATGGAGCAATGTGATGAGAGTGTTCATGGAGCACTGTGATGACAATGACATTGAGCATTGTGATGCCAAGGGTCATGGATCTTTGTGATGACAAAGGACATGGAGCATTTTTTTTTAAATATTGGGTGTAGGAGTTTTTATTATTTAATTTATTTATTTTTGCTGTGTTGGGATTTTGTTTCTTTTTTTTTTCCTCCTGAAAAAAATTTTTTTTTTGCTTTATAACAAATTTAATCAGTTATACATATACCTATATTCCCATATCCCCTCCCTTTTGCGTCTCCCTCCCACCCTCCCTATCCCACCCCTCCAGGCGGTCAGAAAGCACCGAGCTGATCTCCCTGTGCTATGCGGCTGCTTCCCCCTAGCTATCTACCTTGCGTTTGGTAGTGTATATATGTCCATGCCACTCTTTCACTTTGTCACAGCTTACCCTTCCCCCTCCCCATATCCTCAAGTCCATTCTCTAGTAGGTCTGTGTCTTTATTCCTGTCTTACCCCTATGTTCTTCATGACATTTTTTTTTCTTAAATTCCATATATATGTGTTAGCATACAGTATTTGTCTTTCTCTTTCTGACTTACTTCACTCTGTATGACAGACTCTAGGTCTATCCACCTCATTACAAATAGCTCAATTTCATTTCTTTTTATGGCTGAGTAATATTCCATTGTATATATGTGCCACATCTTCTTTATCCATTCATCTGATGATGGACACTTAGGTTGTTTCCATCTCTGAGCTATTGTAAATAGGGCTGCTATGAACATTTTGGTACATGTCTCTTTTTGAATTATGGTTTTGTCAGGGTATACGCCCAGTAGTGGGATTGCTGGGTCATATGGTAGTTCTATTTGTAGTTTTTTAAGGAACCTCCATACCGTTCTCCATAGTGGCTGTACCAATTCACATTCCCACCAGCAGTGCAAGAGTGTTCTTTTTTTTCCAAACCCTCTCCAGCATTTATTGTTTCTAGATTTTTTGATGATGGCCATTCTGACTGGTGTGAGATGATATCTCATTGTAGTTTTGATTTGCATTTCTCTAATGAGCAAAGATGTTGAGCATCCTTTCATGTGTTTGTTGGCAGTCTGTATATCTTCTGTGGAGAAATGTCTATTTAGGTCTTCTGCCCATTTTTGGATTGGGTTGTTTGTTTTTTTGTTATTGAGCTGCATGAGCTGCTTATAAATTTTGGAGATTAATCCTTTGTCAGTTGCTTCATTTACAAATATTTTCTCCCATTCTGAGGGTTGTCTTTTGGTCTTGTTTATGGTTTCCTTTGCTGTGCGAAAGCTTTGAAGTTTCATTAGGTCCCATGTGTTTATTTTTGTCTTTATTTCCATTTCTCTAGGAGGTGGGTCAAAAAGGATCTTGCTGTGATTTATGTCATAGAGTGTTCTGCCTATGTTTTCCTCTAAGAGTTTGATAGTGTCTGGCCTTACATTTAGGTCTTTAATCCATTTTGAGCTTATTTTTGTGTATGGTGTTAGGGAGTGATCTAATCTCATACTTTTACATGTCCCTATCCAGTTTTCCCAGCACCACTTATGGAAGAGACTGTCCTTTCTCCACTGTACATTCCTGCCTCCTTTATCAAAGATAAGGTGACCATATGTCCGTGGGTTTATCTCTGGGCTTTCTATCCTGTTCCACTGATCTATATTTCTGTTTTTGTGCCAGTACCATACTGTCTTGATTACTGTAGCTTTGTAGTATAGTCTGAAGTCAGGGAGCCTTATTCCTCCAGCTCCATTTTTCGTTCTCAAGATTGCTTTGGCTATTCGGGGTCTTTTGTGTTTCCATACAAATTGTGAAATTTTTTGCTCTAGTTCTGTGAAAAATGTCAGTGGTAGTTTGATAGGGATTGCATTGAATCTGTAGATTGCTTTGGGTAGTAGAGTCATTTTCACAATGTTGATTCTTCCAATCCAAGAACATGGTACATCTCTCCATCTATTTGTATCATCTTTAATGTCTTTCATCAGTGTCTTATAATTTTCTGCATACAGGTCTTTTGTCTCCTTAGGTAGGTTTATTCCTAGATATTTTATTCTTTTTGTTGCAATGGTAAATGGGAGTGTTTTCTTAATTTCACTTTCAGATTTTTCATCATTAGTATATAGGAATGCCAGAGATTTCTGTGCATTGATTTTGTATCCTGCAACTTTACCAAATACATTGATTAGCTCTAGTAGTTTTCTGGTAGCATCTTTAGGATTCTCTATGTATAGTATCATGTCATCTGCAAACAGTGACAGCTTTACTTCTTCTTTTCCGATTTGGATTCCTTTTATTTCCTTTTCTTCTCTGATTGCTGTGGCTAAAACTTCCAAAACTAGGTTGAATAAGAGTGGTGAGAGTGGGCAACCTTGTCTTGTTCCTGATCTTAGTGGAAATGGTTTCAGTTTTTCACCATTGAGGATGATGCTGGCTGTGGGTTTGTCATATATGGCCTTTATTATGTTGAGGAAAGTTCCCTCTATGCCTACTTTCTGCAGGGTTTTTATCATAAATGGGTGTTGAATTTTGTCGAAAGCTTTCTCTGCATCTATTGAGATGATCATATGGTTTTTCTCCTTCAATTTGTTAATATGGTGTATCACGTTGATTGATTTGCGTATATTGAAGAATCCTTGCATTCCTGGAATAAACCCCACTTGATCATGTTGTATGATCCTTTTAATGTGCTGTTGGATTCTGTTTGCTAGTATTTTGTTGAGGATTTTTGCATCTATGTTCATCAGTGATATTGGACTATATTTTTCTTTCTTTGTGACATCCTTGTCTGGTTTTGGTATCAGGGTGATGGTGGTCTCATAGAATGAGTTTGGGAGTGTTCCTCCCTCTGCTATATTTTGGAAGAGTTTGAGAAGGATAGGTGTTAGCTCTTCTCTAAATGCTTGATAGAATTCACCTGTGAAGCCATCTGGCCCTGGGCTTTTGTTTGTTGGAAGAATTTTATCACAGTTTCAATTTCAGTGCTTGTGATTGGTCTGTTCATATTTTCTATTTCTTCCTGATTCAGTCTTGGCAGGCTGTGCATTTCTAAGAATTTGTCCATTTCTTCCAGGTTGTCCATTTTATTGGCATAGAGTTGCTTGTAGTAATCACTCATGATCTTTTGTATTTCTGCAGTGTCAGTTGTTACTTCTCCTTTTTCATTTATAATTCTATTGATTTGTGTCTTCCCCTTTTTTTTCTTGATGAGTCTGGCTAATGGTTTATCAATTTTGTTTATCTTCTCAAAGAACCAGCTTTTAGTTTTATTGATCTTTGCTATCGTTTCCTTCATTTCTTTTTCATTTATTTCTGATCTGATTTTTATGATTTCTTTCCTTCTGCTAACTTTGGGATGTTTTTGTTCTTCTTTCTCTAATTGCTTTAGGTGCAAGATTAGGTTGTTTATTCGAGATGTTTCCTGTTTCTTAAGGTGGGATTGTATTGCTATAAACTTCCCCCTTAGAACTGCTTTTGCTGCGTCCC
Organism: Mesoplodon mirus; assembly: GCF_964341445.2. Lineage (NCBI taxonomy): Eukaryota > Metazoa > Chordata > Mammalia > Artiodactyla > Ziphiidae > Mesoplodon > Mesoplodon mirus. The sequence continues at coordinate 353,887 of NW_028295644.1, read as the reverse complement.
ATAGGTTTTGGGTCGTCGTGTCTCCATTGTCATTTGTTTCTAGGTATTTTTTTTAATTTCCCCTTTGATTTCTTCAGTGATCACTTTGTTATTAAGTAGTGTATTGTTTAGCCTCCATGTGTTTGTATTTTTTACAGCTCTTTTCCTGTAATTGATATCTAGTCTCATAGCATTGTGGTCAGAAAAGATACTTGATACAATTTCAATTTTCTTACATTTACCAAGGCTTGATTTGTGACCCAAGATATGATCTATCCTGGAGAATGTTCCATGAGCACTTGAGAAAAATGTGTATTCTGTTGTTTTTGGATGGGATGTCCTATAAAAATCAATTAAGTCCATCTTGTTTAATGTATCATTTAAAGCTTGTGTTTCCTTATTTATTTTCATTTTGGATGATCTGTCCATTGGTGAAAGTGGGGTGTTAAAGTCCCCTACTATGATTGTGTTACTGTCGATTTCTCCTTTTATGGCTGTTAGTATTTGCCTTATGTATTGAGGTGCTCCTATGTTGGGTGCATAAATATTTACATTTGTTATATCTTCTTCTTGGATCGATCCCTTGATCATTATGTAGTGTCCTTCTCTGTCTCTTCTAGTAGTCTTTATTTTAAAGTCTATTTTGTCTGATATGAGAATTGCTACTCCAGCTTTCTTTTGGTTTCCATTTGCATGGGATATCTTTTTCCATCCCCTTACTTTCAGTCTGTATGTGTCTCTAGGTCTGAAGTGGGTCTCTTGTAGACAGCATATATATGGGTCTTGTTTTTGTATCCATTCAGCCAATCTGTGTCTTTTGGTGGGAGCATTTAGTCCATTTACATTTAAGGTAATTATTGTTATGTATGTCCCTATTCCCATTTTCTTAATTGTTTTGGGTTCGTTATTGTAGGTCTTTTCCTTCTGTTGTGTTTCTTGCCTAGAGAAGTTCCTTTAGCATTTGTTGTAAAGCTGGTTTGGTGGTGCTGAACGCTTTCAGCTTTTGCTTGTCTGTAAACGTTTTAATTTCTCCATCAAATCTGAATGAGATCCTTGCTGGGTAGAGTAATCTTGGTTGCAGGTTTTTCTCTTTCATCACTTTAATTATGTCCTGCCACTCCCTTCTGGCTTGTAGAGTTTCTTCTGAGAGATCAACTGTTATCCTGATGGGGATTCCCTTGTGTGTTATTTGTTGTTTTTGCCTTGCTGCTTTTAATATGATTTCTTTGTGTTTAATTTTTGACAGTTTGATTAATATGTGTCTTGGCGTATTTCTCCTTGGATTTATTCTGTATGGGACTCTCTGTGCCTCCTGGACTTGATTAACTATTTCCTTTCCCATATTAGGGAAGTTTTCAACTATAATCTCTTCAAATATTTTCTCAGTCCCTTTCTTTTTCTCTTCTTCTTCTGGAACCCCTATAATTCGAATGTTGGTGCGTTTAATGTTGTCCCAGAGGTCTCTGAGACTGTCCTCTGTTCTTTTCATTCTTTTTTCTTTATTTTGCTCTGCAGCAGTTATTTCCACTATTTTATCTTCCACCTCACTTATCCGTTCTTCTGCCTCAGTTATTCTGCTATTGATCCCATCTAGAGTACTTTTTATTTCATGTATTGTGTTTTTAATCGATGCTTGATTCATCTTTAGTTCTTCTAGGTCCTTGTTAACTGTTTCTTGCATTTTGTCTATTCTGTTTCCAAGATTTTGGATCTGGGAAATAGAATCTTGGATCATCTTTACCATCATTATTCTGAATTCTTTTTCAGGTAGACTGCCTATTACCTCTTCATTTGTTAGGTCGGGTGGGTTTTTATCTTGCTCCTTCTCCTGCTGTGTGTTTTTCTGTCTTCTCATTTTGCTTATGTTACTGCGTTTGGGGTCTCCTTTTTTTCAGGCTGCAGGTTCGTAGTTTCCGTTGTTTTTTTTGTCTGTCCCCAGTGGCTAAGGTTGGTTTAGTGGGTTGTGTAGGCTTCCTGGTGGAGGGGACTAGTGCCTGTGTTCTGGTGGATGAGGCTGGATCTTGTCTTTCTGGTGGGCAGGTCCACGTCTGGTGGTGTGTTTTGGGGTGTCTGCAGACTTTTTATGATTTTAGGCAGCCTCTCTGCTAATGGGTGGCGTTGTGTTCCTGTCTTGCTAGTTGTTTGGCATAGGGTGTCCAGCACTGTAGCTTGCTGGTCGTTGAGTGAAGCTGGGTGCTGGTGTTGAGATGGAGATCTCTGGAAGATTTTTGCCGTTTGATATTATGTGGAGCTGGGAGGTCTCTTGTGGACCAGTGTCCTGAAGTTGGCTCTCCCACCTCAGAGGCACAGCACTGACTCCTGGCTCCTCAATTTGGGATGATTTGTTGTCCATTCATGTATTCCACAGATGCAGGGTACATCAAGTTGATTGTGGAGCTTTAATCCCCTGCTTCTGAGGCTGCTGGGAGAGGTTTCCCTTTCTCTTTGTTCTCACAGCTCCTGGGTCTCAGCTTTGGATTTGGCCCCGCCTCTGCATGTAGGTCGCCGGAGGGCGTCTGTTCTTCACTTAGACAGGACAGGATTAAAGGAGCAGCCTCTTCGGGGACTCTGGCTCACTCAGGCCGGGCGGGAGGGAGGGGCACGGAGTGCGGGGTGAGCCTGCAGCGGCAGAGGTCGGCGTGATGTTGCACCAGCCCGAAGCGCACCATGCGTTCTCCCAGAGAAGCCGCCCCTGGATCCCGGGACCCTGGTAGTGGCGGGCTGCACAGGCTCCAGGAAGGGCGGTGTGGACAGTGACCCACGCTCGCACACAGGCATCTTGCCGGTGGCAGCAGCAGCCCCAGCATCCCACGCCCGTCACCGGGCTCCGCGCCTTCAGTCGCATCTCGCGCCAGTCTGTGGAGCCCCTTTAAGCAGTGCTCTTAATCCCCTCTCCTCGCGCACCAGGAAACCAAGAGGAAAGGAAAAGTATCTTGCCTCTTCAGCAGCTCCAGAGTTTTCCCGGACTCCCTGCCGGCTAGCTGTGGCTCATTAGCCCCCTTCCGGCTGAGTTCTCGCCTCAAGCCCCAGTCCTCTCCCTGCGCTCTGACCAAAGCCCGAGCCTCAGCTTCCAGCGACGCCGGGGCGAGCGGACAAGCCTCTCGGGCTGGTGAGTGCCACTCGGCACCGATCCTCTGTGCGGGAATCTCTCCGCTTTGCCCTACCAAGGAATGTGGGGAGTTTCTTGCCTTTTGGGAGGTCCGGGGTCCTCTGCCAGCATCCAGCAGGTGTTCTGTAGAAGTTGCTCCACTTGCAGCTGTATTTCTGGTGTATCCGTGGGGAGGACGGTGAACTCCAGATCTTACTCTTCCGCCATCTTACCCGGAAGTCTCTCGACATGGAGCATTTTGATGGCAAGGGCGTTGTGCATTGTGATGAGAAAGGCAGGGAGCATTCTGATAAAAGGGTCATGGAGCAATTTGATTAAAAGTGTCATGGAACATTTTGATGACAGGAGTTATGGAACATTGTGATGTCAGGGGTCATCGAACATTGTGATGACAGGAGTCATGGAACATTGTGATGACAGGGGTGAGGGTGTATTGTGACAAATAGTGATGTAGCATTGTGATATCAGGGGTGAGAGAGCATTTTGATGAGAAGTGCATGGAGCATTGTGATTACAAGTTTTATGGAGCATGGCAATGAAAAGTATGTGGACCGTTGTGATGAAATGCGTGTGGCACATTTTGAAGACAATGGTCATGGAGCATTGTTCTCACAAAGAAATGGAGCATTGTGATGACAAGGGTCACAGAGAATTGTGATGAAATGTTCATGGAGCATTGTGGTTACAAAGGTCACAGAGCCTTGTGATGATATGGGCATGGACCATTGTGATGACAAACGTTATGAAGCATTGTGATGACTGGAGTAACGGAGCATTGTGATGACAGGGGTCATGGAGCATTGTGATGACATGTGTCATGGAGCATTGTGCTGACAAGTGCATGGAGCATTGTGATTTCAAGGGTCATGGAGCATTGTGCTGAGAAAGGCATAGAGCATTGTGATGACAAGGGTCAAAGAGCATTGTGATGAAAAGTTCATGGAGCATTGTGGTTAAAAAGGTCACAGAGACTGTTGATGACGAGGGCATGGACCATTGTGGTGACAAAGGTCATGAAGCATTGTGATGACTGGAGTCACGGAGCACTGTGAAGACAGGGGTCATGGAGCATTTTGATAACAAGGGCATGGAGCATTGTGATGACAAGGGCATGGAGCATTGATCTAATAAGTTTCATGGATTATTGTGATGACAGTTGTAATGGTGCATTGTGATGAAAAGGGCATGGAGCACTGTGATGACCAGGTCATGCAGTATTGTGAAGACAGTTGTCAGGGAGCATTGTGATGACATATGTAATGGCCCATTGTGATGAAAATGGCATGGAGCATTGTGATGCCAATTGTCATGGAGGATTCTGATGAAAACGGTAATGGAGCATTGTGATGACAGGGGTCATGGAGCACTGTGATGACAAGCGTCATTGAGCATTGTGAATACAGGGGTCATGGAGCATTGGGATGACAAGGGCATGGATCATTGTGATGGCAAGGTTCATGGAGCATTGGGCTGAAAATGTTCATAGAGTATTGTGATGACAGGGGTCATGGAGCATTGTGATGACAAGGGAATGGAGCATGGTGATGACAAGGTCCTGGGGCATTGTGATTAGAAGACCATGGAGACTTGTGATGACAAATCTCATGGAGCATTCTGATGAAAAGAGTCATGGAGCATTTTGATTACAGGGGTCTTGGAGCATTGTGATGACAAGGACATGGATTATTGTGATGACAAAGGCATGGAGCCTTTTCATGACTGGGTACAAGGAGCATACTGACGACAAGTGTCAGGGAGCATTGTGATGACAAGTGTATTGAGCATTGTGATGACAAAGATCATAGACCATTGTGATGAGAAGACCATGGATAATTGTGAGGATGAGCGTCATGGCGTGTTGTGGTGATAAGTGTTATGGAACATGGTGATCACAAGGGTTTGGAGCATTATGATGACAGAGATCATGGAGAATATTGATTTCATTGTGATGACAATAGCCTGAAGCATTATGATGATGGGCATGGTGCATTGTGATGACAGGGTTCATGGAGCATTGAGATGAAAAGGGGCCTGGGGCTTTGTGTTTACAGGCGTCTTGGAGCAGTGTGATGACAAGGCCATGGAGCATTGTGATGTGAAGGGCATGGAACATTCTGATGACGTGTGTCATGGAGCTTTGTGATGACAAGGGCATGGAGCATTGTGATTTAAGCGGCCTTCAGCATTGTGATGACAGGTGTCATGGAACCTTGTGATGAATAGGCCGTGTTACATTGTGATGGCAGGGGTCATGGTGCATTGTTATGACAGAGGTACTGGAGCATTGTGATGAGAAGGGTATGGGACATTGCTCTGAAATGTTTCTGGGATTATTGTGATGAGAGTGGGCATGGAGCATTGTGATGACAAGGGTACAGAACACTAGGATACACGGGTCATGCAGGATTGTAATGACAAGGGCATGGAGCATTGTGATAAGAAGGGCATCGAGCATTGTGATGACAAGTGTCATGGAGCTTTGTGATGACAAGGGCATTGAGCAATATGATGGGAAAGTTAATTGATCATTGTGATGACAATGACATGGAGCATTGTGATGCCATGGGTCATGGAGATTTGTGATGAAAATTCATGGAGAATTTTGATTACAAGTGCATGGTGCATTGTGATGAGAAGTGCAGGGAGCATTCTGATGACCAGGTCATGCAGCAATTTGATGAAAAGTGTAATGGAACACTTTGATGGCAGGGGTTATAGAACATTGTGATGTGAGGGGTCTTGGAGCTTTGGGATGAAAAGGATCATGGAGCATTTTGATGACAGGGGTTATGGAACATTGTGCTGTCAGGGGTCATGGAACATTGTGACGATAAGGGGATGTAGCAGTGTGATGACAGGGTCATGGAACATTGTGATTACAGGGGTGAGAGAGTATTGTGATGACTAGTGATGGAACACTGTGATATCTCTGGTGAGAGAGCATTTTGATGAGAAGTGCATGGAGCATTGTGATTACAAGGTTTATGGAGCATGGCAATGACAATTTTGTGGACCTTTGTGATGAAATGCGTGTACCACATTTTGAAAACAATTTTCATGGACCATTGTTCTCACAAAGAAATGGAGCATTGTGATGAAAAGGGTCACAGATAATTGTGATGAAAAGTTCATGGATCATTGTGGTTACAAAGCTCACAGAGCCTTGTGATGACACGGGCATGGACCATTGTGATGACAAACGTTGTGAAGCACTGTGATGACTGGAGTCACGGAGCATTGTGATGACAGGGGTCATGGAGCATTGTGATGACATGTGTCATGGAGCATTGTGCTGACAAGTGCATGGAGCATTGTTACGTCAAGGGTCATGGAGCATTGTGCTGAGAAAGGCATAGAGCATTGTGATGACAAGGGTGAAAGAGCATTTTGATGGAAAGTTCATGGAGCATTGTGGTTAAAAAGGTCACAGAGACTGTTGATGATTAGGGAATGGACCATTGTGGTGACAAAGGTCATGAAGCATTGTGATGACTGGAGTCACGGAGCATTGTGATGACAGGGGTCATGGAGCATTGAGATGACAAGGGCATGGAGCATTGTGATGACCCGGTAGGTCATGAAGTATTGTGAAGACAGGTGTCAGGGAGCATTGTGATGATATATGTAATGGCCCATTCTGATGACAATGGCATGGAGCATTGTGATGACAAGGGTCAGGGAGCATTGTGCTGACAAGTGCATGGAGAATTGTGATGACAAGGGTCATGGAGCATTCTGATGACTAGTTTGTGGAGTATTTTGATGACAATGGCATGGAGCATTGTGATGAAAACGGCATGGGGCATTGTGATGAAAAAGGCATGGAGCCTTTTCGTGACAGTGTTCAAGGAGCATTCTGACGACAAGTGTCAGGGAGCATTGTGATGACAAGTGTATTGAGAATTGTGATGAGAAGGTCATGGAGCATTGTGATGAAAAGGGCATGGAGTATTGTGATGACAGGCATCATGGAGCGTTGTGATGACAAATGTTATGGAACATTGTGATCACAAGAGTTTGGAGCATTGTGATGACAAAGGTCATGGATCATTTTGATTTCAAGGAGCATGGAGCATTGTGATGACCACGGCCTGTAGCAATGTGATCCCAAGTTTCATGGAGGATTGTGATGACAAGCGCATAGAGCATTGTAATGACAAGGTCATGTAGCATTTTGCTGACAAAGGCATGGAGCATTGTGATGACAGGTGTCATGGAGCACTGTGATGACAAGCGTCACGGAGCATTGTGAAAACAGTGGTCATGGAGCATAGGGATGACAACGACATGGATCACTGTGATGACAAGTGTCATGGAACATTGGGCTGAAAATATTCATGGAGTATTTTGATGACAGGTGTCATGGAGCATTGTGATGACTAGGGAATGGAACATTGTGATGACAAGAGTCCCGAATCATTGTGTTGTCAGGTGTCATGGAGTGTTGTGATGACAGTGGTTATGGAGAATTGTGATGATATTGGCCATGGAGCATTGTGATGAGGAGACCTTGGGTAATTGTGATGTTGAGCATCATGGAGCACTGTAATGACAAGGGGCATGAAGCATTGTGATGACAGGTGTCAGTGAGCATTGTGATGACAGGGGTCATGGAGCATTGTGATGACAAGTGCATGGAGCTTTGTGATGACATGTGCAAGGAGCATTGTGATGACAAGTGCATGGAGCATTGCAATGTCAAGTGGATGGTGAATTTTGATGACAAGAGCATGTAACATTTTGATGAGTAGTGTCATGTAGCACTGTGATGACAAAGGACGTGGAGAATTGTGATGACAAGGGACATGGAGCATTTTGATAACCAGGGCATGGTGCATTGTGATGACAGGGGTCATGGAGCATTATTATGAGAACGGCCATGGTGCATTCTGACATAAGATATCACTTATGAAGAGAATGTAAACATGGTTACATATGAACTGATTTAGGGAAGAGAACAGAGTCTCAGATTTAGAAAACAATCTAACGCTTGCTTAAGGGGAAATAGAGGTGGGGAGATGCACAAAACATAAGATTGATATTAGCACAGGTACCGTTCCATAATCCAAAAACAGAAGAGACAAGCCCTACTCCTTCCTCAGTGAACGGAACTCACCAAATCTATTCCCCGCAGAGAAATATATCTGACTAGTAAGAATTTTAAAACCTATGTATTGATATGTCTCCGTAAGGGAACCAAGTGTGTCTAGAACGACATAAACATGGCAGTGAGAATCAGCTCAAACCCAGTATAAAAATGAATTTCAAAACAAAACATAAAAACAGTAAAATTCTTACACAATACCTTCAGGGGTTCTGATGAAACATGGAATGACCCTATCTACAATGACAGCTGGATGTGGCATAAGGCTGGTCACTTGGGACTGAGAGGATTGGTGAGATTGGGTGAAAAAATGCAGACCCTTTAAAGCAATAATGCCTGCCACCCATTCCATGGTTCCCATCTCTCCAGGTAGAAGGGAATATCACTACAGTTATAACGTGTATGGGAACCTAGAGAATGGAAACCATCTGATGGTGAAAGGTTTCTAAAACCCTACTACTTTTTTCTCTCCTTCTGCTCCAATTTGACATTCCAACTGCTTGACTATCAATCTCCCAAATTGGAAAGTCAGCCCCTATAACCTCCTGGTTCGCACAGTTGGCAAATTGTGCAGAGGATATAAGGGAAGAGAGAGAACCAATGAGAGAGTAGCTGTAGGCATTTGGACGGCCACATGACTCTCTAATTTCCCATCACAAAGAGGAATTAACCAAAGTCTCAGCCTGCCCCCGAGAACCAGTATAAGTCCAGAAGCAAAACTGTTGATTTGCGGTCAGATCACAAAAACGCGAGTTGAAAAATGCATCTCAGGGCCACAGCAATTCACTAACCTGCAGAGTTATAAAGGACTACTCCCTTTGAAAAATCTGTTGAGGGAAAGCCACGAGATGGAAGGGAAAATGAGGCAGAATGGCATGAAACAGATTTCAAGAGGTACATTGGAATCGCCTTTAAACACAGGAAAAGCATTACAACTTCGAAAATTATGGAAATGGCCATAAAGGGCATATGGGTTTTCACGTGAATATATTCAGGAGAAAACGCATACGCCCTTTTTGGACAAGCAAGCAAGCGGGCAATGCAAATCTGCACTACAAAGAATTATCACTTCCGACGGGTCAAAAGGGACATCCACAAAATGGGTAAAAACCAGAAAGGCAAGACAGGCCCTGGAGAACAGGGAGCCTTGTTATGCTGATGGGCGGGATGTAAATTGCCAACTGCCTCTCTGGAGGAGTGCATTGTGTTCCCTAAAACAAGTAAACAACAGAGCTACAGAGCCAAGGGCACTTCCAGTCTAAGGAATATACCTTGGGAAAACTGAAAATAAATAAGACAGAGCCACCCCAAAATTTAGGGTTTCACTTCTTTCAAGAACCTCAACTTGGGTACGCCTTAAATATCCCAGGAAAGACAAAAATGGTTCAAGAAATTGTGGTACTTATGTACAAGGAATATCCCTCAGCCATGTAATCAATGTCATAAGGCCAGTAGCAGCAAAATGAGTGGATTCAGGTACGATGATTCTAAGTGAAATAAGTCACACAGAAAAAGAAAATTACCATAAGATATCACTTATGAAGATCCTGTAAACATGGCTACACATGAACTGAGTTAGGAAAGCGAAGAGAGACTCACATTTAAAAAAAACGCTTATGCCTGCTTAAGGGGTATTGAGAGGTGGGGTGATGCATAAAACCAGAGTTTGAATTAGTACAGGTACCTTTCCAAAAACCTAATACAGAATAGACAAGACCTACACCTTCTTCAGGGAAAGGGACACAACAACCCATATTCCCCGCAGAGGAATATATCTTACTAATAAGAATCTTAAAACCTATGTATTGATATGTCTCCATAAGGGAATCAAGTATGTCTAGACTGGCATAAACATGGCAGGGAGAATCAGCTCAAACCCACTATAGAAAGGAATTTCAAAATCAAACCAAAAAAACAGGGAAATTTCTTACAATTCCTTCAGGGTCTCTGATGAAACCTGGAATGACCCTATCTACAATGACAGCTGGATGTGGCATAAGGCTGGACACTTGGGACTGAGAGGATTGGTGAGATTGGGTGAGCAAATGCAGAACATTAAAGCAATAATGTGTGGCAGCCATTCGATGGGTCCCAACTCTCCAGGTTGAGGGGAATATTACTACAGCTATAACATGTACGGGTAACCAAGAGAATGGACCCACTCTGAATATGAAAGGTTTCTAATACTCAAGGAATAGTCCCTATCCTGGTGCTCCGGTTTCACTTTCCAATGCCTTTAATATCAATCTCCCAACTTGGAGAGACAGCCCCATTAACCTCCTGGTTTGCACAGGTTGACAATTTGGCAGAGGATGAAAGGGAAGAGGAAGAACCAATGAGAGAGTAGCTGTTAGGTATTTGGAGGGGCACATGTGACACTAATTTCGCGGCAGGAAGAAGAATTAACCAAAGTCTCAGCCACCCGCCGGGAAGCAGTATAGGTCCTGAACCAATATTTTGGACTTGCATTCAGCTCACAAAAAACGAGTTGAAAAATGGAGCTCAGGGGCACAGCAATTCACAAACTGGCAGAGGAGTAAAGGACCGCTATCGTGCAAAAATCTGTTGAGGGAAGGCAACGAGGCGGATTTGAAAGCGAGGCAGAATAGGCGGAAACAGATTTCAAGAGGTACGTTGGAACTGCCTTTAAAGCACAGGAATAGGGGCACAACTTTGACAATGATACACTTGGCCAAAAAGGGCATATGAGTTTTCTCCTGAATATATTCAGGAGAAAACACATAGAACCTTTTTGGCCAGGCAATCAAATGGGCAATGTGAAACTGCACTACAAAGAAGCATCACTTCCCACCGGTCAAAAGGGACATTCGCAAAATGTGTAAAAACCAGAAAGGCAAGACAGGCGCTGGAAAACTGGGAGCCTTTTTATGATGATGTTCAGGACGTAAGTTGCCAACTGGCTCTCTGGAGGAGTGCATTGTGTTCCCTAAAAAAATAAACAACACAGCTACAGAGCCAAGGGCACTTTCAGGCTTAGGAATATACCTTGGGAAAACTGAAAATCAATAAGCCAGAGTAACCCCAAAATTTAGGTTTGCACTGCTTAAAAGAGACTCAACTTGTGTCCACCTTAAATATCCCAGGAAAGACAAAAAGGGTTTAAGAAATTGTAGAACTTACGTACGATGGAATATCCCTCAGCCATGAAATCAATGTCATAAGACCAGTAGCAGCAAAATGAGTGGATTCAGGTACGATGATTCTAAGTGAAATAAGTCACACAGAAAAAGAAACTTATCATAAGATATCACTTATGAAGATCCTGTAAACATGGCTACACATGAACTGAGTTAGGAAAGAGAAGAGAGTCTCACATTTAGAAAACACTCTTATGCCTGATTAAGGGGGAAGGAGAGGTGGGGTGATGCATAAAACAAGAGTTTGATATAAGCACAGGTACCATTCCAAGAACCAACTATGGAATAGACAAGACCTACACCTTCCTCAGTGAAAGGGACTCAAAACCCCATATTTCCCACGGAGGAATATATCTGACTAGTAAGAATCTTAAAACCTATGTATTGATATGTCTCTTTAAGGAATCAAGTGTGTCTAGACTGGCATAAACATGGCAGCGAGAATCAGCTCAAACCCACTATAAAAAGGAATTTCAAAAACAAAAGAAAAAAACAGGGAAAATCTTTACAATTCCTTCAGGGTATCTGATGAAACCTGGAATAACCCTATCTACAACGACAGCTGGATGTGGCATAAGGCTGGACACATGGGACTGAGAGGATTGGTGAGATTGGGTGAGCAAATGCAGACCCTTTAAAGCAATAATGCAAGGCACCCATTCCATGGGTCCCAACTCTCCAGGTTGAAGGGAATATTACTACAGCTATAACATGTAAGGGAAACCTAGAGAATGGACACACTGTGAATACGAAAGGTTTCTAAAACTCAATGAATAGTCCCTCTCCTGGTGATACAGTTTGACTTTCTAACTGCTTTACTATCAATCTTCCAACATGGAGAGACAGCACCTTTAACCTCCTGGTTCGCACAGGTTGCCAATTTGGCAAATGATGAAAGGGAAGAGGGAGAACCAAAGAGAGAGTAGCTGTTAGGCATTTGGATGGGCACATGTCACTCTTATTTCCTGGGAGGAAGAAGAATTAACCAAAGTCTCAGCCACCCACCGGGAACCAGTATAGGTCCTAAACCAAAATATGGGACTTGCGTTCAGCTCACGAAAAACGAGTTAAAAAATGGAGCTCAGGGGCAGAGCAATTCACAAACTGACAGAGTAATAAAGGACAACTATCATCCAAAAATCTGTTGAGGGAAGGCAACGAGGCGGACTTGAAAGGGAGGCAGAATAGCAGGAAACAGATTTCAAGAGGTACATTGGAATCGCCTTTAAAACACAGGAAGAGGGGCACAACTTCGACAATGATGCACTTGGCCAAAAAGGGTGTATGCGTTTTCTCCTGAGTATATTCAGGAGAAAACGCATACGCCCTTTTTGGCCAAGCAAGCAAGCGGACAATGTAAGTCTGCAGTACAAAGAAGTATCACTTCCCACCGGTCCAAAGGGACATCCACACAAGGGTAAAAACCAGAAATTCAAGACAGGCCCTGGAGAACTGGGAGCCTTGTTATGCTGATGGGAGGGATGTAAATTGCCAACTGCCTCTCTGGAGGAGTGCATTGTGTTCCCTAAAACAAGTAAACAACAGAGCTACAGAGCCAAGGACAATTCCAGTCTAGGGAATATACCTTGGGAAAACTGAAAAGCAATAAGACAGAGCCACCCCAAAATTTAGGGCTGCACTGCTTACAAGAACCTCAACTTGGGTACACCTTAAATATCTCAGGAAATATAAATATGGTTCAAAAAATTGTGGTACTTACGTACGATGGAATATCCATCAGCCATGAAATCAATGTCATAAGACCAGTAGCAGCAAAATGACTTGATTCAGGTACGATGATTCTAAGTGAAATAAGTCACACAGAAAAAGAAACTTATCATAAGATATCACTTATGAAGATCCTGTAAACCTGGCTACTCATGAACTGAGTTAGGAAAGAGAACAGTGTCTCACAGTTAGAAAACACTCTTATGCCTGCTTAAGGGGGAAGGAGAGGTGGGGTGATGCATAAAACCAGAGTTTGATATAAGCACAGGTACCGTTCCAAAAACCAACTATGGAATAGACAAGACCTACACCTTCCTCAGTGAAATGGATTCAAAACCCAATATTTCCCGCAGAAGAATATATCTAACTAGTAAGAATCTTAAAACCTATGTATAGATATGTCTCCGTAAGGGAATCAAGTGTTTCTAGACAGGCATAATCATGGCAGCGAGAATCAGCTCAAACCCACTATAAAACGGAATTTCAAAAACAAAACAAAAAAAACAGCGAAATTCTTTACAAATCCTTCAGGATCTCTGATGAAACCTGGAATGACCCTATCTACAATGACAGCTGGAGGAGGCATAAGGCTGGACACATGGGACTGAGAGGATTGGTGAGACTGGGTGAGCAAATGCAGACCCTTTAAAGCAATAATGCAAGGCACCCATCCCATGGGTCCCAGCTCTCCATGTGGAAGGGAATATTAATACATCTATAACATGTACGGGAAATCTAGAGAATGGACACACTGTGAATAAGAAAGGTCTCGAAAACTCAACAAATAGTCCCTATCCTGGTCCTCCAGTTTGACTTTCCAACTGCTTTACTATCAATCTCCCAACCTCGAGAGACAGCACCTTTAACCTCCTGGTTCGCACAGGTTGCCAATTTCGCAGAGGATGAATGGGAAGAGGGAGAACAAAGGAGAGAGTAGCTGTTAGGCATTTGGACGGGCATATGTCACTCTTATTTCCTGGGAGGAAAAAGAATTGACCAAAGTCTCAGCCACCCACCGGGAAAGAGTATACTTCCTGAACCAAAATATTGGACTTGCGTACAGCTCACAAAAAAACAGTTAAAAAACGGAGCTCAGGGGCAGACCAATTCACAAACTGGCAGAGTAATAAAGGAAATCTATCGTCCAAAAATGTGTTGAGGGAAGGCAACGAGGTGGACTTGAAAGAGAGGCAGAATAGCCGGAAACAGATTTCAAGAGGTACGTTGGAATAACATTTAAAGCCCAGGAAGAGGGGCACAACTTCGACAATGATGCACTTGGCCAAAAAGGGCTTATGCATTTTCTCCTGAGTATATTCAGGAGAAACCGCATACGCCCTTTTTGGCCAAGCAAGCAAGCGGGCATGCAAGTCTGCACTACAATGAAGTATCACTTCACACCGGTCCAAAGGGACATCCACACAAAGGGTAAAAACCAGAAATTCAAGACAGGCCCTGGAGAACAGGGAGCCTTGTTATGCTGATGGGCGGAATGTAAATTGCCAACTGCCTCTCTGGAGGAGTGCATTGTGTTCCCTAAAACAAGTAAACAATAGTGCTACAGAGCCAAGGACACTTCCAGTCTAGGAAATATATCTTGGGAAAACTGAAAATCAATAAGACAGAGCCACCCCAAAATTTAGGGCTGCACTGCTCACAAGAACCTCAACTTGGGTACACCTTAAGTATTCCAGGAAATATAAAACTGGTTCAAAAAATTGTGGTACATTGGTACGATGGAATATCCCTCAGCCCAGAAGACAATGTCATAAGACCAGTAGCAGCAAAATGAGTGGATTCAGGTACGATGATTCTATGTGAAATAAGTCACACAGAAAAAGAAGCTTATCATAAGATATCACTTATGAAGAACCTCTAAACATGGCTACACATGAACAGATTTAGGAAAGAGAACAGAGTCTCACATTTAGAAAACACTCTTATGCCTGCTTAAGGGGAAAGGAGAGGTGGGGTGATGCATAAAACCAGAGTTTCATATAAGCACAGGTACCGTTCCAAAAACCAAATATGGAATAGACAAGACCTACAGCTTCCTCAGTGAAAGGGACTCAAAACGCCATATTTCCCACGGAGGAATATATCTGACTAGTAAGTATCTTAAAACCTATGTATTGATATGTCTCTGTAAAGGAATCAAGTGTTTCTAGACTGGCATAAACAGGGCAGCGAGAATCAGCTCAAACCCACTATAAAAAGGAATTTCAAAACAAAACATAAAAAAAAGGGAAATTCTTTACAATTCCTTCAGGGTCTCTGATGAAACCTGGAATGACCCTATCTACAAGGACAGCTGGATGTTGCATAAGGTTGGACAGATGGGACTGAGAGGACTGGTGAGATTGGGTGAGCAAATGCAAACCCTTTAAAGCAATAATACATGACACCCATTCCATGTTTCTCAACTCTCCAGATTGAAGGGTATATTACTATAGCTATAACATGTAAGGGAAACCTAATAATGGACACACTGTGAATACGAAATGTTTCTAAAACTCAACCAATAGTCCCTCTCCTTGTGCGACAGTTTGACTTTCCAACTGATTTACTATCAATCTCCCAACTTGGAGAGACAGCACCTTTAACCTCCTGGTTCGCAAAGGTTGCCAATTTGGCAAATGATGAAAGGGAAGTGGGAGAACCAGTGAGAGAGTAGCTGTTAGGCATTTGGACTGGCACATGTCACTCTTATTTCCCGGGAGGAAGAAGAATTAACCAAAGTCTCAGCCACCCAGAGAAAACCAGTATAGGTTCTTAACCAAAATTTTGGACTTGCGTTCAGCTCACAAAAAACGAGTTAAAAAGTGGAGCTCAGGAGCACAGCAATTCACAAACTGGCAGAGTAACAAAGGGCAACTATCGTCCAAAAATCTGTTGAGGGAAGGCAACGAGGCTGACTTGAAAGCAAGGCAGAATAGCAGTAAACAGATTTCAAGAGGTATGTGGGAATCACCTTTAAAGCACAGGAAGAGGGTCACAATTTCGAAAATGATGCACTTGGCCAAAAAGGGCATATGCATTTTCTCCTAAATATATTCAGGAGAAAACGCGTACGCCCTTTTTGGCCAAGCAAGCAAGCGGGCAATGAAAATCTGCACTACAAAGAAGCATCACTTCCCACCGGTCAAAAGGCACATCCACAAAATGGGTAAAAACCAGAAAGGCAAGACAGGCCCTGGAGAACAGGGAGCCTTCTATGCTGATGGGTGGCATGTAAATTGCCAACTGCCTCTCTGGAGGAGTGCATTGTGTTCCCTAAAATAAGTAAACAACAGAGCTAGAGAGCCAAGGGCACTTCCATTCTAGGGAATATACCTTGGGAAAACTGAAAATCAATAAGACAGAACAACCCCAAAATTTAAGGCTGCACTACTTACATGAACATCATCTTGGGTACACCTTAAATATCCCAGGAAAGACAAAAATGGTTCAAAAAATTGTGGTACTTACGTATGATGGAATATCCCTCAGCCATGAAATCAATGTCATAAGACCAGTAGAAGCAAAATGAGTGGATTCATGTACGATGATTCTAAGTGAAATAAGTCACACAGAAAAAGAAGCTTATCATAAGATATCACTTATGAAGTTCCTGTAAACATGGCTACACATGAACTGAGTTAGGAAAGAGAACAGAGTCTCACATTTAGAAAACACTCTTATGCCTGCTTAAGTGGGAAGGAGAGGTGTTGTGATGAATAAAACCAGAGTTTGATATAAGCACAGGTACCGTTCCAAAAACCAACTATGGAATAGACAAGACCTACACCTTCCTCAGTGAAAGGGACTCAAAACCCCATATTTCCCGCAGAGGAATATATCTGACTAGTAAGTATCTTAAATCCTATGTATTGATATGTCTCCGTAAGGGAATCAAGTGTTTCTAGACTGGCATAAACATGGCAGCGAGAATCAGCTCAAACCCACTATAAAAAGGAATTTCAAAAAAAAAAACATAAAAACAGGGAAATTCTTTACAATTCCTTCAGGGTCTCTGATGAAACCTGGAATGACCTTATCTACAAAGACAGCTAGATGTGGCATAAGGCTTGACACATGGGACTGAGAGGATTGGTGAGATTGGGTGAGCAAATGCAGACCCTTTAAAGCAATTATGCATGGCACCCATTCCATGTGTCCCAACTCTCAAGGTTGAAGGGTATATTACTATAGCTATAACATGTAAGGGAAACCTAAGAATGGACACACTGTGAAAACGAAAGGTTTCTAAAACTCAACGAATAGTCCCTCTCCTTGTGCGCCAGTTTGACTTTCCAACTGGTTTACTATCAATCTCCCAACTTGGAGAGACAGTACCTTTAACCTCCTGGTTCGCACAGGTTGCCAATTTGGCAAAGGATGAAAGGGAAGAGGGAGAACCAATGAGAGAGTAGCTGTTAGGCATTTGGACGGGCACATGTCACTCTTATTTCCTGGGAGGAAGAAGAATTAACCAAAGTCTCAGCCACCCACCGGGAACTGGTATAGGTCGTCAACCAAAACTTAGGACTTGCGTTCAGCTCACAAAAAACGAGTTAAAAAGTGGAGCTCAGGGGCTGAGCAATTCACAAACTGGCAGAGTAATACAGGGCAACTATTGTCCAACAATCTGTTGAGGGAAGGCAACTAGGCGGACTTGAAAGCGAGGCAGAATAGCAGGAAACAGATTTCATGGGGTACGTTGGAATTGCCTTTAAAGCACAGGAAGAGGGACACAATTTCGACTATGATGCACTTGGCCAAAAAGGGCGTATGCGTTTTCTCCTGAATATATTCAGAAGAAAACGCATACGCCCTTTTTGGCCAAGCAAGCAAGCGGGCAATGCAAATGTGAACTACAAAAAGTATCACTTCCCACCGGTCAAAAGGGACATCCACAAAATGGGTAAAAACCAGAAAGGCAAGACAGGCCCTGGAGAACAGGGAGCCTTTTTATGCTGATGGACGGGATGTAAATTGCCAACTGCCTCTCTGGAGGAGTGCATTGTGTTCCCTAAAACAAGTAAACAACAGAGCTACAGAGCCAAGAGCACTTCCAGTCTAGGGAATATACCTTGGGAAAACTGAAAAGCAATAAGTGAGAGCCACCCCAAAATTTAGGGCTGCACTGCTTACAAAAACCTCATCTTTGGTACACCTTAAATATCCCTGGAAAGATAAAAATGGTTCAAAAAGTGTGGTACTTACGTATGATGGAATATCCCTCATCCATGAAATCAATGTCATAAGACCAGTAGCAGCAAAATGAGTGGATTCAGGTACGATGATTCTAAGTGAAATAAGTCACAAAGAAAAAGAAACTTATCATAAAATATCACTTATGAAGATCCTGTAAACATGGCTACACATGAACAGAGTTAGGAAAGAGAACAGAGTCTCACATTTAGAAAACACTCTTTTGCCTGCTTAAGGGGGAAGGAGAAGTGGGGTGATGCATAAAACCAGAGTTTGATATAAGCACAGGTACCGTTCAAAAACCAACTATGGAATAGAAAAGACTTACACCTTCCTCAGTGAAAGGGACTCAAAACCCCATATTTCCCACAGAGGAATATATCTGACTAGTAAGCATCTTAAAACCTATGTATTGATATGTCTCCTAAGGGAAACAAGTGTTTCTAGACTGGCATAAACATGGCAGCGAGAATCAGCTCAAACCCACTATAAAAAGGAATTTCAAAACAAAACAAAAAAAAAGGGAAATTTTTTCCAATTACTTCACGGTCTCTGATGAAACCTGGAATGACCCTATCTACAACGACAGCTGGATGTGGCATAAGGCTGGACACATGGGACTGAGGGGATTGGTGAGATTGGGTGAGCATATGCAGACCATTTAAAGCAATAATGCATGGCACCCATTCCATGTGTCCCAACTCTCCAGGTTGAAAGGTATATTACTATAGCTATAACATGTAAGGGAAACCTAAGAATGGGCACACTGTGAATACGAAAGGTTTCTAAATCTCAACGAATATTCCCTCTCCTTGTGCGTCAGTTTGAATTTCCAACTGCTTTACTATCAATCTCCCAACTTGGAGAGACAGCACCTTTAACCTCCTGGTTCGCACAGGTTGCCAATTTCGCAAATGATGAAAGGGAAGAGGGAGAGCCAATGAGAGAGTAGCTGTTAGGCATATGGACGGGCACTTTCACTCTTATTTCCCGGGAGGGAGAAGAATTAACCAAAGACTCAGCCACCCACCGAAAACCAGTACAGTTTCTGAACCAAAATATTGGACTTGCGTTCAGCTCACACAAAACGAGATCAAAAATGGAGCTCAGGGGCACAGCAATTCACAAACTGGCAGAGTAATAAAGGGCAACTATCGTCCAAAAATCTGTTGAGGGAAGGCAACGAGGCGGACTTGAAAGCGAGGCAGAAGAGCAGGAAACAGATTTCAAGTGGTACGTTGGAATCGTCTTTAAAGCACAGGAAGAGGGCCACAACTTCGACAATGATGCACTTGGCCAAAATGTGCGTTTGCGTTTTCTCCTGAGTATATTCAGGAGAAAAGTCATACGACTTTTTTGGCCAAGCAAGCAAGCAGGCAATGCAAATCTACACTACAAAGAAGTATCACTTCCCACCGGTCAAAAGGGACATCCACAAAATGGGTAAAAACCAGAAAGGCAAGACAGGCCCTGGAGAAAAGGGAGCCTTGTTATGCTGATGGGCGGCATGTAAATTACCAACTGCCTATCTGGAGGAGTGCATTGTGTTCCCTGAAAGAAGTAAACAACAGAGCTACAGAGCCAAGGACACTTCCAGTCTAGGGAATATACCTTGGGAAAACTGAAAATCAATAAGACAGAGCCACCCCAAATTTAGGGCTGCACTGTTTACAAGAACCTCAACTTGGGTACACCTTAAATATACCAGGAAAGATAAAAATGGTTCAAAAATTTGTGCTACTGACGTATGATGGAATATCCCGCAGTGATGAAATCAATGTCATACGCCCAGTAGCAGCAAAATGAGTGGATTCAGGAATGATGATTCTAAGTGAAATAAGTCACACAGAAAAAGAAGCTTATCATAAGATATCACTTATGAAGATCCTGTAAACATGGCTACACTTAAAGTGAGTTAGGAAAGAGAACAGAGTCTCACATTTAGAAAACACTCTTATGCCTGCTTAAGGGGAAAGGAGAGGTGGGGTGATGCATAAAACCAGAGTTTGATAAAAGCACTTGTACCGTTCCAAAAATCAACTATGGTATGGACAAGACCTACAGCTTCCTCAGTGAAAGTGAATCAAAACCCCATATTTCCCGCAGAGGAATATATCTGACTAGTAAGAATTTTAAAACCTATGTATTGATATGTCTCCGTAAGGGAATCAAGTGCTTCTAGACTGGCATAAACATGCCAGTGAGAATCAGCTCAAACACACTATAAAAAGGAATTTCAAAAACAAAATATAAAAATAGGGAAATTCTTTAAAATTCCTTCAGGCTCTCTGATTAAACCTGGAATGACACTATCTACAAAGACAGCTGAATGTGGCATAAGGCTGGACACATGGGACTGAGAGGATTGGTGAGATTGGGTGAGCAAATGCAGACCCTTTAAAGCAATAATGCGAGGCAACCCATTCCATGTGTCCCAACTCTCCAGGTTGAAGGGTATATTACTATAGCTATAACATGTAAGGGAAACCTATGAATGGGCACACTGTGAATACGAAAGGTTTCTAAATCTCAACGAATAGTCCCTCTCCTTGTGCGCCAGTTTGACTTTCCAACTGCTTTACTATCAATCTCCCAAGTTGGAGAGACAGCACCTTTAACCTCCTGGTTCGCACTGGTTGCCAATTTCGCAAATGATGAAAGGGAAGAGGGAGAACCAATGAGAGAGTAGCTGTTAGGCATTTGGACGGGCACATGTCACTCTTATTTCCCTGGAGGAAGAAGTATTAACCAAAGACTCAGCCACCCACCGAAAACCAGTATAGGTTCTGAACCAAAATATTGGACTTGCGTTCAGCTCACAAAAAACGAGATAAAAAATGGAGCTCAGGGGTACAGCAATTCACAAACTGGCAGAGTAATAAAGGGCAACTATCGTCCAAAAATCTGTTGAGGGAAGGCAACGAGGCGGACTTGAAAGCGAGGCAGAAAAGCAGGAAACAGATTTCAAAAGGTACGTTGGAATCGCCTTTAAAGCACAGGAAGAGGGACACAACTTCGACAATGATGCACTTGGCCAAAAAGGGTGTTTGCGTTTTCTACTCAATATATTCAGGAGAAAATGCATACACGCTTTTTGGCCAAGCAAGCAAGCGTTCAATGCAAATCTGCACTACAAAGAAGTATCACTTCCCACCGGTCAAAAGGGACATCCACAAAATGTGTAAAAACCAGAAAGGCAAGACAGGCCCTGGAGAACAGGGAGCCTTCTTATGCTGATGGGCGGCCTGTAAACTGCCAACTGCCTATCTGGAGGAGTGCATTGTGTTCCCTGAAACAAGTAAACAACAGAGCTACAGAGCCAAGGGCACTTCCAATCTAGGGAATACACCTTGGGAAAACTGAAAATCAATAAGACAGAACTACCCCAAAACTAAGGGCTGCACTGCTTACAAGAATCTCATCTTGGATACACCTTAAATATCCCAGGAAAGACTAAAATGATTCAAAAAATAGTGGTACTTACGTATGATGGAATATCCCTCAGCCATGAAATCAATGTCATAAGACCAGTAGCAGCAAAATGAGTGGATTCAGGTACGATGATTCTAAGTGAATTAAGTCGCACAGAAAAAGAAACTTATCATAAGATATCACTTATGAAGATCCTGTAAACATGGCTACACATGAACTGAGTTAGGAAAGAGAACAGAGTCTCACATTTAGAAAACACTCTTATGCCAGCTTAAGGGGGAAGGAGAGGTGGGGTGATGCATAAAACCAGAGTTTGATATAAGCACAGGTACCGTTCAAAAGCCAACTATGGAATAGAAAAGACTTACACCTTCCTCAGTGAAAGGGACTCAAATCCCCATATTTCCCACAGAGGAATATATCTGACTAGTAATAACCTTAAAACCTATGTATTGATATGTCTCCGTAAGGGAATCAAGTGTGTCTAGACTGGCATAAACATGGCAGCGAGAATCAGCTCAAACCCACTATAAAAAGGAATTTCAAAAACAAAACAAAAAAACAGGGAAATTCTTTACAATTCCTTCAGGGTCTCTGATGAAACCTTGTATGACCCTAGCTACAACGACAGCTGGATGTGTCATAAGGCTGGACACATGGGACTGAGAGGATTGGTGAGATTGGGTGAGCAAATGCAGACCCTTTAATGCAAAAATACATGGCACCCATTCCATGGGTCCCAACTCTACAGGTTGTAGGGAATATTACTACATTATTAGCATGTACGGGAAACCTAGAGAATTGACACACTGTGAATACGAAATGTCTCTAAAACTCATCGAATAATTCCTCTCCTGGTACTCCGGTTTGACTTTCCAACTTCTTCAATATCAATCTCCCAACTTGCAGAGACAGCCCCTTTAACCTCCTGGTTCGCACAGGTTGCCAATTTGGCAGAGGCTGAAAGGGAAGAGGGAGAACCAATGAGAGAGTAGCTGTTAGGCATTTGGACGGGCACATGTCACTCTTATTTCATGGGAGGAAGAAGAATTAACCAAAGTCTCAGCCACCCACCGGGAACCAGTATAGGTCCTGAACCAAAATATTGGACTTGGGTTCAGCTCACAAAAAACGAGTTAAAAAATGGAGCCCAGGGGCATAGAAATTCACAAACTGGTAGGGTAATAAAGGACAACTATCGTCAAAAAGTCTGTTGAGGGATGGCAATGATGCGGACTTGAAAGCGAGGCAGAATAGAAGGAAACAGATTTCAAGAGGTACATTGGAATTGCCTTTAAAGCACATGAAGAGGGGCACAACTTCGACTATGATGCACTTGGCCAAAAAGTGCGTATGCGTTCAGGAGAAAACGCAACGCCCTTTTTGGCCAAGCAAGCAAGCGGGCAATGCAAATCTGCACTACAAAGTAGGTTCACTTCCCACCGGACAAAAGGGACATCCGCAAAATTTCTAAAAATCAGAAAGGCAAGACAGGCCCTGGAGAACAGGGAGCCTTGTTATGCTGATGGGCGGGATGTAAATTGCCAACTGCCTCTCTGGAGGAGTGCATTGTGTTCCCTAAAACAAGTAAACTACAGAGCTACAGAGCCAAGGGCACTTCCAGTCTAGGAATATACCTTTGGAAAACTGAAAAGCAGTACGACAGAGCCACCCCATATTTAGGGCTGCACTGCTTACAAGAACCTCAACTTGGGTACACCTTAATTATCCCACTAAAGATAAATATGGTTCAAACAATTGTGGTACATTTGTACGATGGAATATCCCTCAGCCATGAAATCAATGTCATAAGACCAGTAGCAGCAAAATGCGTGGATTCAGGTACGATGATTCTAAGTGAAATTAGTCACACAGAAAAAGAAACTTATCATAAGATATCACTTATGAAGGTCCTGTAAACATGGCTACACATGAACGGAGTTAGGAAAGATTACAGAGTAACTAATCTTATCATAAGGTATCACTCATAGCGGGAATGTACACATGACTACACATGAACTGAATGACAAACACAACAGATTCACACATTTAGAAAACATCTTCTGCCTGCTTAATGGGAAAGCCGAGGTGGGGTGATGCATAAAACCACAGTTTTAAATTAGCACAGATACCGTTATATAAACCACATATGTAATAGACAACACCTACTTCCGGCACAATGAACTGGACTCAACACCCCCTATTCATTGCAGAGGAATATGTCTGACTCTAAGTATTTTAAAACATATGTATTCTCATGTCTCCATAAAGGAATCTTGTGTGTGTATAACGGCATGAACACAGCACTGAAATTCAGTTAAACCCACTTATAAAAATAAATTTCAAAAGGTAAAATGCAAAAACAGATAGAAAGTTTTAAAAACTACGTTCAGGGCCTGTGATGCAAGCTAGATTGACCACCTTTACACCCACAGCTGGATGAGACATAAGACTGGACACTTGGGGCTGACAAGATTGCTGAGGTTGTGTGAACAAAATAACACCACTTAGAGCAATACTGTGTGCTATCCATTCTAGTGGTCCCAACTCTCCAGGTTTAAGGGAATCTTCCTCCAGTTAAAACATGCATGGGAAACCCAGTGGATGGTACACTGTGTAATTGGGAAAGTTTTCTAAAAGGTACCTCATTTTTCTTTTGTTGTGCTCGGCTTCGCCATTCCATCTGCATTACTCAAAATCTCCCCACTTTGAGTGTCAGCGCCTATAACCTCCCATTATGTACAGTTTGCAAATTGTGCAGAGGATGAACAGGAAGAAGGGAAATAAATGAGAGATTAGCTGTAGGTGTTTGGATGGGCACATGTCACTCTAGTTTCCCATCAGGAAGAAGAATTAACCAAAGGCTCAGCCTGAAGCCCCGGAACCAGACTAGGGCCTAAAGCCATCCTGCGGTATTGCAGCCAGCTCACAAAGAGGCGAGTTGAAAAATGGAAATCAGGGGCACAGCAATTCACAAACTTGCAGAGTTATAAAGGACAACTATTATCCAGAAATATATTGAGGAAAGGCAGTGAAGAGGATTTGAATGCAAGGCAGAATTGAAGGAAACAGATTACAAGAGGTAGACTGGAGTCATCTTTAAAGCACATGAAAAGCGACAGAATTTCGACAATGTTGCCCTTGGCTGAAAAGGGATTATGTGTATTTTCTTGAATATATTCGGGAAAAAATGCATATGCACTTTTTGTTCAAGCAAGCCCTCAGGCATTGCAAATCCACACTACATAGAAGTGTCCCTTACCTCCAGTCAAAAGGGCCATCCATAAATAGTGTAAAAACAACAAATGCAGGACAGGCCATGGAGAAAATGGAGCATGGTTACGCCGATGGACAGGATGTAAATTGCCAACAGCCTCTCTGGAGAACTGTATGTTGTTTTCTAAAACAGAGCTACAGAGCATAGCACACTTCCACTCATGGGCGTGTATTTTGAGAAAACTAAAAATCCACAACACACAGCCAGCCCAAAGTTTAGGGCTGCTCTGTTTACAAGAACCTCGACTTTGGTACACTTTATATATCCCAGGAAAGGAAAAAAAAATGGATATAGATGTTGTGGTACTTATATACAATGGAATGTCACTCAGACATAAAATCAATGTCATAAGGCCAATAGCAGCATAATGAGTGGCTTTAGGTACGATGATGCTAAGTGAAATGAGCCACAAAGAAAAAGAAACTTATTGTAATATATCACTTATAGAGGAAATGTAAACATGGCTACACATGAACTGAATTTCAAAAGAGAACAGAGTTACACATTTAGAAAACACACTTATGCCTTCCTAAGGGGAAAGGTGACATGGGGTGATGTGTAAAAGCAGAGTTTGAAATTAGCACAGATCCCATTCCATATACCAAATATGTAATAGACAAGACCTACTCCTTTCTCAATAAACTGGACACAAAACACCCTATTCACTGAAGAGGAATATATCTGACTGGTAATAACCTTGGAACCTATGTATTTATATGTCTGCATAATGGAATCAAGTGTATGTAGATTGGCATAAGCACAGATCAATGGAACAGGACAGAAAGCCCAGAGATAAACCTACATACCTATGGCTATCTCATCTATGACAAAGGAGCTAAGGATATACAATGGAGAAAACACAGTCTCTTCAGTAATTGGTGCTGGGAAAACTGGACCCCTACACATAAAAGAATGAAATTAGAACACTCCATAACACCATACACAAAAATAAACTCTAAATTGATTAGAGATCTAAATATAAGACCAGACACTATAAAACACTTAGAGGAAACCATAGGCAGAACACTCTATGACATAAATCACAGCAAGATCCTTTTGGACCCACCTCCTAGAGAAATGGAAATAAAAACAGAAATCAACAAATGGGACCTAATGAAACTTAAAAGCTTTTACACAGTACAGGAAAACATAAACAAGATGCAAAAACAACCCTCAGAATGGGAGAATATATTTTCAAATGAAGCAATTGACAAAGGATTAATCACCAAACTTTACAAGCACCGCATGTAGCTCAATATCACAAAAACAAACAACCCAATCCAAAAACGGGCAGAAGACCTAATAGACATTTCTCCAAAGAAGATATACAGATTACCAAGAAACACATGAAAGGATGCTGAACATCACTAATCATTAGAGAAATGCAAATCAAAACTACCCTGAGGTATCACCTCACAGCAATCAGAGTGGCAATCATCAAAAAAATCTACAAAACAATAAATGCTGGAGAGGCCTTTATTGGAGGAAAGGGAACACACTTGCACTGTGGGTGGGAATGTAAATTGATATGGGCACTAGGGAGAACAGTACGGAGGGTCCTTTAAATAACTAACAATAGAAGTACCATACGACACAACAATCCAAGTACTGGGCATTTGCCTTGCGAAAACCATAATTCAAAAAGAGTTATGTACAAAAATGTTCATTGCAGCTCTATTTGCATTAGCCAGGACATGGAAGCAACCTAAGTGTCCATCGACAGATGAATGGATAAAGAAGATCTGGCACATATATACAATCAAATATTACTCAACCATAAAAAGAAGCAAAACTGAGTTATTTGTACTGAGGTGGATGGACTTAGAATCTGTCCTACACAGTGAAGTAAGTCAGAAAGGGAAAAACAAATACTGTATGTTAACAGAGATATATGGAATCTAATGAAGAAAAAAAAAAGATTTTGAAGAACCTAGTGGCAGGACAGGATTAAGGACACAGACATAGAGAAAGGACTTGAGGACACCGGAAGGGGGATGGGTAAGCTGGGACGAAATGAGAGAGTGGCATGGACATAAATACATTACCAAATGTAACACCGATAGCTACTGGAAAGCAGCCACATAGAACAGGGAGATCAGCTCGGTGCTTTGTGACCACATAAATGGGTGGGATATGGAGTGTGGGAGGGAGATGCAAGGTGGAGGTGATCTGGTGATATTTGTATATGTATAGCTGATTCACTTTGTTATACAGCAGAAACGAACACTCCATTGTAAAGCAATTATACTGCAATAAACATGTAAAAGGAAAAAAAATAAAAGAAAGCCCAAGGATAAACCTACACACCTATGGTCAACTAATCTATGGCAAAGGAGGCAAGACTATACAATGGAGATAAGACAGTCTCTTCAATCATTGGTGCTGGGTAATATGGAGAGCTACATGTAAAAGAATGAAATTAGAACACTCCCCAACACCATACATAAAAATATATTCAAAATGGATTAGAGACCTTAATGTAAGACCGGACAGTATAAAACTCTGACAGGAAAACTTACGAAGGATACTCTGACGTAAATCACAGCAAGATCTTTTTTGATCCACCTCCTATAGTAATGAAATTAAAAAGAAATCTAAACAGATGGGACCTAATGAAACGTAAAAGCTTTTGCAAAGCAAAGGAAACTACAAACAAGACGAAAAGACAACCCTCAGAATGGCAGAAGATATTTGCAAATGAATCAATGGACAAATGATTAATCTCCAATATATATAAACAGCTCATGCAGCTCAATATTAATAAAACAAACAACCCAATACAAAAATGGAAGATCTAAATAGACATTTCTTCCAAGAAGACATAGAGATGGCCAGTACGCACATGAAAATCTGCTCAACATCACTAATTATTAGAGAAATGGAAATCCAAACTACAATGAGGTATCACGTCACACCTGTTAGAATGGGCATCATCAGAAAATCTACAAACAACAAATGCTGGAGAGGGTGTGGAGAAAAGGAACCTTCTTCCACTATTGTTGGGAATGTAAATCGATACAGTCTCTATGGAGAACAGTATGGAGGTTCCTTAAAAAACTAAAAATAGAATTACCATATAATCCAGCTATCCCACTACTGGGCATATACCCAGAGAAAACCATAAATCAAAAAGACACATTCACCACAATGTTCACTGCAGCACTATTTACAATAGCCAGGTAATGAAAGCAACCTAAGTGCCCACAGACAGACGAATGGATAAAGACGTGGTACATATATATAACGGAATATTACTCAGCCATACATAGGAATGAAATTGGGTCATTTGTAGAGACCTCGATGGATCTAGAGACTGTCATACAGAGTGAAGTAAGTCAGAAAGAGAAAAACAAATATTGTATATTAATGCATATATGTGGAACTTAGAAAAATGGTACAGATGAACCAGTTTGCAGGGCAGAGATAGAGACAGATGTAGAGAACAAACATATGGACACCAAGGAGGGAACGCCATGTGAGGGTGGTGGTGGGATGAATTGGGAGACTGGGATTCACATGTGCACACTTATATGTATAAAATATATATCCAATAAGAACCTGCTGTATAAAAGAAATAAATTTAAAAAAATTAAAAATAAATAAATAACATTTAATAAAATAAAACAGAAAAAAAGTTTTTCCCTTCACATAGACGTCTTTATATTAATGCATTATTTCCATGTTTATATCTCCAAATTAAAAAAAAAGAGGAATAAATAAAATCTAACTTGAACCAAAAAGAAAAAAAGGAAAATAAAACAGAACTCACAAGTTATACAGAGGAAAATCGTATCAGGGCACTTGCTCCAGTGGTAAAAAATTCTTAATGTTGGTCAGAGGTGGGAAATCGTCTCCCATGCACTCAGCAGCGCTGCCCCCTACAAGGAGCATCCTCATTGCAAAGCTGGGGGACTGTGTCGAGGCGTCTGTGAGTAAATGTGAGCTGAGCCCCAGTCCTGCTGCAGCTGAACTCTTCCCAACCTTTCCAGGTAAAACACCTGAATATTTACAAGCACTTGCAAGCCTAGAGGAAGGGCTGTGGAGCAACACTAGCAAGAGCACGCAGGCCGACTTGGTGCCTGCAGGCCAGCCAGAATGGACTTGGCCCCAGATGCTCTTCTGGAATCTTTCCATTTCCCTGCCTGAGATACCCCTCCTGCCATGGCCCCCACTGCTTTTTTACTTCCTCACCTCTGCCTGGGGAGAAATTCCAGTGGCAGGTATGGGTGACACATCCTCTTCTTTAGCAGGTGGCAGCCTGGCAACTCCTGCAGAAAGTCCAGCAGAGCCCCACTCACACTGGGCCACCCACAAAGCCACGGCCCCTCACTCCCTCCCACCACCCCAGCCCCGACACTGCTAACGGGGCAGAGAATATGGCGTCAGGCACAGCTACAGGTGCTCTTGCTGACTGGAGAGGTGTTTATATTGACCTCAACCCAGGCACACCTGTGGGGGGGGCTGGCAGGCAGTGTCAGGCTGCCCAAATCAGCCAATCCTCACCCCTCAGGGGCTCACAGTTGCAGAAAATGAACCTTGCTAAACGGGTCAGTCCCAAGGAACAGGTGTGGGCTCTTGAGAGTCAGGCTACACAACGGGCTGCAGCTGCGGCTTGTTTTCTTATCATGAGTGGAAAACAACTTCAAGAAGACCCTATCCTAATGAGAGGAACCCAGGAGTCAGGGAGGGGAGTGATGGTGGGTGGAGACAGAGGCCTGGTGCCCTGGCTGCAGTGGAAGTGTCTGGAAGACCAGGCAGAGAGAGACTGCACGGAGTGATAGCCAGGGTCCCAGACTTGTCAGAGCTGCTGTTTGTTAGTTCAAGTCCTGCTCGGAGGTGTTCTGTGTCAGCTGTGAGCGACAGGTGAGCTGGGGGTTCTCTGCAAGGTGGGCTATGTGCACAGTTCCTGTGTGTCCAGCGCTGCTGTGGTACCTGCCCAGGGGAGTTCCGTTTCCTGGGAAGGGCCTGACGATGAGAGCCCCATGGGCTGCTGGGTAGCTGCACAGGTGAGCTCCGTACCCTGGGAAGGACTTGAACACCAGGGCCCCGGGGGCTGTGGGGTGCGGGATGCAGCCCAGGTGAGCTCCATATCCTGGGATTGGCCTGACCACGAGAGCCCCATGGGCTGCTGGAGACCTGGTAAAGGATATCAGGACCGTCAGTGAAGCCACCGAGGATATACATCCAGTAGCTCCTATTTCCTACACCCTGCTGCTCATTCTTACCTCCACCAGGCCATGGCATTCTGTATTACACTTCAATGATGCCTTCTTCTGTATTCCATTCATCTCAGAGTCACAAGAATTTTTGGCTTGTGAGTGGCAGGACACAACATGCAACACAAGCAATAATGCTGGGCCGTCCTGCACCAATGGTTCAAAAATCCCAACACCATCATTGGGGAAATGTCCTCTAAAGACCTAAAAGTTCTACCTCTGTAAAAGGGAACCCTCCTTCAATATGCAGATGACATTCTGATCGCCAGGCCTA
This sequence comes from Mesoplodon mirus, assembly GCF_964341445.2. Lineage (NCBI taxonomy): Eukaryota > Metazoa > Chordata > Mammalia > Artiodactyla > Ziphiidae > Mesoplodon > Mesoplodon mirus. The sequence continues at coordinate 323,417 of NW_028295644.1, read as the reverse complement.
CTAAAGACGCCTCTGAACTACCTAGCCAAGAAAGGATAGAAGGTGTCCAAGAAAAAGGCTCAAATACCCCAGGCTCAGGTGACATGCCTGGGCTTCATTCTCACAGATATTCAGAGAAACGCATCCCAGGATAGGGAAGAAGCCATTTGCAGCCTTACCTCTTCTAAAACTAGAAGACAGCTTAGGGGTTCCTGGGGAGGCCAAGGTTTTCTGCATCTGGATCCCTAACTACAGTCTAATGGCTGGGCCTCTACATGAAACACTGACACGAAAAGATGATGATCCTTTTGAATAGAATCCAGAAGCAGCCTTTCAAGAATGGAAAGAGCAGTCAATTCAGACCCTTGCCCAGGAACTGGCTAATTTAGCTAAACCCTTTGACCTTTACATACCCGGTCAAAGGTTAATCGCCCTTGGAGACTTAGTGCAAAAACTGGGACCACTTGACATGGAGCAACACAAGAATGCCCTTCAGGTATGATAAACTATGGTCACCAAGGGCTTTGCCCACCGACTCATCAGGCCAGGATACTGGGGTATCTAAAAAGCTGGAAATCAGCAGCCCACAAGGCTAGCTCCCTCCTAAGGGAAAAGGACCCCACGTCATGATCCTAACCACCCATCATGCCCTGAAGTTGCAGGGGTCGCTCTGTGGACCCACTGACCTCGAGTGAGGAGGCCCTCCAACTCCAACCTCCAGAGAGACAAATGGGGGCAACGGGCCCCCAAGATGACTCGTGTGACCATCACTTTACCTGGAGTTTCTCTCAGAAAACAAGAAGACTGTGCCGCAAAAGAGCAGACTACTCCTTGCAGGACTTACTGCACCCAGAGGGGAGCTAATAAGCTTGGCGGGGGAAACGTATATCACGCTTTCACCATAGAAAAACCTACAGACACCACGGTGATGGTGGCCAATATGACCGGCTGGACTGCTGGCTACTTCTAAAGGCCGTTGACTCAGTGGACGTCATGGTCCTGGATCACCACTGACCCTGGACTGTCTGGGAGTTGCACGGGCAGGGCTCTGACACATGGTGCTGTTTGTACATTAATTCAGGGACCTAATTAAAGAAAGCACAGACTACTGGTCAGAGCATCTAGGCTGGCAAAAACCGTCAGCCTAAGGTCACCGAACAAATGTGGGGTGGGGTGAAACCTGCCACCACAGCATCTCTGTGCATCTCTTTCCTGGACCCTTAAAGGACATTAGAATCAATAACACTTCCAATGCTGGTGCTCAGGCGTACGAGAAGTGAGGCAGGAGGCCTTGGGACAATCAACCTCACCTGGAGGCTGGTGGGGAGACGTTTTGCCCCTCCCCCAGGTATCAGGGCTCCCACCACAGCATGAAGCAGTTACAAAAGTGGGGTCTGCACCCTCAACACCCCAAGAATGAGGAACGGAACAAAAAGCAGAGGAGGGGTTCGTCTCTGGCAACGTTCATTAAAAATTCCTGGGAGATAAAAAGAGAATCTGGGCAATAAAATAAAGTCTAACCTGTTTTTCCTTTGTGCTTTGTCTAATTTCACGTGCTCCTAGGGTTCCGCATGCAGAGGTCCCACAACCGGCACTTCAGACCCGATTTCCTATTGCAGAATGGCTGGGTCGACACCTCAGCTAGCGGAGTCCCATGCAGACTCCACGGCATAGAGCCTGAGCTGCAGCCAACCCAGCCCTCGAGAGCTCCATCCGCTAACTCCCACTGACGCTGCCAGGATCCCTACACAGCAGCCCACCCCACAGCCCGTGGGGGAGGGCACGCTCTCACCTCTCCATTCTGTTTTCAAAATAATGTTTCCTTTGCTTCTGAACCAAACTCAGTCTTCATCTGTTGGCTCCAATGACACTGGGCACGGGGACTCCTGTTGGGGTCCACTCTGGAGGATCAGTAACAGAAATTGAGAACATTGTAACTTCAATGAACAGATGTGTGAGCCAAACTGTAGTTAACATAGAGCAGTGTATAATGCTCGGGTAAAATAAGATTTTTCTAAGACTTACATTTGATATTTCCATCACTTTACTATAAGCAAGTTCAGTGAAGACGTCTGTCTTATTTGTCAGGTCAACATTAGAGAAATGTAGTGATTTATTTCCATGGTTGTACATCGAATACTCTTGGATGAAGCTTCAATCTTGTTTTGAATGCTTTTCCATTGAAAAGGATACCTCTCTTTCAGCTCCCCCATTTCTGAGAAGTATAAAATCTTATAATTTATTATTACCAAAGGGGAAAGGTAGGAAAAGGGATAAATTAACAGTTTGGGATTAACACATACACACTGATATGTATAAAATAGATCATCAACAAGGAATTACTGTATAGCACAGGGAAATACACTGAATATTTTGCAATAACCTATAAGGGGAAATAATCTGAAAAAGAATCGATATTTTTTATTGACATCATCTATCAATGACAGATAAAATGTAACCTAAGCAAGGCCGATCGTGAGCGCTTCTGAACCTGAAGATTTCAATCATCTAAAGTTGGGCTCTGCCTATTTCCCAAGGCCCTTAATGGACATACGTGTAGCCGTAGCTTAAAAATTCCCCAGTTTGGGGTTCGGGGATGCACTGGTTTGGAAAAATCCCTGGTGTTCTCCTTCCATGCACGGGACCCTTCCTACAGCTAAAACATGCCTGTCACACCTAGAGGATGGTATACCGTTGGATCGGAAAGAGTTTGGAAAAGGCACCTCATCTCCTCATCGCCTGGTGCTCGGGTTCACCCATCCAGCATCTTTCCTAACAATCTCCTCACTTGGGGATATCAGCACCGTCAACATCCTGTTGCACACAGTTTGGAATTTGTCCAGAGGATGAAGCGGAAGGATGAGAAAAATTTAGAGACAAGTCTTAGGTGTTCGGACAGGCACATGCCACTCTAATTTCCAATCCGGAAGACAAATTCATCAAAGGCTATAATTGCCCACGGAAAGAGAATAGGGCTAGAGGAAATCCCGCTGTTTTGTGTCCAGTTTCCAAAAACACAAGTTGAGAAATGGAACTCAGGGGCACTAAAATTCATGAAACTGCAGAGTTGAAAATATCTATTGTTGAAAAATGTCTTGAGGTAAGTCACAGAAAAGGACTTGTAAGCAAGGGGGAGTGGCAGGAAACAGATTTGAAGAGGTAGAAAGGACTCCCCATTAAAGCACAAGAAAAGGGGCTGAACATCGCCAATGATGCACTTGGCCCAAAAGGGCGTATGCATTTTTTTCTGAATATATGCAAGTAAAGGCCATACACACTTTTTATCCAACCAAACAGGTGGGCACTGGAAATCAATACTACAAAATGTATCACTTCACATCAGTCAGAAGGGCCATCCACATAAAGTGTAAACACCAGAAATGCAGGACAGGGTGAGGAGAAAAGGGAGCCCTGTGAGGCTGATAGTGAAAATGTAATTTGCCAACGGCCACTCTGGAGAAGTGTATTGTGTTTGCTAAAACATCTGAAAACTGAGCTACAGAGCATAGGGCACTTGCACTCATGGGCGTATACTTTGGGAAAAACAAAAAAATGACAGAAAACAGGCACCCCAACGTTTACCAACTCTCTGTTAAAAAGGGCCTCCACTTGGATATAACATAATGTCCCTGAAAGGATAAAATGGATTAAAGAGATGGGGTACTTATGTAGAGTGGAATATTACTCATCCAGAAATCAATGAAATAAGGCCAGTTGTAACAACTCTGGAGGAGTTACATACGATCATTCTAAGTGACACATGTCAGAAAGAAAAAAGACACATATCATATGATGTCACTTAAAGGTGGAATCAAAAATGGCTACACATGAAATAAACTACAAAACAGAAACATAGTCAAATATGTAGAAAATAGACATAAGGCTGCTAAATGGGAAAGGTGGGGAATGGTGAGGTATTATCCAGGAGGTTGAAATTAGCAAAGGTACCATTCCAAGTACCAAATTGAATAACTGGCAAGGCCTACACGGTACCTCAAAGAACTGCACTCAGTCCACTCAAGTCACTAGAAAATAATACATATGACTCATAAGCATCTGAGAAAGAATTTATTGTTGTCTCACAGTACATGAATCAAGTGGATGTACAGCAGCAAAAAACAGAGCTTTGAAAATCAGCTGTAGCCAATATAAAAATAAATTTAAAAATATTTATAAAAACAGTGAGACAGACAAAAATTCTTACAACTTTTGTTGAAGGGCTACGATGTAACATGGATTGAACACATGTAGACCCACAGCAGGATGATATATAAGGCTGGAATCTATGTATGCTAAGAGATGTTAGAGAGGCTGGGTGAGGAAATGCAGACCTTTTAAAGTAATACTGCCTGGTACCCATTCCATGGGTCCCAAATCTGCAATTTCAAGGGAATCTTCTGACAGTGAAAACATGCCTGGGAAACGGAGATGAATGTACACCGTGTGCTCAGGAGAGGTGTCTAAAATGCACCTCATTTTTGATCTCCTGGTGCTGGGGTTCGCCATTCCAGCCACATTACTAACAATCTCCCCACTTGGAGAATCAGCACCTTTAACCTCCTGTTTCACACAGTTTGCAATTTTTGCAGAGGATAAATGGGAAGAGGAGGAACCAATGAGAGATTAGCTGTAGTAGTTTTGACAGGTACATGTCACTCTAATTTCCTATTAGGAAGAAGAATTAACCAAAGGCTCAGCCTGCCTCCCCAGAACCAGAATAGGGCCGGAATCAATCCAATGGTTTGGCGGTCAGCTCACAAAAAAAGCGAGTTGCAAAATGGAGCTCAGGAGCAGACAATTCAAAGACCTGCAAAGATATAAATGATAACCAACGTCCAAAAATATATTCAGGTAAGGCAAAGAAGAGGTTCTGAATGAGAGGCAGAATTGCAGGAAACAGATTTCAAAAGGTAGATTGTACTCACATTTAAAGCATATGAAAAGCAGCAGAATTTCTAAAATGATGCAGTTGGGCAAAAGGGTGTATGCGTTTTTTTCGTGAATATCTTCAGGAAAAAAACACATACAGAGTTTTTGGCCAACCAAGCAAGAGGGAAATGCAAATCCGCACAATAAAGAAGTCTCAATTTCCACTGCTCAGAAAGTCCATCCAAAAAATGTGTACAAATCAAAAATGCAGGAGAGGCCATGGAAAACAGGGAGACTAGTCACCCTGATGGGTGGGGTATAAATATCCAAGAGCTACTCTGAAGAAGTGTATGCTGTTTCCTAAAACATCTAAAATACAAAGCCCCCGAGCAAAGGGGACTTCAACTCATGAACATATAACTTGGGAAGACTAAATATCAACAAGACACAGGCACCCCAAAGTTTAGGGCTGCTCTGCATACAAGAACCTCAACTTCGGTACACCTAAAGTATCCCAGGAAAAAGAGAAATGCATAAAGAACTTGTGGTAATTTTGTACAACGGAATATCACTCAGACGTGAAATCAATGTCATAAGGCCAGTAGCAGCATAATGAGAGGATTTAGGTATGATGATTCTAAGGGAAATTAGTCACACAGAAAAAGAATCTTATCATAAGATATCACTTACAGAGGGAATGTCAACATCACAACACATGAACTGAATTAGGAAAGAGAGCAGCGTCTCACATTTAGAAAACACTCTTATGCCTCCTTAAGGGGAAAGGAGAGGTGGGGTGATGCATAAAACCAGAGTTTGATATTAGCACAGGTACCATTCCATAAACCAAATAAAGAATAGACAAGACCTACACCTTCCTCAGTGAACGGGACTCAAAACCCCTATTCCCCACAGAGGAATATATCTGATTAGTAAGAATCTTAAAACCTATGTATTGATATGCCTCTGTAAGGGAAACAAGTGTGTCTATACCGTCATAAACACGTCAGGGAAAATCAGCTCAACCCCATTATAAAAATGAATTTCAAAAACAAAACAAAAAAAAACAGCGAAATTCTTACACAATTCCTTCAGGGGTTCTGATGAAACCTAGAATGACCCTATCTGCAAAGACAGCTGGATGAGACATAAGGCTGGACACTTGGGACTGAGAGGACTGGTGAGATTGGGAGAGAAAATGCAGACCCTTTAAAGTAGTAATGCATGCCACCATTCCATGGGTCCCAAATTTCCAGGTAGAAGGGAATATCTCTACAGTTATAACATGTATGGGAAACCTAGAGAATGGACACCCTGTGATGGTGAAAGGTTTCTGAAAGTCTCCTACTTTTTCCTCTCCTTGTGCTACAGTTTGGCATTCCAACTACTTTACTATCAATCTCCCAACTTAGGAGAGTCATCCCCTATAACCCCCTGGTTCGCACAGTTTGCTAATTGTGCAGAGGATGAAAGGGAAGAGGGAGAACCAATCAGAGAGTAGATGTAGGCATTTGGACGGACACATGTCACTCTAAATTCCCATTAGTAAGAAGAATTAACCAAAGCCTCAGCCACCCACAGGGAACAAGTATAGCCACCCCTGGAACCAGTATAGGTCCTGAAGCAAAATTGTGGATTTGCGGTCAGCTCCCAATAATGGGATTGGAAAATTGGAGCTCAGGGGCAAAACAAATCAAAAACCTGCAGAGTTATAAAGGACTACTCTCTTGCAAAAATCTGTTGAGGGAAGGCAACAAAGCGGACTTGAAAATGAGGCAGAATTGCACAAAACATATTTCAATAGGTAAATTGGAATCGCCTTTAAAGCACAGGAAAGGCATCACAACTTCGAGAATGATGCACTTGGCCAAAAACAGCATATGAATTTTCTCCTGAATATATTCAGGAGAAAAGGCATAGGCCCTTTTTGGCCAATCAAGCAAGCACACAACGCAAATCCACACTACATAGAATTGTCGCTTCCCACCGGTCAAAAAGGGCATCCGAAAATCTGTAAAAACCAGAAAGGCAAGATAGCGATGACAAGGGCATAAAGCAATATGATCCCAAGGGTCATGGAGGACTGTGATGACAAGCACATGGAGCATTGTGATGACAAGATTATGTATCATTTTGCTGACAAAGGCATTGTGATGACAAGGTTCATGGAGCACTGTGATGACAAGCGTCATGGAGCATTGTGATTAAAGGGTTCATGGAGAATTGGGATGACAACGGCATGGAGCATTTTGATGACAAGCGTCCCGGATCATTGTGTTGTCAGGGTTCATGGAGCGTTGTCATGACAGTGGTCATGGAACATTGTGATGACAGAGGTCATGGAGCATTGTGATGAGAACGTCATGGAGCATTGGGCTGAAAATGTTCATGGAGTATTGTGATGACAGGGGTCAAGGAGCATTGTGATGACAAGGTACTGGAGCACTGTGATGAGAAGACCATGGAGCCATGTGATGACAAGGCTCATGGAGCATTCTGATGAAAAGGGTCATGGAGCATTGTGATTACAGGGGTCTTGGAGCATTGTGATGACAAGATTATGTATCATTTTGTTGACAAAGGCATTGTGATGACAAGGTTCATGGAGCACTGTGATGACAAGCGTCATGGAGCATTGTGATTAAAGGGTTCATGGAGCATTGGGATGACAAGGGCATGGAGCATTTTGATGACAAGCGTCCCGGATCATTGTGTTGTCAGTGTTCATGGAACATTGTCATGACAGTGGTCATGGAGCATTGTTATGACAGAGGTCATGGAGCATTGTGATGAGAACGTCATGGAGCATTGGGCTGAAAATGTTCATGGAGTATTGTGATGACAGGCGTCAAGGAGCATTGTGATGACAAGGTACTGGGGCACTGTGATGAGAAGACCATGGAGCCATGTGATGACAAGTCTCATGGAGCATTCTGATGAAAAGGGTCATGGAGCATTGTGATTACAAGGGTCTTGGAGCATTGTGATGACAAGGGCATTGAACAGTGGGATGAGAATGTCATGGAGCGTTCTGATGACATGCATCATGGAGCTGTGTGATGACAAGGGCATGGAGCATTGTGATTACAGGGGTCTTGGAGCACTGTGAGGAAAATGGCATGTAACACTGTGATGAAAAAGGCATGTAGCCTTGTCATGACAGGGTTCAAGGAGCATACTGATGACAAGTGTCAGGGACCATTGTGATGACAAGGGTATTGAGCATTGTGATGACAAATGTCATGGAGCATTGTGATTAGAAGACCATGGATAATTGTGATGACGAGCGTTATGGGGAGCTGTGATGTTAAGTGTTAGGGAATATTGTGATCACAAGGATTTGGAGCATTGTGATGACAGAGGTCATAGAGCATTTTGATTTCATTGTGATGACAATAGCATGAAGCATTATGATGATGCGCATTGGTGCATTGTTATGACAGCGTTCATGGAGCATTGAGATGAAAAGGGGCATGGAGCATTATGATTAGAAGAGTCTTGGATCACCGTGATGAAAAGGGCATGGAATATTGGTCTGAGATGTTTCATGGATTATTGTGATGAGAGGGGGCAAGGAGCATTGTGATAACAATGGCACAGAACACTGTGATACATGGTTCATGGAGGATTGTAATGAAAAGCGCATGGAGCATTGTGAGAAGAATGGCATCGAGCATTGTGATGAAAAGCATCATGGATACTGTGATGACAAGGGCTTGGATCGATGTGATGAGAGGTTTTTGGAGCATTGTGATGACAATGGCATGGAGCATTGTGATGCCAAGGGTCATGGAGTTTTGTGATGACAAAGGTCATGGAGCATTTTGATGACAAGTGTGTGGTGAATTCTCTTGTGAAGGGCAGGGAGCATTGTGATGACAGGGTCATGGAGCAATTTGATGAAAAGTGTCATGGAACATTTTGATGACAGGGGTTATGGAACATTGTGATGTCAGGAGTCATGGAACATTTTCATGACGGTGTTGTGGACCATTGTGATGACAGGGGAGTGGGTGTATTGTGATGACTAGTGAGGGAACATTTTGATATCATTCGTGAGAGAGCATTTTGATAAGAAGTGCATGGAGCATTGTGATGACAAGTTTTATGGAGCATTGTGATGACAAGGTTGTGGAGCATTGTTATGACAAGCACATGGCACATTGTGATGACATGGGTCATGGAGCCCTGTGCTGACAAAGGCATGGAGCATTGTGATGAGAAGGGTCAACGAGCATTGTGATGAAAATTTCATGGAGCATTTTGGTGACAAAGGTCACAGAGCCTTGTGATGACGAGGGCATGGACCATTGTGATGACAAAGGTCATGAAGCATTGTGATGACTGGAGTCATGGAGCATTGTGATGACAGGGGTCATAGAGCTTTGTGATGAAAAGGCAATGAGCATTGTGATGACAGGGGCATGGAGCATTGGCCTGACATGTTTCATGGATTATTGTGATGACAGTGGGCATGGTGCAATGTGATGACAAGGCATGGAGCACTGTGATGAGAAGGTCATGGTGTATTTTGAAGACAGGTCTCAGGGAGCATTGTGATGACATATGTCATGGTCCATTGCGATGACAATGGAATGGAACATTGTGATGCCAAGTGTCATGGAGGATTGTGATGACAAATGTAATGGAGCATTTTGATGACAAGGGCTTGGAGCATTGTGATGACAATGGACATGGAGCATTGTGATGACAAGGGCATGGAGCATTGTGATGACAAGGGCCATTGAGAATTTTGATGACAAGTTCATGAAGCATTGTGATGAGAAGCACATGGAGCTTCCTATGACAGGGGTCATGGAGCATTGCGATGACAAGTGCATAGAGAATTGTGATGACAAATCATGTAACACGGTGATGAGAACTGTCATGGAGCATAGTGATGCCAAGAACGAGGAGAATTGTGATGACAGGGGACATGGAGAATTGTGATGACCAGGGCATGGAGCATTGTGATGACCAGGGAATGGAGCATTGTGATGGCAAGACCGTGGAGCATTGTGATTACAAGGTTTATGGAGCATTACCATGACAAATTTGTGGATCGTTGTGATGAAAATCACGTAGCACATTGTGATGACAAGGGTCATGGAGCATTTTTCTGAAAAACGCATGGAGCATTTTGATGACAAGGGTCACGGAGCATTGTGATGAAAAGTTCATGGAGCATTGTGGTTATAAAGGTCACAGAGCCTTGTGATGATGCGGGCATGGACCATTGTGATGACAAATGTTATGAAGCATTGTGATGACTAGAGTCACGGAGCATTGTGATGACAGTGGTCATGGAACATTGTGATGACAAGGGCATGGAGCATTGTGGTGACAGGGTCATGTAGCATTGGTCTGACAAGTTTTATAGATTATTTTGATGACATTGGACATGGTGCATTGTGCTGACAAGGGCATGGATCATTGTGATGAGAAGGTCATTGAGTACTGTGAAGACAGGTGTCAGGGAGCATTGTGATGACATATGTCATGGTCCATTGCAATGACAATGGCAGGGAGCATTGTGATGCCAAATGTAATGGAGGATTTTGATGACAAATATAATGGAGCATTGTGATGACTAGGGCTTGGAGCATTATGATGACAAGGGCCATTGAGAATGTTCAGAACAAGGTCGTGAAGCATTGTGATGACAAGGTCCTGGAGCACTGTGATGAGAAATCCATAGAGACTTTTGATGACAAATCTCATGGAGCATACTGATGAAAAGGGGCATGGACCATTGTGATTACAGGGGTCTTGGAACATTATGATGACATGGGCATGGAGCATTGTGAGGAGAAGTCCAAGGAGCACTCTAAAGACATGTTTCATTGAGCTTTGTGATGACAAGGGCATGGAGCATTGTGTTTAAAGGGTTCTTGGAGCATTGTGAGGAAAAAGGCATGGATCATTGTGATGAAAAAGGCATGGGGCCTTGTCATGACAGGGTTCAAGGAGCATACAGACAACAAGTGTCAGGGAGCATTTTGATGACAAGTGTATTGAGCATTGTGATGACAAAGGTCATGGAGCATTGTGATGAGAAGACCATGGATAATTGTGATGACGAGTGTCATGGGGCACTGTGATGACAAGTGTTATGGAATATTGTGATCACAAGGGTTTGGAGCATTGTTATGACAGAGGTCATGGAGCATTTTGATTTCATTGTGATGACAATACAATGAAGCATTATGATGATGGGCATGGTGCATTGTGATGACAGGGTTCACGGATCATTGAGATGAAAAGGTTCATGGATCATTGTGATTACAGGGGTCTTGGAACACTGTGATGACAAGGGCATGGAACATGGTGAAGAGAAGGCCATGGAACCTACTGAAGACATGCGTCATGGAGCTTTGTTATGACAAGGTCATGGAGCATTTTGATTACAGGTGTCTTGGAGCATTGCGAAGACATGGGTAATGGAGCCTTGTGATGACAAGGCCGTGGAACATTGTGATGCCAATGGTCATGGAACATTGTTATGACAGAGGTAATGTAGCATTGTTATGAGAAGGGAATTGCGCATTGGTCTGAAATATTTCATGGATTATTGTGATGAGATTGGGCATGGAGCATTGTGATGAAAAGGGCACGGAACACTGTGATACATGGGTCATGGAGGATTGTAATGTCAAGGGCAAGAAGCAATGTGATGAGAGGGTTCATGGAGCACTGTGATGACAATGACATCGAGCGTTGTGAGGAGAAGGCCATGGAGCATTCTGATGTCTTGCGTCATGGAGCTTTGTGATGAAAAGGGAATAGAGCATTGTGATTACAGGGGTCTTGGAGCATTGTGATGAAAAGGGAATGGATCACTGTGATGAAAAAGGCATGGAGCCTTGTCATGACAGGGTTCAAGGAGCATACTGACGAAAAGTGTCAGGGAGCATTTTGATGACAAGTGTATTGAGCATTGTGATGACAAAGATCATGGAGCATTGTGATGAGAAGACCATGGATAATTGTGATGATGATCGTCATGCGGTGTTGTGATGATAAGTGTTATGAAACATTGTGATCACAAGGGTTTGGAGCATTATGATGACAGAGTTCATGGAGAATTTTGATTTCATTTTGATGACAATAGCCTGAAGCATTATGATGATGGTCATGGTGCATTGTGCTGACACGGTTCATGGAGCATTGAGATGAAAAAGGGCATGGAACATTGTGAATACAGGGTTCTTGGAGCATTTTAATGACAAGCGCATAGAGCTTTCTAATGACAAGGTCATGTAGAATTTTGCTGACAAATGCATGGAGCATTGTGATGACAAGTCATGGAGCATTTTGATGACAAGGACATGGTGCATTGTGATGAGAAGGGCAGGAAGCATTTTGATGACCGGGTCATGCAGCATTTTGATGAAAAGTGTAATGGAACGTTGTGATGGCAGTGGTCATGAAGCATTGTTATGATAGAGGTAATGGAGCATTTTGATGAGAAGGGCATTGAGCATTGGTCTGAAATGTTTCAAGGATTATTGTGATGAGAGAGGGCATGGAGCATTGTGATGACAAGGGCACGGAACACTGTGATACATGAGTCATGGAGGATTGTAATGAGAAGGGCATGGGGCATTGTGATGAGAAGGGCATTGAGCATTGTGATGACAAGTGTCATGGAGCTTTGTAATGACAAGGGCATGGAGCAATGTGATGAGAGCGTTTATGGAGCACTGTGATGACAATGACATGGAGCACTGTGATGCCAAGGGTCATGGAGCTTTGTGATGACAAATGTCATAGAACATTTTGATGACAAGGATGTTGTGCATTGTGATGAGAAGGGCAGGGAGCATTTTGATGACAGGGTCATGCAGCAATTTGATGAAAAGTGTAATGGAACATTTTGATGACAGGGGTTATAGAACATTTTGATGCCAGGGGTCATGGAGCTTTGGGATGAAAAGGGTCATGGAGCATTTTGATGACAGTGTTTATGGAAGATTGTGATGTCAGGGGTTATGGAACATTGTGCTGATAAGGGGATGTAGCATTGTGATGACAGGGGTCATGGAACATTGTGATTACCGGGGTGAGGGAGGATTGTGATAACTAGTGATGGAACATTGTGATATCTCAGGTGAGAGAGCATTTGGATGAGAAGTGCATGGAGCATTCTGATTTCAAGGTTTATGGCGGATAGCGATGACATGGTTGTGGATCATTGTGATGAAAAGTGCGTGGCACACTGTGATGACAAGGGTCATGGAGTATTGTTCTGACAAAGGCATGGAGCATTGTGATGACAAGGGTCACGGAGCATTGTGATGAAAATTTCATGGAGCATTGAGGTTACAATGGACACAGAGCCTTTTGAGGACGTGAACATGGACCGTTGTGTTGACAAACGTTATGAAGAATTGTGATGACTGGATTCAGGGAGCATTGTGATGACAGGTGTAATGGAGCAGTGTGATGACAAGGGCATGGAGCATTGCGTTGACAGGGGCATGGAGCATTGGTCTGACAATTTTCATAGATTATTGTGATGACAGTGGACATGGTGCATTGTGATGACAAGGGCATGGAGCATTGTGATGAGAAGGTCATGGAGTATTGTGAAGACAGGTGTCATGGAGCACTGTGATGACAAGGGTCACGGAGCAATGTGAATACAGGGGTCATGGAGCATTGGGATGACAAGGGCATGGATCATTGTGATGAGATGGTCATGGAGTATTGTAAAGACAGGTGTCAGGGAGCACTGTGATGACATATGTCATGGTCCATTGCGATGACAATGTCAGGGAGCATTGAGATGCCAAATGTAATGGAGGATTGTGATGACAAATATAATGGAGCATTGTGATGACTAGGGCTTGGAGCATTATGATGACAAGGGCCATTGAGAATTTTCATGACAAGGTCGAGGAGCATTGTGATGACAAGTTCCTGGAGCTTTGTGATTAGAAATCCATGGAGCCTTGTGAAGACAAGTCTCATGGATCATACTGATGAAAAGGGGCATGGAATATTCTGATTACAGGGGTCTTGCAACTTTGTGATAACAAGTGCATGGAGCATTGTGATGACAAGGGCATGGAGCATTGGTCTAATACGTTTCATGGATTATTGTGATGACAGCTGGAATGGCGCATTGCGATGACAAGGGCATGGAGCATTGTGATGACCAGGTCATGCCGTATTGTGAAGACAGGTGTCAGGGAGCATTGTGATGACATATGTAATGGCCCATTGTGATGACAATGGCATGGAGCATTGTGATGCAAAGTGTCATGCAGGATTCTGATGACAAAGGTAATGGAGCATTCTGATGACAATGGCTTGGAGCATTGTGATGACAAGGCTCAGGGAGCATTGTGCTAAAAAGTGCATGGAAAATTGTGATGACAAGGGTCATGAAGCATTCTGATGACAAGCTTGTGGAGTATTTTGATGACAATAGCATGGAGCATTGTGATGAAAACAGCATGGGGCATTGTGTTGAAAAAGGCATGGAGCCTTTTCGTGACAGTGTTCAAGGAGCATTCTGATGACAAGTGTCAGGGAGCACTGTGATGACAAGTGTATTGAGAATTGTGATGACAAAGGTCATGGAGCATTGTGATGAAAAGGGCATGGAGTATTGTGATGACAGGCATCATGGAGCGTTGTGATGACAAGTGTTATGGAACATTGTGATCACAAGTGTTTGGAGAATTGTCATGACAGATGTCATGGATCATTTTGATTTCAAGGAGCAGGGAGCATTTTGATGACAAGGGCATGAAGCAATGTGATCCCAAGGTTCATGGAGTATTGTGATGACAATGGAAATGGAGTATAGTGATGAAAAGCGCATAGAGCATTGTAATGACAAGGTCATGTAGCATTTTGCTGACAAAGGCATGGAGCATTGTGATGACAGGTGTCATGGAGCACTGTGATGACAAGCGTCACGGAGCATTGTGAATACAGGGGTCATGGAGCATTGGGATGACAATGGCATGGATCATTGTGATGACAAGTGTCATGGAGCACTGAGCTGAAAATGTTCATGGAGTGTTGTGATGACAGGGGTCATGGAGCATTGTGATGACCAAGGAATGGAGCAATGTGATGACAAGAGTCCCAGATCATTGTGTTGTCAGGTGTCATGGAGTGTTGTGATGACAATGGTCATGAAGCAATTTGATGATTAGATCGTGGAGCATTGGGCTGAAAATGCTCATGGATTATTGTGATGACAGTGGTCATGGAGCATTGTGATGACAGAGGTAATGGAGCATGGTGATGAGAAGGGCTTTGATCATTGCTCTGAAATATTTCATGGATTATTGTGATTACAGGGGTCTTGGAGCATTGTGATGAAAAGGGCATGGATCATTGGGATGAAAAAGGCATGGAGACGTGTCATGACAGGGTTAATGGAGCATTCTGATGACAATGGAGCATACTGATGACAAGTGTCAGGGAGCATTGTGATGACAAGTGTATTGAGCATTGTGATGACAAAGGTCATGGAGCATTGTGATGAGAAAACCATGGATAATTGTGATGATGAGAGTCATGGGGTGTTGTGATGATAAGTGTTATAGAACATTGTGATTACAAGGGTTTGGAGCATTATGATGACAGAGGTCATGGAGAATATTGATTTCATTGTGATGACAATAGCCTGAAGCATTGTGATGATGGGCATGGTGCATTGTGATGACAGGGTTCATGGAGAATTGAGATGAAAAGGGGCATGGAGCATTGTGATAACAGGGGACTTGGAGCATTGTGATGAGAAGGCCATGGAGCATTCTGATGACATGAGTCATGGAGCTTTTTGATGAGAAGGGTATGGAGCTTTGTGATTACAGGGATCTTGGAGCATTGTGATGAAAAGGGCACGGATTATTGTGATGAGAAAGGCATGGAGCCTTGTCATGACAGGGTTCAAGGAGCATACTGACGACAAGTGTCAGTTAGCATTGTGATGACAAGTGTATTGAGCATTGTGATGACGAAGATCATGGAGCATTGTGATGAGAAGACCATGGATAATTGTGATGATGAGCGTCATGGGGTGTTTTGATGATAAGTGTTATAGAACATTGTGATCACAAGGGTATGGAGCATTATGATGACAGAGGTCATGGAGAATATTGATTTCATTGTGATGACAATAGCCTGAAGCATTGTGATGATGGGCATGGTGCATTGTGATGACAGGGTTCATGGAGCATTGAGATGAAAAGTTCATGGAGCATTGTGGTTAAAAAGGTCACAGAGACTGTTGATGACGAGGGCATGGACCATTGTGATGACAAAGGTCATGAAGCATTCTGATAACTGGAGTCAAGAAGCATGTGATGACAGGGGTCATGGAGGATTGTGATAACAAGGGCATGGAGCACTGTGATGACAAGGGCATGGAACATTGGTCTAATAAGTTTCATGGATTATTGTGATGACAGTTGGAATGGAACATTGTGATGACAAGCGCATGGGGCATTGTGATGCCAAGTGTTATGGAGAATTCTGTTGACAAAGGTAATGGAGCATTCTGCTGACAAGGGTCAGGGAGCATTGTGCTGACAGGTGCATGGAGAATTGTGATGACAAGGGTCATGGAGCATTCTGATGACAAGCTGGTGGAGTATTTTGATGACAATGGCATGGAGCATTGTGAAGAAAACGGCATGGGGCATTGTGTTGAAAGAGGCATGGAGCCTTTTCGTGACAGGGTTCAAGGAGCATTCTGATGACAAGTGTCAGGGAGCATTGTGATGACAATTGTATTGAGAATTGTGATGACAAAGCTCATGGAGCATTGTGATGACAAGTCATGGAGCATTTTGATGACAAGGGCATGGTGCATTGTGATGAGAAGTTCAAGGAGAATTTTGATGACCGGGTCATGCAGCAATTTGATGAAAAGTGTAATGGAACATTTTGATGCCAGGGGTTATAGAACATTGTGATGTCAAGGGTCTTGCAGCTTTGGGATGAAACGGATCATGGAGGATTTTGATGGCAGGTGTCATGGAACATTGTGACGATAAGGGGATGTAGCAGTGTGATGACAGGGTCATGGATCATTGTGATTTCAGGGGTGAGGGAGTATTGTGATGACTAGTGATGGAACACAGTGATATCACTTCTGAGAGAGCATTTTTATGAGAAGGGCATGGAACATTGTGATTACAAGATTTATGGAGCATTGCAATTACAAGGTTGTGGAACGTTGTGATGAAATGCGCGTGGCATATTGTGAAGACAATTGTCATGGAGAATTGTTCTGACAAAGACATGGAGGATTGTGATGGCAAGTGTCACAGAGAATTGTGATGAAAAGTTCATGGAGCATTGCGGTTACAAAGGTCACAGAGCTTTGTGATGATGCGGGCATGGACCATTGTTATGACAAACGTTATGAAGCATTGAGGTGACTGGAGTCAGGGAGCATTGTGATGCCAGGGGTCATGGAGCATTGTAATGACATGTGTCATGGAGCATTGTGCTGACAAGCGCATAGAGCATTGTGATGACAAGGGTCATGGAGCATTTTACTGAGAAAGGCATAGAGCATTGTGATGACAAGGGTCAAAGAGCATTGTGATGAAAAGTTCATGGAACATTGTGGTCAAAAAGTCACAGAGACTGTTGATGACGAGGGCATGGGCAACTGTGATGACAAAGGTCATGAAGCATTGTGATGACTGGAGTCACGGAGCATTGTGATGACAGGTGTCATGGACCTTTGTGATAACAAGGGCATGGAGCATTGTGATGACAAGGGCCTGGAGCATTGGTCTAATAAGTTTCATGGATTATTGCGATGACAGTTGGAATGGTGCATTGTGATGACAAGGGCATGGAGCATTGTGATGACCTGGTCATGCAATATTGTGAAGAAAGGTGTCAGGGAGCATTGTGATGACATATGTAATGGCCCATTGGGATGACAATGGCATGGAGCATTGTGATGCCAAGTGTCATGGAGGATTCTGATGACAAAGGTAATGGAGCGTTGTGATGACAATGGCTTGGAGCATTGTGATGACAAGGGTCAGGGAGAATTGTGCTGACAAGTGCATGGAGAATTGTGATGACAAGTGTCATGGAGCCTTCTGAGCACAAGCTTGTGGAGTATTTTGATGTAAACTGCACGGAGCATTGTGATGAAAATGGCATGGGGCATTGTGATGAAAAATGCACGGAGCCTTTTCGTGACAGGGTTTAAGGAGCATTCTGATGACAAGTGTCAGGGAGCATTGTGATGACAAGTGTATTGAGAATTGTGATGACAAAGGTCATGGAGCATTGTGATGAAAAGGGCATGGAGTATTGTGATGACAGGCATCATGGAGCGTTGTGATGACAAGTGTTATGGAACATTGTGATCACAAGGGTTTGGAGCATTGTGATGACAGAGGTCATGGATCATTTTGATTTCAAGGAGCATGGAGCATTGTGATGACAAGGGCATGAATCAATGTGATCCCAAGGTTCATGGAGGATTGTGATGACAATGGAAATGGAGTATTGTGATGACAAGCGTATAGAGCATTGTAATGACAAGGTCATGTAGCATTTTGCTGACAAAGGCATGGAGCATTGTGATGACATGTGTCATGGAGCACTGTGATGACAAGTGTCACGGATCATTGTGAATACAGGGGTCATGGAGCATTGGGATGACAAGGTCATGGATCATTGTGATGACAAGGGTCATGGAGCACTGGGCTGAAAATGTTCATGGAGTATTGTGATGACAGGGGTCATGGAGCATTGTGATGACTAGGGAATGGAGCATTGTGATGACAAGTGTCCCGGATCATTGTGTTGTCAGGTGTCATGGAGTGTTGTGATGACAGTGGTCATGGAGCATTGTGATGATATTGGCCATGGAGCATTGTGATGAGTAGGTCGTGGAGCACTGGGCTGAAAATGTTCATGGATTATTGTGATGACAGGCGTCATGGAGCATTGTGATGACAAGGGATTGGAGCATGGTGATGACAAGGTCCTGGAGCACTGTGATGAGAAGACCATGGAGACTTGTGATGACAAGTCTCATGGAGCATTCTGATGAAAATGGGCATGGAGCATTGTGATTACAGGGTTCTTGGAGCATTGTGATGACGAGGGCATGGAGCAATGTGATGAAAAAGCCATGGAGCATTCTGATGACATGCGTCATGGACTTTTGTGATGACAAGGTCATGGAGCATTGTGATTACAGGGATCTTGGAGCATTGTGATGAATACGGCATGGATCATTGTGATGAAAAAGGCATGGAGCCTTGTCATGAGACGGTTCAGGGAGCATACTGACGACAAGTGTCAGGGAGCATTGTGATGACAAGTGTATTGAGCATTGTGATGACAAAGATCACGGAGCATTGTGATGAGAATACCATGGGTAATTGTGATGATGAGCGTCATGGGGTGTTGTGATGATAAGTGTTATGGAACATTGTGATCACAAGGGTTTGGAGCATTATGATGACAGAGGTCATGCAGAATATTGATTTCATTGTGATGACAATAGCCTGAAGCATTATGATTATGGGCATGGTGCATTGTGATAAAAGGGTTCATGGAGCATTGAAATGAATAGTGTCATAGATCATTGTGATTACAGGGTTCTAGGAGAATTGTGATGAGAAGTGTCATGGAGCTTTGTGATGACAAGGCCATGGAACATCGTGATGGGAGGGATCATGGAGCATTGTTATGACTGGGGTAATGGAGCATTGTGATGTCAAGGACATGGAGCATTGTGATGAGAAGGCCATGGAGCATACTTATGACATGTGTCACGGAGCTTTGTGAAGACAAGGGCATGGAGCAATGTGATGAGAGCGTTCATTTAGCATTGTGATGACAATGACATGGAGCATTGTGATGCCAAGGGTCATGGATCTTTGTGATGACAAAGGTCATGGAGCATTTTGATGGAAAGGGCATTGTGCATTGTGATGTGAAGGGCAGGGAACATTCTGATGACAGGGTCATGGAGCAATATGATGAAAACTGTCATGGAGCATTTTGATGACATGTGTTATGGAACATTGTGATGTCAGGGGTCATCGAACATTGTGATGATAAGTGCATGTAGCATTGTGATGACAGGAGTCATGGAACATTGTGATGACTGGGGTGAGGGAGTATTGTGACTAATAGTGATGTAGCATTGTGATATCAGTGGTGAGAGAGCATTTTGATGAGAAGAGTATGGAGTATAGTGATGACAAATTTTATGGAGCATTGTGATGACAAGATTGTGGAGCACTGTGATGACATGTGCATGGCACATTGTGATGACATTTGTCATGGAGCATTGTGCTGACAAGCGCATGGAGCATTGTGATGACAAGGGTCAAAAAGCATTGAGATGAAAATTTCATGGAGTATTGTGGTTAAAATGGTCACAGAGATTGTTGATGACGAGGGCATGGACCATTGTGATGACAAAGGTCATGAAGCATTGTGATGACTGGAATCACGGAGAACTGTGATGACAGGGGTCATGGAGCACTGTGATAAAAAGGGCATGGAGCATTGTGATGACAAGGGCATGGAACATTGGTCTAATATGTTTCATGGATTATTGTGATGACACTTGGAATGGCGCATTGTGATGACAAGTGCATGGAGCATTGTGATGACCAGGTCATGCAATATTGTGAAGAGAGGTGTCAGGGAGCATTGTGATGACATATGTAATGGCCCATTGTGATGACAAGGGCATGGAGCATTGTGATGACCAGGTCATGCCGTATTGTGAAGACAGGTGTCAGGGAGCATTGTGATGACATATGTAATGGCCCATTGTGATGACAATGGCATGGAACATTGTGATGCCAAGTGTCATGGAGGATTCTGATTACAAATGTAATGGAGCATTGTGATCACAATGGCTTGGAGCATTGTGATGACTAGGGTCAGGGAGCATTGTGCTGACAAGTGCATGGAGAATTGTGATGACAAGTGTCATGGAGCATTCTGATGACAAGCTTGTGGAGTATTTTGATGACAATGGCACGGAGCATTGTGATGAAAACGGCATGGGGCATTGTGATGAAAAATGCATGTAGCCTTTTCGTGACAGGGTTTAAGGAGCATTCTGATGACAAGTGTCGGGGAGCATTGTGATGACAAGTGTATTGAGAATTGTGGTGACAAAGGTCATGGAGCATTGTGATGAAAAGGGCATGGAGTATTGTGATGACAGGCATCATGGATTATTGTGATGACAAGTGTTATGGAACATTGGGATCACAAGGGTTTGGAGCATTGTGATGACAGAGGTCATGGATCATTTTGATTTCAAGGAGCATGGAGCATTGTGATGACAAGGGCATGAAGCAATGTGATCCCAAGGTTCATGGAGGATTGTGATGACAATGGAAATGGAGTATTGTGATGACAAGCGCATAGAGCATTGTAATGACAAGGTCATGTAGCATTTTGCTGACAAAGGCATGGAGCATTGTGATGACATGTGTCATGGAGCACTGTGATGACAAGCGTCACGGATCATTGTGAATACAGGGGTCATGGAGCATTGGGATGACAAGGTCATGGATCATTGTGATGACAAGGGTCATGTAGCACTGGGCTGAAAATGTTCATGGAGTGTTGTGATGACAGGAGTCATGGAGCATTGTGATGACTAGGGAATGGAGCATTGTGATGACAAGAGTCCCGGATCATTGTGTTGTCAGGTGTCATGGAGTGTTGTGATGACAGTGGTCATGGAGCATTGTGATGATATTGGACATGGAGCTTTGTGATGAGAAGACCTTGGGTAATTGTGATGTTGAGCATCATGGAGCACTGTGGTGACAAGGGGCATGAAGTATTGTGATGACAGGTGTCAGGGAGCATTGTGATGACAGGGGTCATGGAGCATTGTGATGACAAGGGGATGGAGCATTGTGATGACAAGTGCATGGAGCATTGTGATGACAAGTGCATGGAGCATTCCAATGTCAAATGGATGGAGAATTGTGATGACAAGAGCATGTAACATATTGACGAGAAGTGTCATGTAGCACTGTGATGACATGGACGTGGAGAATTGTGATGACAAGGGATATGGAGCATTGTGATAACCAGGGCATAGTGCATTGTGATGACAGGGTTCATGGAGCATTATTATGAGAACGGCCATGGTGCATTCTGACATAAGATATCACTTATGAAGGGAATGTAAACATGGCTACATATGAACTGAATTAGGAAAGAGAACAGAGTCTCAGATTTAGAAAACACTCTAACGCTTGCTTAAGGGGAAAGAGAGGTGGGGAGATGCACAAAACATAAGATTGATATTAGCACAGGTACCGTTCCATAGTCCAAAAACAGAAGAGGCAAGCCCTACTCCTTCCTCAGTGAATGCAACTCAACATCCCTATTCCCCGCCGAGAAACATATCTGACTAGTAAGAATTTTAAAACCTATGTATTGATATGTCTCCGTAAGGGAAACAAGTGTGTCTAGAACGACATAAACATGGCAGTGAGAATCAGCTCAAACCCAATATAAAACTGAATTTCAAAACAAAACATAAAAACAGTAAAATTCTTACACAATACCTTCAGGGGTTCTGATGAAACTTGGAATGACCCTATCTACAATGACAGCTGGATGTCGCATAAGGCTGGTCACTTGGGACTGAGAGCATTGGTGAGATTGGGTGAAAAAATGCAGACCCTTTAAAGCAATAATGCCTGCCACCCATTCCATGGTTCCCAACTCTCCAGGTAGAAGGGAATATCACTACATTTATAACGTGTATGGGAACCTAGAGAATGGAAACCATCTGATGGTGAAAGGTTTCTAAAACTCTACTACTTTTTTTCTCTCCTTGTGCTCCAGTTTGACATTCCAACTGCTTTACTATCAATCTCCCAACTTTGAAAGTCAGCCCCCATAAACTTCTGGTTCGCACAGTTGGCAAATTGTGCAGAGGATATAAGGGAAGAGAGAGAACCAATGAGAGAGTAGCTGTAGGCATTTGGACAGCCACATGTCACTATAATTTCCCGTCACAAAGAGGCATTAACCAACGTCTCAGCCTGCCCCCAAAGAATCATTATAAGTCCAGAAGCAAAAGAGTTGATTTGCGGTCAGCTCACAAAAACGCGAGTTGAAAAATGGATCTCAGGGCCACAGCAATTCACTAACATGCAGAGTTATAAAGGACTACTCTCTTCCAAAAATCTGTTGAGAGAAAGCCATGAGGCGGAAGGGAAAATGAGGCAGAATGGCATGAAACAGATTTCAAGAGGTACAATGGAATCACCTTTAAACACAGGAAAAGCATTACAACTTCGAAAATTATGGAAATGGCCATAAAGGGCATATGGATTTTCACGTGAATATATACAGGAGAAAACGCATATGCCCTTTTTGGACAAGCAAGCAAGTGGGCAATGCAAATCAGCACTACAAAGAAGTATCACTTCCTACGGGTGAAAAGGGACATCCACAAAATGTGTAAAAAACAGAAAGGCAAGACAGGCCCAGGAGAACAGGGAGCCTGGTTGTGCTGATGGGCGGGATGTAAATTGCCAACTGCCTCTCTGGAGGAGTGCATTGTTTTCCCTAAAACAAGTAAACAACAGAGCTACAGAGCCAAGGGCACTTCCAGTCTAGGGAATATACCTTGGGAAAACTGAAAATAAATAAGACAGATCCACACCAAAATTCAGGGATGAACTGCTTACAAAAACCTCAACATGGGTACACTGGAAATATCCCAAGAAAGACATAAATGGTTCAAGAAACTGTGGTACTTACATATGATGGAATATCCCTCAGCCATGAAATCAATGTCATAAGGCCAGTAGCAGCAAAATGAGTGGATTCATATACGATAATTCTAAGTGAAATAAGTCACACAGAAAAAGAAACTTATCATAATATATCACTTATGAAGATCCTGTAAACATGGCTACACATGAACTGAGTTAGGAAAGAGAAGAGACTCACATTTAAAAAACACCCTTATGCCTGCTTAAGGGGGTAGGAGAGGTGGGGTGATGCATAAAACCAGAGTTTGATATTAGTACAGGTACCGTTCCAAAAACCAAATACGGAAGAGACAAGACCTACACCTTCCTCAGTGAAAGGGACTCAACACCCCATATTCACCGCAGACTAATATATCTTACTAGTATGAATCATAAAACCTATGTATTGATATGTCTCCATAAGGGAATCAAGTGTGTCTAGACTGGCATAAACATGGCAGAGAGAATCAGCTCAAACCCACTATAAAAAGGAATTTCAAAAACAAAACAAAATAAAAGGGAAATTCTTTACAATTCCTTCAGGGTCTCTGATGAAACCTGGAATGACCCTATCTACAATGACAGCTGGATGTGGCATAAGGCTGGACACTTGGGACTGAGAGGACTGGTGAGATTGGGTGATCAAATGCAGACCCTTTAAAGCAATAATGAGTGGAACCCATTCCATGTGTCCCAACTCTCCAGGTTGAAGGGAATATTACTATAGCTATAACATGTACGGGAAACCTAGAAAATGGACACACTGTGAATAGGAAAGGTCTCTGAAACTCAACGAATAGTCCCTCTCCTGGTGCTCCTGTTTGACTTTCCAACTGCTTTACTATCAATCTCCCAACTTGGAGAGATAGCCCCTTTAATCTCCTGGTTCTCACAGGTTGCCAATTTGGCAGAGGATGAAAGGGAAGAGGGACAACCAATGAGAGAGTAGCTGTTAGGCATTTGGACGGGCACATGTCACTCTTCTTTCCCGGGAGGAAGAAGAATTAAACAAAGTCTCAGCCACCCAACGGACACCAGTATAGGTCCTGATCCAAAGTTTGGACTTGCATTCAGCTCACAAAAAACGAGTTGAAAAATGGAGCTCAGGGGCACAGCAATTCACAAACTGGCATAGAAATACAGGACAACTATCGACCAAATATCTGTTTAATGTAGGCAACGAGGCAGACTTGAAAGCGAGGCAGAATAGCAGGAGACAGATTTCAAGAGGTACGTTGGAATCGCCTTTAAAGCACAGGAAAAGCGGCACAACTTCGACAATGATGCACTAGGCCAAAACGGGCGTATGAGTTTTCTCCTGAATATATTCAGGAGAAAACACATATACGCTTTTTGGCCAGGCAAGCAAGCAGGCAATTCAAATCTGCACTACAAAGAAGTATCACTTCCCACCGGTCAAAAGGGACATCCACAAAATGGGTAATTACCAGAAAGGCAAGACAGGTCCTGGAGAACAGGGAGCCTTGTTATGCTGATTCGTGGGATGTAAATTGTCAACTGCCTCTCTGGAGGAGTGCATTGAGTTCCCTGAAACAAGTAAACAACAGAGGTACAGAACCAAGGGCACTTCCAGTCTAGGGAATATACCTTGGGAAAACTGAAAATCAATAAGACAGAGCCACCCCACTATTTAGGGCTGCACTGCTTACAAGAAGCTCATTTGTGTGCACCTTAAATATCCCTGAAAGATAAAAATGGTACAAAAAATTGTGGTACTTACGTCCGATGAAATATCCCTCAGCCATGAAATCAATGTCATAAGACCAGTAGCAGCAAAATGAGTGGATTCAGGTACGATGATTCTAAGTGAAATAAGTCACCCAGAAAAAGAAACTTATCATAAGATATCACTTATAGGTATACTGTAAACATGGCTACACATGAACTGAGTTAGGAAAGAGAACAGAGTCTCACATTTAGAAAAAACTCTGATGCCTGCATAAGGGGGAAGGAGAGGTGGGGTGATGCATAAAACAAGAGTTTAATATTAGAACAAGTACCGTTCCAAAAACCTAATACTTAATATCAAGACCTACAACTTCCTCAGTGAACGGGACGCAACAACCCATATTCCGTGCAGAGGAATATATCTGACTAATAAGAATCTTAAAACCTATGTACTGATATGTCTCCGTAAGGGAATCAAGTGTGTCTAGACTGGCATAAACATGGCAGCGACAATCAGCTCAAACCCACTATAAAAAAAATTTCAAAAACAAAAAAAAAAAAACAGGGAAATTCTTTACAATTCCTTCAGGGTCTCTGATGAAACCTGGAATGACCATGTCTACAATGACAGCTGGATATGGCATAAGGCTGGACACTTGGGACTGGGAGGATTGGTGAGACTGGGTGAGCAAATGCAGACCGTTTAAAGCAATAATGCATGGCACCCATTCCCTGGGTCCCAACTCTCCAGGTTGTAGGGAATATTACTACAGCTATAACATGTACGGGAAACCTAGAGAATGGACACACAGTGAATATGAAAGGTTTCTAAAACTCAACGAATAGTCCCTCTCTTTGTGCGCCAGTTTGAGTTTCCAACTGCTTTACTATCAATCTCCCAACTTGGAGAGACAGCACCTTTAACCTCCTGGTTCTCACAGGTTGCCAATTTGGCAGAGGATGAAAGGGAAGAGGGAGAACCAATGAGAGAGTAGCTGTTAGGCATTTGGACGGGAACATGTCACTCTAATTGCCTGGCAGGAAGAAGAATTAACCAAAGACTCTTCCCCCTACCGGGAACCAGTATAGGTCCTGAACCGAAATTTTGGACTTGCGATCAGCTCACAAAAAACGATTTGATAAATGGAGCTCAGGTGCACAGCAATTCACAAACTGGCAGAGTAATAAAGGAGAGCTATCTTCCAAAAATCTTTTGAAGGAAGGCAAAGAGGCGGACTTGAAAGCGAGGCAGAATAGCAGGAAACAGATTTCAAGCGGTACGTTGGAATCACCTGTAAAGCACAGGAAGAGGGGCACAACTTCGACAATGATGCACTTGGCCAAAAAGTGTGTATGTGTTTTCTCCTGAATATATTCAGGGGAAAACGCATACGCCCTTTTTGGCCAAGCAAGCAAGCGGGCAATGCAAATCTGCAGTACAAAGAAGTATCACTTCCCACCAGTCAAAATGGACATTGGCAAAATGTGTAAAAACCAGAAAGGCAAAAGAGGACCTGGAGAACCGGGAGCCTTTTTATGTTGATGGGCGGAATGTAAGTTGCCAACTGCCACTCTGGAGGAGTGCATTGTGTTCCCTAAAACAAGTAAACAACAGAGCTACAGAGCCAAGGGCACTTTAAGTCTAGGGAATATACCTTGGGAAAACTGAAAATCAATAAGACAGAGCCACCCCACAATTTAGGGATGCATTGCTTACAAGAACCTCAACTTGGGTACATAAAATTATCACAAGAAAGTTAAAAATGGTTCAAAAAATTGTGGTACTTACGTACGATGGAATATCCCTCAGCCATGAAATCAATGTCATAAGACCCTTAGCAGCAAAATGAGTGAATACAGGTACCATGATTCTAAGTGAAATAAGTCACACATAAAAAGAAGCTTATCATAGTATATGACTTATGAAGTTCCTGTAAACATGGCTACACATGAACTGAGTTAGGAAAGAGAACAGAGTCTCACATTTAGAATACACTCTTATGCCTGCTTAAGGGGGAAGGAGAGGTGGGGTGATGCATAAAACCAGAGTTTGATATAAGCACAGGTACTGTTCCAAAAACCAACTATGGAATAGTTAAAACTACACCTTCCTCGGGGAAAGGGACTCAAAACACCATATTTTCCACAGAGGAATATATCTGACTAGTAAGAATCTTAAAACCTATGTATTGATATGTCTCCATAAGGGAATCAAGTGTGTCTAGACTGGCATAAACATGGCAGTGAGAATCAGCTCAAACCCACTATTAAAAGGAATTTCAAAAACAAAACAAAAAAACAGGGAAATTCTTTACAATTCCTTCAGGGTCTCTGATGAAACCTGGACTGAATCTATCTACAACTACAGCTTGATGGGGCATAAGGCTGGACACTTCGGACTGAGAGTCTTGGTGAGACTGCGTGAGCAAACACAGACCATTTAAAGCTATAATGCGTGGCCTCCATTCCATGGTTCCAAACTCTCCAGGTTGAAGGGAATATTAATACAGCTATAACATGTACTGTAAACCTAGAGAATGGACACACTGTGAATATGAAAACTTTCTAAACTCAAGGAATAGTCCCTCTACTGGTGTTCCAATTAGACTTTCCAACCGCTTGACTATCAATCTCCCAACTTAGAGAGACAGCCCCTTTAACCTCCTGGATAACACAGGTTGACAATTTGGCAGAGGATGAAAGGGACCAGGGAGAACCAATGAGAGAGTAGCTGTTAGGCATTTGGACGGCCACATGTGACTCTAATTGCCCGGCAGGAAGAAGAATTAACCAAACATTCATCCCGCTGCCGGAAACCAGTATAAGTCCTGAACCGAAATTTTGGACTTGCGGTCAGCTCACAAAAAACGATTTGATAAATGGAGCTCAGAGGCACAGCAGTTCACAAACTGGCAGAGTAATAAAGGACAGCTATCGTCCAAAAATTGTTTGAAGGAAGGCAACGAGGTGGACTTGAAAGCGAGGCAGAATCACAGTAAACAGATTTCAAGAGGTACGTTGGAATCACCTTTCAAGCACAGGAAGAGGGGCACAACTTCGACAATGATGCACTTGTCCAAAAATGGTGTATTCGTTTTCTCCTGAATATATTCAGGAGAAAATGCATACGCCCTTTTTGGCCAAGCAAGCAAGCGGGCAAGGCAAATCTGCAGTACAAGGAAATATCCCTTCCCACCGGTCAAAAGGGACATAGGAAAAATGTGTAAAAAAACAGAAAGGCAAGAGAGGACCTGGAGAACAGGGAGGCTTGTTATGCTGTTGGGCGGGATGTAAGTTGGCAACTGCCTCTCTGGAGGAGTGTATTGTGTTCCCTAAAACATGTAAACAACAGAGCTACATAGGCAAGGGCACTTCCAGTCTAGGGAATATACATTGGGAAAACTGAAAATCAATAAGACAGACCCACCCCAAAATTTAGGGATGCACTGCTTACAAGAACCTCAACTTGGGTACACCTTAAATATCACAGGAAAGTTAAAAATGGTTCAAAAAATAGTGGTACTTACGTACGATGGAATATCCCTCAGCCATGAAATCAATGTCATAAGACCAGTAGCAACAAAATGAGTGGATTCAGGTACGATGATTCTAAGTGAAATAAGTCACACAGAAAAAGAAACTTATCATAAGATATCACTTATGAAGGTCCTGTAAACATGGCTACACATGAACGGAGTTAGGAAAGATTACAGAGTAACTAATCTTATCATAAGGTATCACTCATAGCGGGAATGTACACATGACTACACATGATCTGAATGACAAACACAACAGAGTCACACATTTAGGAAACATCTTTTGCCTGCTTAAGAGGAAAGCCGAGGCAGGGTGATGCATAAAACCACAGTTTTAAATTAGCACAGATACCGTTATATAAACCATGTATGTAATAGACAACTCCTACTCCCGGCACAATGAACGGGACTCAACACCCCCTATTCATTGCAGAGGAATATGTCTGACTCTATGTATTTTAAAACATATGTATTCTCATGTCTCCATAAAGGAATCATGTGTGTGTATAACGGCATGAACACAGCACTGAAATTCATTTAAACCCACTTATAAAAATAAATTTCATAATCAAAATGCAAAAACAGATAGAAAGTCTTAAAAATTACGTTCAGGGCCTGTGATGCAAGCTAGATTGACCACCATTCCACCCACAGCTGGATCAGACATAAGACTGGACAATTGGGGCTGAAAAGATTTCTGAGGTTGTGTGAACAAAAGAACACCACTTAGAGCAATACTGTGTGCTACCCATTCTAGTGGTCCCAACTCTCCAGGTTTAAGGGAATCTTCCTACAGTTAAAACATGCATGGGAAACCCAACGGATGGTACTCTGTGTAATTGGGAAAGTTTTCTAAAAGGTACCTCATTTTTCCTTTTGTCGTGCTCGGCTTCGCCATTCCATCTGCATTACTAAAAATCTCCCCACTTGGAGTGTCAGCGCCTTTACCCTCCCGTTATGCACAGTTTGAAAATTGTGCAGAGGATGAACAGGAAGAGGGGAAATAAATGAGAGATTAGCTGTAGGTGTTTGGATGGGCACATGTCACTCTAGTTTCCCATCAGGAAGAGGAATTAACCAAAGGCTCAGCCTGAAGCCCTGGAACCAGAGTAGGGCCTAAAGCCATCCCGCGGTACTGCAGCCAGCTCACAAAGAGGCGAGTTGAAAAATGGAAATCAGGGGCACAGCAATTCACAAACTTGCAGAGTTATAAAGGACAACTATCATCCAGAAATATATTGAGGAAAGGCAGTGAAGAGGATTTGAATGCAAGGCAGAATTGAAGGAAACAGATTTCAAGAGGTAGATTGGAGTCGTCTTTAAAGCACATGAAAAGCGACAGAATTTCGAAAATGTTGCCCTTGGCTGAAAAGGGACTATGTGTATTTTCCTGAATATATTCGGGAAAAAATGCATATGACCTTTTTGGCCAAGCAAGCCATCAGGCATTGCAAATCCACACTACATAGAAGTGTCCCTTACCTCCAGTCAAAAGGACCATCCATAAATAGTGTAAAAGCCACAAATGCAGGACAGGCCATGGAGAAAAGGGAGCCTGGTTACGCCGATGGACAGGATGTAAATTGCCAACAGCCTCTCTGGAGAACTGTATGTTGTTTTCTAAAACAGAGCTACAGAGCATAGCACACTTCCACTCATGGGCGTGTATTTTGGAAAACTAAAAATCCACAACACACAGCCAGCCCAAACTTTAGGGCTGCTCTGTTTACAAGAACCTCGACTTCAGTACACTTTAAATATCCCAGGAAAGGAAAAAAAATGGATATAGATGTTGTGGTACTTATATACAATTGAATGTCACTCAGACATAAAATCAATGTCATAAGGCCAATAGCAGCATAATGAGTGGCTTTAGGTACGATGATGCTAAGTGAAATGAGCCACAAAGAAAAAGAAACTTATTGTAATATATCACTTATAGAGGAAATGTAAACATGGCTACACATGAACTGAATTTCAAAAGAGAACAGAGTTACACATTTAGAAAACACACTTATGCCTCCCTAAGGGGAAAGGTGACATGGGGTGATGTGTAAAAGCAGAGTTTGAAATTAGCACAGATCCCATTCCATATACCAAATATGTAATAGACAAGACCTACTCCTTTCTCAATAAACTGGACACAAAACACCCTATTCACTGAAGAGGAATATATCTGACTGGTAATAACCTTGGAACCTATGTATTTATATGTCTGCATAATGGAATCAAGTGTATGTAGATTGGCATAAACACAGATCAATGGAACAGGACAGAAAGCCCAGAGATAAACCTACATACCTATGGCTATCTCATCTATGAAAAAGGAGCTAAGGATATACAATGGAGAAAAGACAGTCTCTTCAGTAATTGGTGCTGGTAAAACTGGACCCCTACACATAAAAGAATGAAATTAGAACACTCCATAACACCATACACAAAAATAAACTCTAAATTGATTAGAGATCTAAATATAAGACCAGACACTATAAAACACTTAGAGGAAACCATAGGCAGAACACTCTATGACATAAATCACAGCAAGATCCTTTTGGACCCATCTCCTAGAGAAATGGAAATAAAAACAGAAATCAACAAATGGGACCTAATGAAACTTAAAAGCTTTTACACAGTACAGGAAAACATAAACAAGATGCAAAAACAACCCTCAGAATGGGAGAAAATATTTTCAAATGAAGCAATTGACAAAGGATTAATCTCCAAACTTTACAAGCACCTCATGTAGCTCAATATCACAAAAACAAACAACCCAATCCAAAAACGGGCAGAAGACCTAATAGACATTTCTCCAAAGAAGATATACAGATTACCAAGAAACACATGAAAGGATGCTGAACATCACTAATCATTAGAGAAATGCAAATCAAAACTACCCTGAGGTATCACCTCACAGCAATCAGAGTGGCAATCATCAAAAAAATCTACAAAACAATAAATGCTGGAGAGGCCTTTATTGGAGGAAAGGGAACACACTTGCACTGTGGGTGGGAATGTAAATTGATATGGGCACTAGGGAGAACAGTACGGGGGGTCCTTTAAATAACTAACAATAGAAGTACCATATGACACAACAATCCAAGTACTGGGCATTTGCCTTGCGAAAACCATAATTCAAAAAGAGTTATGTACAAAAATGTTCATTGCAGCTCTATTTGCATTAGCCAGGACATGGAAGCAACCTAAGTGTCCATCGACAGATGAATGGATAAAGAAGATCTGGCACATATATACAATCAAATATTACTCAACCATAAAAAGAAGCAAAACTGAGTTATTTGTACTGAGGTGGATGGACTTAGAATCTGTCCTACACAGTGAATTAAGTCAGAAAGGGAAAAACAAATACTGTATGTTAACAGAGATATATGGAATCTAATGAAGAAAAAAAAAGATTTTGAAGAACCTAGTGGCAGGACAGGATTAAGGACACAGACATAGAGAAAGGACTTGAGGACACCGGAAGGGGGATGGGTAAGCTCGGACGAAGTGAGAGAGTGGCATGGACATAAATACATTACCAAATGTAACACCGATAGCTACTGGAAAGCAGCCACATAGAACAGGGAGATCAGCTCGGTGCTTTGTGACCACATAAATGGGTGGGGTATGGAGTGTGGGAGGGAGATGCAAGAGGGAGGGGATCTGGTGATATTTGTATATGTATAGCTGATTCACTTTCTTATACAGCAGAAACGAACACTCCATTGTAAAGCAATTATACTGCAATAAACGTGTAAAAGGAAAAAAAAAAAGAAAGCCCAAGGATAAACCTACACACCTATGGTCAACTAATCTATGGCAAAGGAGGCAAGACTATACAATGGAGATAAGACAGTCTCTTCAATCATTGGTGCTGGGTAATATGGAGAGCTACATGTAAAAGAATGAAATTAGAACACTCCCCAACACCATACATAAAAATATATTCAAAATGGATTAGAGACCTTAATGTAAGACCGGACAGTATAAAACTCTGACAGGAAAACTTACGAAGGATACTCTGACGTAAATCACAGCAAGATCTTTTTTGATCCACCTCCTATAGTAATGAAATTAAAAAGAAATCTAAACAGATGGGACCTAATGAAACGTAAAAGCTTTTGCAAAGCAAAGGAAACTACAAACAAGACGAAAAGACAACCCTCAGAATGGCAGAAGATATTTGCAAATGAATCAATGGACAAATGATTAATCTCCAATATATATAAACAGCTCATGCAGCTCAATATTAATAAAACAAACAACCCAATACAAAAATGGAAGATCTAAATAGACATTTCTTCCAAGAAGACATAGAGATGGCCAGTACGCACATGAAAATCTGCTCAGCATCACTAATTATTAGAGAAATGGAAATCCAAACTACAATGAGGTATCACGTCACACCTGTTAGAATGGGCATCATCAGAAAATCTACAAACAACAAATGCTGGAGAGGGTGTGGAGAAAAGGAACCTTCTTCCACTATTGTTGGGAATGTAAATCGATACAGTCTCTATGGAGAACAGTATGGAGGTTCCTTAAAAAACTAAAAATAGAATTACCATATAATCCAGCTATCCCACTACTGGGCATATACCCAGAGAAAACCATAAATCAAAAAGACACATTCACCACAATGTTCACTGCAGCACTATTTACAATAGACAGGTAATGAAAGCAACCTAAGTGCCCACAGACAGACGAATGGATAAAGACGTGGTACATATATACAAAGGAATATTACTCAGCCATACATAGGAATGAAATTGGGTCATTTGTAGAGACCTTGATGGATCTAGAGACTGTCATACAGAGTGAAGTAAGTCAGAAAGAGAAAAACAAATATTGTATATTAATGCACATATGTGTAACCTAGAAAAATGGTACAGATGAACTGGTATGCAGGGCAGAGATAGAGACAGATGTAGAGAACAAACATATGGACACCAAGGAGGGAACGACATGTGAGGGTGGTGGTGGGATGAATTGGGAGACTGGGATTCACATGTGCACACTTATATGTATGAAATAGATATCCAATAAGCACTTGCTGTATAAAAGAAATAAATTTAAAAAAAACTAAATAAATAACATTTAATAAAATAAAACAGAAAAAAAGTTTTTTCCCTTCACATAGACGTCTTTATATTAATGCATTATTTCCATGTGTATATCTCCAAATTAAAAAAAAAGAGGAATAAATAAAATCTAACTTGAACCAAAAAGAAAAAAAGAAAAAAAAAACAAAGAAAGAGAACTCACCAGTTATAGAGAGGATAATCGTATCAGGGCACTTGCTTCAGTGGTAAAAAATTCTTAATGTTGTTCAGAGGTTGGAAATCGTCTCTCATGCCGTCAGCAGTGCTCCCCCACACAAGGAGCATCCTCATTGCAAAGCTGGGGGAATGTGTCGAGGCGTCTGTGAGTAAATGTGAGCTGAGCCCCAGTCCTGCTGCAGCTGAACTCTTCCCACCCTTTCCAGGTAAAACACCTGAATATGTACAAGCAATTGCAAGCCTAGAGGAAGGGCTGTGGAGCCACACTAGCAAGAGCACGCAGGCCGACTTGGTGCCTGCAGGCCAGCCATGATGGTCCTGGCCCCAGATGCTCTTCTGGAATCTTTCCATTTCCCTGCCTGAGATACCCCTCCTGCCATGGCCCCCACAGCTTTTTTACTTCCTCACCTCTGCCTGGGGAGAAATTCCAGTGGCAGGTATGGGTGACACATCCTCTTCTTTAGCAGGTGGCAGCCTTGCAACTCCTGCAGAAAGTCCAGCAGAGCCCAAATCACACTGGGCCACCCACAAAGCCACGGCCCCTCACTCCCTCCCACCACCCCAGCCCCGAAACTGCTGACGGGGCAGAGAATATGGCGTCAGGCACAGCTACAGGGGCTCTTGCTGACTGGAGAGGTGTTTATATTGACCTCAACACAGGCACACCTGTGGGGGGGGCTGGCAGGCATTGTCAGGCTGCCCAAATCAGCCAATCCTCACCCCTCAGGGGCTCACAGTTGCAGAAAATGAACCTTGCTAAACGGGTCAGTCCCAAGGAACAGGTGTGGGCTCTTGAGAGTCAGGCTAGACAAGGGGCTGCAGCTGCGGCTTGTTTTCTTATCATTTTATCTGGTCCATGAGTGGAAAACAACTTCAAGAAGACCCTATCCTAATGAGAGGAACCCAGGAGTCAGGGAGAGGAGTAATGGTGGGTGGAGACAGAGGCCTGGTGCCCTGGCTGCAGTGGAAGTGTCTGGAAGACCAGGCAGAGAGAGGCTGCACAGAGTGATAGCCAGGGTCACAGACCTGTCAGAGCTGCTGTTTGTTAGTTCAAGTCCTGCTCTGAGGTGTTCTGTGTCAGCTGTGAGCGACAGGTGAGCTGGGGGTTCTCTGCAAGGTGGGCTATGTGCACAGTTCCTGTGTGTCCAGCCCTGCTGGGGTACCTGCCCAGGGGAGTACCGTATCCTGGGAAAGGCCTGACTATGAGAGCCCCATGGGCTGCTGGGTAGCTGCACAGGTGAGCTCCGTACCCTGGGAAGGACTTGAACACCAGGGCCCCGGGGGCTGTGGGGTGCGGGATGCAGCCCAGGTGAGCTCCATATCCTGGGATTGGCCTGACCACGAGAGCCCCATGGGCTGCTGGAGACCTGGTAAAGGATATCAGGACCGTCAGTGAAGCCACCGAGGATATACATCCAGTAGCTCCTATTTCCTACACCCTGCTGCTCATTCTACCATCCACCAGGCCATGGCATTCTGTATTACACTTCAATGATGCCTTCTTCTGTATTCCATTCATCTCAGAGTCACAAGAATTTTTGGCTTGTGAGTGGCAGGACACAACATGCAACACAAGCAATAATGCTGGGCCGTCCTGCACCAATGGTTCAAAAATCCCCACACCATCATTGGGGAAATGTCCTCTAAAGACCTAAACGTTCTACCTCCGTAAAAGGGAACCCTCCTTCAATGTGCAGATGACATTCTGATCGCCAGGCCTACTAAAGACGCCTCTGAACTACCTAGCCAAGAAAGGATAGAAGGTGTCCAAGAAAAAGGCTCAAATATCCCAGGCTCAGGTGACATGCCTGGGCTTCATCCTCACAGATATTTGGAGAAACACATCCCAGGATAGGGAAGAAGCCATTTGCAGCCTTACCTCTTCTAAAACTAGAAGACAGCTTAGGGGTTCCTGGGGAGGCCAAGGTTTTCTGCATCTGGATCCCTAACTACAGTCTAATAGCTGGGCCTCTACATGAGACACTGACACGAAAAGATGATGATCCTTTTGAATAGAATCCAGAAGCAGCCTTTCAAGAATGGAAAGAGCAGTCAATTCAGATCCTTGCCCAGGAACTCGCTAATTTAGCTAAACACTTTGACTTTTACATACCCGGTCAAAGGTTAATTGCCCTTGTAGCCTTAGTGCAAAAACTGGGACCACTTGAAATGGAGCAACACAAGAATGCCCTTCAGGTATGATAAACTATGGTCACCAAGGGCTTTGCCCACTGACTCATCAGGCCAGGATACTGGGGTATCTAAAAAGCTAGAAATCAGCAGCCCACAAGGCCAGCTCCCTCCTAAGGGAAAAGGACCCCATGTCGTGATCCTAACCACCCATCATGCCCTGAAGTTGCAGGGGTCGCTCTGTGGACACACTGACCTCGAGTGAGGAGGCCCTCCAACTCCAACCTCCAGAGAGACAAATGGGGGCAACGGGCCCCCAAGATGACTCGTGTGACCATCACTTGACCTGGAGTTTCTCTCAGAAAACAACAAGATTGTGTCCCGAAAGAGCAGACTACTGCTTGCAGGACTTACTGCACCCAGAGGGGAGCTAATAAGCTTTGTGGGGGAAAAGTATATCACGCTTTCACCATAGAAAACCCTACAGACACCGCGGTGATGGTGGCCAATATGACCGGCTGGACTGCTGGCTACTTCTAAAGGCCGTTGACTCAGTGGACGTCATGGTCCTGGATCACCACTGACCCTGGACTGTCTGGGTTTT
Organism: Mesoplodon mirus; assembly: GCF_964341445.2. NCBI lineage: Eukaryota > Metazoa > Chordata > Mammalia > Artiodactyla > Ziphiidae > Mesoplodon > Mesoplodon mirus. The sequence continues at coordinate 286,564 of NW_028295644.1, read as the reverse complement.
GCACAGGCAGGGCTCTGACACATGGTGCTGTTTGTACATTAATTCAGGGACCTAATTAAAGAAAGCACAGACTACTGGTCAGAGCATCTAGGCTGGCAAAAACCGTCAGCCTAAGGTCGCCAAACAAATGTGGTGTGGGGTGAAACCTGCCACCACAGCATCTCTGTGCATCTCTTTCCTGGACCCTTAAAGGTCATTAGAATCTATAACACTTCCAATGCTGGTGCTCAGGCGGACGAGAAGTGAGGCAGGATTCTTTGGAACAATCAACCTCACCTGGAGGCTGGTGGGGAGACGTTTTGCCACTCCCCCCAGTTATCAGGGCTGCCACCACAGCATGAAGCAGTTACAAAAGAGGGGTCTGCACCCTCAACGCCCCAAGAATGAGGAACGGAACAAAAAGCAGAGGAGGTGTTCGTCTCTGGCAACGTTCATTAAAAATTCCTGGGAGATAAAATAGAATCTGGGCAATAAAATAAAGTCTAAGCAGTTTTTCCTTTGTGCTTTGTCTAATTTCACGTGCTCCTAGGGTTCCACATGCAGAGGTCCCACACCCGGCACTTCAGACCTGATTTCCTAGTGCAGAATGGCTGGGTCGACACCTCAGCTAGCGGGGTCCCATTCAGACTCCAAGGCTTAGAGCCTGAGCTGCAGCCAACCCAGCCCTCGAGAGCTCCATCCCCTCCCTCCCACTGACGCTGCTGGGATCCCTACACAGCAGCCCAGCCGACAGCCTGTGGGGGAGTGCATGCTCTCACCTCTCCATTCTGTTTTCAAAATAATGTTTCCTTTGCTTCTGAACCAAACTCAGTCTTCATCTGTTGGCTCCAATGACACTGGGCTCAGGGACTCCTGTTGCGGTACACTCTGGAGGATCAGTAACAGAAATTGAGAACATTGTAACTTCAATGAACAGATGTGTGAGCCAAACTGTAGTTAACATAGAGCAGTGTATAATGCTCGGGTATAATAAGATTTTTCTAAGACTTACATTTGATAATTCCATCACTTTACTATAAGCAAGTTCAGTGAAGACGTCTGTCTTATTTGTCAGGTCAACATTAGAGAAATGAAGTGATTTATTTCCATGGTTGTACATCGAATACTCTTGGCTGAAACTTCAATCTTGTTTTGAATGCTTTTCCATTGAAAAGGACACCTCTCTTTCAGCTCCCCCATTCCTGAAAAGTATAAAATCTTATAATTTATTATTACCAAAGGGGAAAGGTAGGAAAAGGGATAAATTAACAGTTTGGGATTAACACATACACACTGCTATGTATAAAATAGATCATCAACAAGGAACTACTGTATAGCACAGGGAACTACACTGAATATTTTGCAATAACCTATAAGGGGAAATAATCTGAAAAAGAATCGATATTTTTATTGACATCATCTATCAATGACAGATAAAATGTAACCTAAGCAAGGCCGATGGTGAGCGCTTCTGAACCTGAAGATTTCAATCATCTAAAATTTGGGCTCTGCCTATTTCCCAAGGCCCTTAATGGACATACGTGTAGCCGTAGCTTAAAAATTCCCCAGTTTGGGGTTCGGGGAGGCACTGATTTGGAAAAATCCCTGGTGTTCTCCTTCCATGCACGGGACCCTTCCTACAGCTAAAACATGCCTGTCACACCTAGACGATGGTACACCGTTTGATCGGAAAGATTTTGGAAAAGGCACCTCATCTCCTCATCGCCTGGTGCACGGGTTCAACCCTCCAGCATCTTTCCTGACAATCTCCTTACTTGGGGATATCAGCACCGTCAACATCCTGTTGCACACAGTTTGGAATTTGTCCAGAGGATGAAGCGGAAGGATGAGAAAAATTTAGAGACAAGTCTTAGTTGTTCAGACAGGCAAATGCCACTCTAATTTCCTATCTGGAAGACAAATTCATCAAAGGCTAGAATTGCCCATGGAAACAGAATAGGGCTAGAGGAAATCCCACTGTTTTGTGTCCAGTTTCCAAAAACACAATTTGAAAAATGGAACTCGGGGGCAATAAAATTCATGAAACTGCAGAGTTGAAAATATCTATTGTCGAAAAATGTCTTGAGGTAAGTCACAGAAAAGGACTTGTAAGCAAGTGAGAGTGGCAGGAAACAGATTTGAAGAGGTAGAAAGGACTCCCCATTAAAGCACAAGAAAAGGGGCTGAACATCGCCAATGATGCACTTGGCTCAAAAGGGCATATGCATATTTTTCTGAATATATTCAAGTAAAGGCCATACACACTTTTTATCCAACCAAACAGGTGGACACTGGAAATCAATACTACAAAATGTATCACTTCACATCAGTCAGAAGGGCCATGCACATAAAGTGTAAACACCAGAAATGCCGGACAGGGTGAGGAGAAAAGGGAGCCCTGTGAGGCTGATAGTGGAAATGTAATTTGCCAACGGCCACTCTGGAGAAGTGTATTGTGTTTGCTAAAACATCTAAAAGATGAGCTACAGAGCATAGGGCACTTGCACTCATGGGCGTATACCTTGGGAAAAACAAAAAATGACAGAAAACAGGCACTCCAACGTTTACCACCTCTCTGTTAAAAAGGGCCTCCACTTGGATATAACCTAAATGTCCCTGGAAGGATAAAATGGATAAAAGAGATGGGGTACTTATGTAGAGTGGAATATTACTCATCCAGAAATCAATGAAATAAGGCCAGTTGGAACAACTCTGGAGGAGTTACATACGATCATTCTAAGTGACACATGTCAGAAAGAAAAAGACACATATCATAAGATGTCACTTAAAGGTGGAATCAAAAATGGCTACACATGAAATAAACTACAAAACAGAAACATAGTCAAATATGTAGAAAAGAGACATAAGGCTGCTAAATGGGAAAGGTGGGGAATGGTGAGGTATTATCCAGGAGGTTGAAATTAGCAAAGATACCATTCCAAGTACCGAATTGAATAACTGGCAAGGCCTACACGGTACCTCAAAGAACTGCACTCAGTCCACTCAAGTCACTGGAAAATAATACATATGACTCGTAAGCATCTGAGAAAGAATTTATTGATGTCACACAGTACATGAATCAAGTGGATGTACAGCAGCAAAAAACAGAGCTTTGAAAATCAGCTGTAACCAATATAAAAATAAATTTAAAAATATTTATAAAAACAGTGAGACAGACAAAAATTCTTACAACTTTTGTTGAAGGGCTACGATGTAACATGGATTGAACACATGTAGACCCACAGCAGGATGATATATAAGGCTGGAAGCTATGCACGCTAAGAGATGTTAGAGAGGCTGGGTGAGGAAATGCAGACCTTTTAAAGTAATACTGCCTGGTACCCATTCCATGGGTCCCAAATCGGCAGTTTCAAGGGAATCTTCTGACAGCAAAAACATGCCTGGGAAACCGAGATGAATGTACACCGTGTGCTCAGGAAAGGTGTCTAAAATGCACCTCATTTTTGATCTCCTGGTGCTGGGGTTCACCATTCCAGCCACATTACTAACAATCTCCCCACTTGGAGAATCAGCACCTTTAACCTCCTGTTTCACACAGTTTGCAATTTTTGAAGAGGATAAATGGGAAGAGGAGGAAACAGTGAGAGATTAGCTGTAGGAGTTTTGACAGGCACATGTCACTCTAATTTCCCATTAGGAAGAAGAATTAACCAAAGGCTCAGCCTGCCTCCCCAGAACCAGAATAGGGCCGGAATCAATCCAATGGTTTGGCGGCCAGCTCACAAAAATGTGAGTTGCAAAATGGAGCTCAGGAGCAGACAATTCAAAGACCTGCAAAGATATAAATGATAACCAACGTCCAAAAATATATTCAGGTAAGGCAACGAGGAGGTTCTGAATGAGAGGCAGAATTGCAGGAAACATTTTTCAAAAGGTAGATTGTACTCACATTTAAAGCATATGAAAAGCAGCAGAATTTCTAAAATGATGCAGTTGGGCAAAAGGGTGTATGCGTTTGTTTCGTGAATATCTTCAGGAAAAAAACACATACAGAGTTTTTGGCCAACCAAGCAAGAGGGAAATGCAAATCCGCACAATAAAGAAGTCTCAATTTCCACTGCTCAGAAAGTCCATCCAAAAAATGTGTACAAATCAAAAATGCAGGAGAGGCCATGGAAAACAGGGAGACTAGTCACGCTGATGGGTGGGGTATAAATATCCAAGAGCTACTCTGAAGAAGTGTATGCTGTTTCCTAAAACATCTAAAATACAAAGCCCCCGAGCAAAGGGGACTTCAACTCATGGACATATAACTTGGGAAGACTAAATATCAACAAGACACAGGCACCCCAAAGTTTAGGGCTGCTCTGCATACAAGAACCTCAACTTCGGTACACCTAAAGTATCCCAGGAAAAAGAGAAATGCATAAAGAACTTGTGGTAATTTTGTACAATGGAATATCACTCAGACGTGAAATCAATGTCATAAGGCCAGTAGCAGCATAATGAGAGGATTTAGGTATGATGATTCTAAGGGAAATTAGTCACACAGAAAAAGAATCTTATCATAAGATATCACTTAGAGAGGGAATGTCAACATCCCAACACATGAACTGAATTAGGAAAGAGAGCAGCGTCTCACATTTAGAAAACACTCTTATGCCTCCTTAAGGGGAAAGGAGAGGTGGGGTGATGCATAAAACCAGAGTTTGATATTAGCACAGGTACCATTCCATAAACCAAATACAGAATATACAAGACCTACAGCTTCCTCAGTGAACAGGACTCAAAAACCCTATTCCCCACAGAGGAATATATCTGATTAGTAAGAATCTTAAAACCTATGTACTGATATGCCTCTGTAAGGGAATCAAGTGTCTCTAGACCGGCATAAACACGTCAGGGAAAATCAGCTCAACCCCATTATAAAAATGAATTTCAAAAACAAAACAAAAAACAGCGAAATTCTTACACAATTCCTTCAGGGGTTCTGATGAAACCTAGAATGACCCTATCTGCAAAGACAGCTGGATGAGACATAAGGCTGGACACTTGGGACTGAGAGGACTGGTGAGATTGGGAGAGAAAATGCAGACCCTTTAAAGTAGTAATGCATGCCACCATTCCATGGGTCCCAAATTTCCAGGTAGAAGGGAATATCACTACAGTTATAACATGTATGGGAAACCTAGAGAATGGACACCCTGTGATGGCGAAAGGTTTCTGAAAGTCTCCTACTTTTTCCTCTCCTTGTGCTACAGTTTGCCATTCCAACTACTTTACTATCAATCTCCCAACTTAGGAGAGACATCCCCTATAACCTCCTGGTTCGCACAGTTTGCTAATTGTGCAGAGGATGAAAGGGAAGAGGGAGAACCAATCAGAGAGTAGATGTAGGCCTTTGGACTGACACATGTCACTCTAAATTCCCGTCAGGAAGAAGAATTAACCAAAGCCTCAGCCACCCACAGGGAACCAGTATAGCCACCCCTGGAACCAGTATAGTTCCTGAAGCAAAATTGTGGATTTGCGGTCAGCTCCCAAAAATGGGATTGGAAAATTGGAGCTCAGGGACAAAGCAAATCAAAAACCTGCAGAGTTATAAAGGACTACTCTCTTCCAAAAATCTGTTGAGGGAAGGAAACAAAGCGGACTTGAAAATGAGGCGGAATTGCACAAAACATATAGCAAGAGGTAAATTGGAATCGCCTTTACAGCACAGGAAAGGCATCACAACTTCGAGAATGATGCACTTGGCCAAAAACAGCATATGAATTTTCTCCTGAATATATTCAGGAGAAAAGGCATAGGCCCTTTTTGGCCAATGAAGCAAGCGCACAATGCAAATCCACACTACAAAGAATTGTCACTTCCCACCGGTCAAAAAGGACTTCCGAAAATCTGTAAAAACCAGAAAGGCAAGATAGAGATGACAAGGGCAAAAAGCAATATGATCCCAAGGGTCATGGAGGATTGTGATGACAAGCGCATGGAGCATTGTGATGACAAGTTTATGTATCATTTTGCTGTCAAAGGCATTGTGATGACAGGGTCATGGAGCAATGTGATGAAAAGTGTCATGGAACATTTTGATGACGGGTTATGGAACATTGTGATGTCAGGAGGCATGGAACATTTTCATGACGGTGTTGTGGACCATTGTGATGACAGGGGAGTGCGTGTATTGTGATGACTAGTGAGGGAACATTTTGATATCATTCGTGAGAGAGGATTTTGATAAGAAGTGCATGGAGCATTGTGAGGACAAGTTTTATGGAGCATTGTGATGACAAGATTGTGGAGCACTGTGATGACAAGCACATGGCGCATTGTGATGACATGGGTCATGGAGCACTGTGCTGACAAAGGCATAGAGCAATGTGTTGACAAGGGTCACCGAGCATTGTGATGAAAATTTCATGGAGCATTTTGGTGACAAAGGTCACAGAGCATTGTGATGACGAGGGCATGGATCATTGTGATGACAAAGGTCATGAAGCATTGTGATGACTGGAGTCACGGAGCATTGTGATGACAGGGGTCATAGAGCTTTGTGATGAAAAGGCAACGAGCATTGTGATGACAGGGGCATGGAGCATTGGCCTGACATGTTTCATGGATTATTGTGATGACAGTGGGCATGGTACAATGTGATGACAAAGGCATGGAGCATTGTGATGAGAAGGTCATGGAGTATTTTGAAGACAGTTCTCAGTGAGCATTGTGATGATATATGTCATGGTCCATTGCGATGACAATGGAATGGAATATTGTGATGCCAAGTGTCATGGAGGATTGTGATGACAAATGTAATGGAGCATTTTGATGACAAGGGCTTGGAGCATTGTGATGGCAATGGACATGGAGCATTGTGATGACAAGGGCCTGGAGAATTGTGATGACAAGGGCCATTGAGAATTTTGATGACAAGTTCATGAAGCATTGTGAAGAGAAGCACATGGAGCTTCCTATGACAGGGGTGATGGAGCATTGTGATGAAAAGTGCATACAGAATTGTGATGACAAATCATGTAACATGGTGATGAGAAGTGTCGTGGAGCATAGTGATGCCAAGAACGAGGAGAATTGTGATGACAGGGGACATGGAGCATTGTGATGGCCAGGGCATGGAGCATTGTGATGGCAAGACCGTGGAGCTTTGTGATGCGAAGACCATGGATAATTGTGTTGACGAGCGTCATGGAGCACTGTAATGACAAGGGGAATGGAGCATTGTGATGAGAGTGGCCATGGAGCATTGTGATGACAAGGGTCATGGAGCATTTTGATGACAAGGGCGTGGAGCATTGTGATGAGAAGACCATGGATAATTGTGATGACGAGCGTCATGGAGCACAGTAATGACAAGGGGTATGGAGCATTGTGATGACAGTGGCCATGGAGCATTGTGATGACAAGTGTCATGGAGCATTCTGATGACAAGCTTGAGGAGTATTGTGATGACAATGGCATGGAGCATTTTGACGAAAAGGGCATGGAGTATTGTGATGACAGGCATCATGGAGCGCTGTGATGACAAGTGTTATGGAACATTGTGATCACAAGTGTTTGGAGCATTGTGATGATAGAAGTCATGGATAATTTTGTTTTCAAGGAGCATGGAGCATTGGGATGACTAGGGCATGAAGCAATGTGATCCCAAGGTTCATGGAGGATTGTGTTGACAATTGTAATGGAGTATTGTGATGACAAGCAAATGGAGCATTGTGATGACAAGGTCATGTAGCATTTTGCTGACACAGGCATGGAGCATTGTGATGATAAGGGTCATGGAGCACTGTGATGAGAAGCATCACGGATCATTGTGATTACAGGGGTCATGGAGCATAGGGATGGCAAGGCCATGGATCATTGTGATGACAAGTGTCATGGAGCATTGGGCTGAAAATGTTCATGGAGCATTGTGATGACTAGGGAATGGTGCATTGTGATGACAAGAGTCCCGGATCACTGTGTTGTCAGGGGTCATGGAGCGTTGTGATGACAGGGGTCATGGAGCATTGTGATGATAGGGATCATGAAGCATTGTGATGAGAAGTTCCTGGAGAATTGGACTGAAAATGTTCAGGAAGTATTGTGAGGACAGGGGTCATGGAGCATTGTGATGACAAGGGAATGGAGCACTGTGATGAAAAGGTCCTGGAGCATTGTGATGAGAAGACCATGGAGCCTTGTAATAACAAGTCTCATGGAGCATTCTGATGAAAAGTGGCATGGAGTATTGTGATTACAGGGGTCTTGGAGCATTGTGATGACAAGGGCATGGAGCACTGTGATTACTGGTGTCTTGGAGCATTGTGATGAAATTGGCATGGATCATTGTTATGAAAATGGTATAGAGCCTTGTCATGACAGGGTTCCAGGAGCATACTGATGACAAGTGTCAGGGAGCATTGTGATGACAAATTTATAGAGCATTGTGATGACAAAGGTCATGGAGCACTGTGATGAGAAGAGCATGGATAATTGTGATGATGAGCGTCATGGGGCGTTGTGATGATAAGTGTTATAGAACATTGTGATAACCAGGATTTGGAGCATTGTGATGAGACAGATGATCGAATATATTTATTTCATAGTGATGACAAAGCCTGAAGCATTATGATGATGTGCATGGTGCATTTTGATGACAGGGTTCATGAAGCATTGAGATGCAAAGGGGCATGGAGCATTGTGATTAGAGGGTTCATGGAGCATTGTGATGACAATGGAATGGAGCATGGTGATGACAAGGTCCTGGAGCATTGTGATGAGAAGACCAGGGAGACTTGTGATGACAAGTTTCATGGAGCATCCTGATGAAAAGGGGCATGGAGCATTGTGATTACAGGGGTCTTGGAGCATTTTGATGACAAGGGCATGGAGAATTGTGAGGAGAAGGCCATGGAACATTCTGATTACATGCGTCATGGAGCTTTGTGATGAAAAGGGCATGGAGCATTGTGATTACAGGGGTCTTGGAGCATTGTGATGACAAGGGTCATGGAGCCTTGTGATGACAAGGACGTGGAACATTGTGATGGCAGGTGTCATAGAGCATTCTTATGACAGACGTAATGGAGCATTGTGATGAGAAGAGCATTGAGCATTGGTCTGAAATATTTCATGGATTGTTGTGATGAGAGTGGGCATGGAGCATTGTGATGACAAGGGCACGGAGCACTGTGATACATGGGTCATGGAGGATTGTAATGAAAAGGGCATGGAGCATTGTGATGAGAAGGGCATCGAGCATTGTGATGACAAGTGTCATGGTGCTTTGTGATGACAAGGGCATGGAGCCATATGATGAGAGGGTTCATGGAGCATTGTGATGACAATGACATGGAGCATTGTGATGCCAAGGGTCAAGGGGCTTTGTGATGACAAAGGTCATGGAGCATTTTGATGACAAGGGTGTGGTGCATTGTGATGAGAAGTGCAGGGAGCATTTTGATGACCGGGTCATGCAGCAATTTGATGAAAAGTGTAATGGAATATTTTGATGACAGGAGTTATACAACACTGTGATGCCAGGGGTCATGGAGCTTTGGGATGAAAAGAGTTATGGAGCATTTAGATGACAGTGGTTATGGAATATTGTGATGTCATGGGTCTTGGAACATTGTGATGATAAGGGGATGTAGCATTGTGATGACAGGGGTCATGGAACATTGTGATAACTGGGGTGAGGGAGGATTGTGATGACTAGTGATGGAACATTGTGATATCTCTGGTGAGAGAGCATTTGGATGAGAAGTTCATGGAGCATTGTGATTACAAGGTTTATGGAGCATAGAGATGACAAGGTTGTGGATCATTGTGATGAAAAGTGCATGGCACATTGTGATGACAAGTGTCATGGAGCAGTGTGATGAAAAGTTCGTGGAGCATTGTGGTTAAAATGGTCACAGAGCCTTGTGATGACGCGGGCATGGACCGTTGTGATGACAAACGTTATGAAGCATTGTGATGACTGGAGTCACGGGGCATTGTGACGACAGGGGTCATGGAGCATTGTGATGACAAGGGCATGGAGCACTGTGATGACAGGGGCATGGAGCATTGGTCTGACAAGTTTCATAGATGATTGTGATGACAGTGGACATGGTGCATTGTGATGACAAGGGCATGGAGCATTATGATGAAAAGGTCATGGAGTATTGTGAAGACAGGTCTCAGGGAGCATTGTGATGACATATGTCATGGTCCATTGCGATGACAATGGCATGGAGCATTGTGATGCCAAATGTAATGGAGGATTGTAATGACAAATATAATGGAGCATTGTTATTACTATGGCTTGTAGCATTATGATGACAAGGGCCATTGAGAATTTTCATGACAATGTCATGAAGCATTGTGATGACAAGGTCCTGGAGCACTGTGATGAGAAAACCATGGAGCCTTCTGATGACAAGTCTCATGGAGCATACTGATGAAAAGGGGCATGGAGCATTCTGATTACAGGGGTCGTGGAACATTGTGATAACAAGGGCATGGAGCATTTTGATGACAAGGGCATGGGGCATTGGTCTAATAAGTTTCATGGATTATTGTGATGACAGTTGGAATGGCACATTGTGATGACAAGGGCATGGAGCATTGTGATTACCAGGTCATGCAGTATTGTGAGAAGAGGTGTCACGGAGCATTGTGATGACATATGTATTAGCCCATTGTGATGACAATGGCATGGAGCATTGTGATGCCAAGTTTCATGGAGGATTCTGATGACAAAGTTAAAGGAGCATTGTGATGACAATGGCTTGGAGCATAGTGATGACAACGTTCAGGGAGCATTGTGCTGACAAGTGCATGGAGAATTGTGATGACAAGGGTCATGGAGCATTCTGATGACAAGCTTGTGGAGTATTTTGATGAAAATGGCATGGAGCATTGTGATGAAAACGGCATGGCGCTTTGTGATGAAAAAGGCAAGGAGCCTTTTCGTGACAGGGTTCAAGGAGCATTCTGTCGACAAGTGTCTGGGAGCATTGTGATGACAAGTGCATTGAGAATTGTGATGACAAAGGTCATGGAGCATTGTGATGAAAATGGCATGGATTATTGTGATGACAGGCATCATGGAGCGTTGTGATGAAAAGTGTTATGGAACATTGTGATAACAAGGGTTTCTAGCATTGCGATGACAGAGGTCATGGATCATATAGATTTCAAGGAGCATGGAGCATTGTGATGACAAGGGCATGAAGCAATGTGATCCCAAGTTTCATGGAGGATAGTGATGACAATGGTAATGCAGTATTGTGATGACAAGCACATAGAGCATTGTAATGACAATGTCATGTAGCATTTTGCTGACAAAGGCATGGAGCATTGTGATGACACGTGTCATGTAGCACTCTGATGACAAGCGTCACGGAGAATTGTGAATACAGGGGTCATGGAGCATTGGGATGACAAGGGCATGGATCATTGTGATGACAAGGGTCATGGAGCATTGGGCTGAAAATGTTCATGTAGTATTGTGATGACAGGGGTAATGGAGCATTGTGATGACTAGGGAATGGAGCATTGTGATGATAAGTGTCCCGGATCATTGTGTTTTCAGGTGTCATTGAGTGTTGTGATGACAGTGATCATGGAGCATTGTGATGATATTGGTCTTGGAGCATTGTGATGACAAGTTCTTGGGGCATTGGGCTGAAAATGTTCATGGAGTATGGTGATGACAGGGGTCATGGAGCACTGTGATCACTAGGGAATGGAGCATGGTGATGACAAAGTCCTGGAGCATTGTGATGAGATGACCATGGAGACTTGTGATTACAAGTCTCATGGAGCATTCTGATGAAAAGGGGCATGGAGCATTGTGATTACAGGGGTCTTGGAGCATTGTGATGACAAGGGCATGGAGCATTGTGTGGAGAAGGCCATGGAACATTCTGATGACATGCGTCATGGAGCTTTGTGATGACAAGGGCATGGAGCATTGTGATGACCAGGTCATGCAGTATTGTGAAAAGTGGTGTCACGGAGCATTGTGATGACATATGTATTGGCCCATTGTGATGACAATGGCATGGAGCATTGTGATGCAAATTGTCATGGATGATTCTGATGACATATGTATTGGCCCATTGTGATGACAATGGCTTGGAGCATAGTGATGACAAGGTTCAGGGAGCACTGTGCTGACAAGTGCATGGAGAATTGTGATGGCAAGAGTCATGGAGCATTCTGATAACAAGGGAATGGAGCATTGTGATTACAGGGGTTTTGGAGCATTGTGATGACAAGGGGCATGGAGCCTTGTGATGACAAGACCGTGGAACATTTTAATGGCAGGGGTCATGGAGCATTTTTATGACATAAGTAATGGAGCATTGTGATGAGAAGGGCATTGAGCATTGGTCTGAAATGTTTCATGGATTATTGTGATGAGAGTGGGTATGGAGCATTGTGATGACAAGGGCACGGTACACTGTGATACATGGGTCATGGAGGATTGTAATGACATGGGCATGGAGCATTGTGATGAGAAGGGCATCGAGCATTGTGATGACAAGTGTCATGGAGCTTTTGATGACAAGGGCATGGAGCAATGTGATGAGATGTTTCATGGAGCATTGTGATGAAAATTACATGGAACGTTGTGATGCCAAGGGTCATGGAGCTTTGTGATGACAAAAGTCATGGAGCATTTTGATGACAAGTGTGTTGTGCATTGTGATGAGAAGGGCAGGGAGCATTTTGATGACAGGGTCATGCAGCAATTTGATGAAAAGTGTAATGGAATATTTTGATGACAGGGGTTATAGAACATTGTGTTGCCAGGGATCATGGAGCTTTGGGATGAAAAGGGTCATGGAGGATTTTGATTACAGGGGTTATGGAACATTGTGATGTCAGGGGCCAACGAACATTGTGCTGATAAGGGGATGTAGCATTGTGATGACAGGGTTCATGGAACACTGTGATAACAGGGTTGAGCGTGGATTGTGATTACTAATGATGGAACATTGTGATATCTCATGTGAGAGAGCATTTGGATAAGAAGTGCATGGGGCATTGTGATTACAAGGTTTATAGAGCATAGCGATGACAAGGATGTGGATCATTTTGATGAAAAGTGCATGGCACATTGTGATGACAGATGTTATGGAGCATTGTTTTGACAAATGCATGGAGCATTGTGATGACAAGGGTCACGGAGCATTGTGATGAAAAGTTCGTGGAGCATTGGGGTTACAAAGGTAACAGAGCCTTGTGATGATGCGGGCATGGACCGTTGTGATGACAAACGTTATGAAGCATAGTGATGACTGGAGTCACGGAGCATTGTGATGACAGGGGTCATGGAGCATTGTGATGACAAGGACATGGAGCATTGTGATGACAGGGGCATTGAGCATTGGTCTGACAAGTTTCATAGATGATTGTGATGACAGTGGACATGGTGCATTGTGATGACTAGGTCATAGAGCATTGTGAAGACAAGGGCATGGAGTATTGTGAAGACAGGTGTCAGGGAGCATTTTGATGACCTATGTCATGGTCCATTGCGATGACAATAGCATGGAGCATTGTGATGCCAAATGTAATGGAGGATGTGATGACAAATATAATGGAGCATTGTGATGACTAGGGCTTGGAGCATTATGTTGACAAGGGCCATTGAGAATTTTCATGACAATGTCGTAAAGCATTGTGATGACAACGTCCTGGAGCATTGTGTTGAGAAAACCATGGAGGCTTGTGATGACAAATCTCAAGGAGCATACTGATGAAAAGGGGCGTGGAGCATTCTGATTACAGGGGACTTGGAACATTGTGATACAAGGGCATGTAGCATTGTGATGACAAGGGCATGCAGTATTGTGAAGAGAGGTGTCAGCGAGCATTGTGATGACATATGTAATGGCCCATTGTGATGACAAAGGCATGGAGCATTGTGATGCAAAATGTCATGGAGGATTGTAATGACAAAGGTAATGGAGCATTGTGATGACAATGGCTTGGAGCATTGTGAGGACAAGGGTCAGGGAGCATTGTGCTGAAAAGTGCATGGAAAATTGTGATGACAAGGGTCATGAAGCATTCTGATGACAAGCTTGTGGAGTATTTTGATGACAATGGCATGGAGCATTGTGGTGAAAACAGCATGGGGCATTGTGTTGAAAAAGGAATGGAGCCTTTTGGTGACAGTGTTCAAGGAGCACTCTGACGACAATGTCAGGGAGCATTGTGATGACAAGTGTATTGAGAATTGTGATGACAAATATCATGGAGCATTGTGATGAAAAGGGCATGGAGTATTGTGAGGACAGTCATCATGGAGCTTTGTGATGACAAGTGTTATGGAACATTGTGATCACAAGGGTTTGGAGCATTGGGATGACAGAGGTCATGGATCATTTTGATTTCAAGGAGCAGGGAGCATTGTGATGACAAGGGCATGAAGCAGTGTGATCCCAACTTTCATGGAGGATTGTGATGACAATGGTAAAGGAGTATTGTGATGACATGTGCAAAGAGCATTGTAATGACAAGGTCATGTAGCATTTTGCTGACAAAAGCATGGAGCATTCTGATGACAAGTTTCATGGAGCACTGTGATGACATGCATCACGGAGCATTGTGAATTCAGGGGTCATGGAGCATTGGGATGACAAGGGCATGGATCATTTTGATGACAAGGGTCATGGAGCATTGGGCGGAAAATGTTCATGGAGTACTGTGATGACAGGGGTCATGTAGAATTTTGATTTCATTGTGCTGACAATAGCCGGAAGCATTATGATGATTGGCATGATTCATTGTGATGACAGGGTTCATGGAGCATTGAGATGAAGAGGGGCATGGAGCATTGTGATTACTGGGGTCTTGGAGCATTTTGATGACAAGGGCATAGAAAATTGTGATGGCAGGGGTCATGGAGCATTGTTATGACAGGGGTAATGGAGCATTGTGTTGAGAAGTGCATGGAGCATTGTGATTACAAGGTTCATGGAGCATTGTGATGACAAATTTGTGGACCGTTGGGATGAAAAGTACGTGGCACATGGTGATGAAAAGGGTCATGGAGCATTTTTTTGACAAAGACATGGAGCATTGTGATGACAAGGGTCACGGAGCATTGTGATGAAAAGTTCATGGAGCATTGTGGTTACAAAGGTAACAGAGACTTGTGATGATGCGGGTATCGCCCACTGTGATGACAAATGTTATGAAGAATTGTGATGACTGGAGTCATGGAGCATTGTGATGACAGGGGTCATGGAGCATTGTGATGAATAGGGCATGGAACATTGTGCTGAGAACGGCATAGAGCATTGTGATGACGTGTCATGGAGCACTGGGATGACAAGCGTCATGGACCACTGAGAATACAGGGGTCATGGAGCATTGGGATGAAAAGGGCATGGAACATTGTGCTGAGAAAGGCATAGAGCATTGTGATGACAAGGGCATGGAGCACTGTGATGACAGGGGCATGGAGCATTGGTCTGACAAGTTTCATAAATGATTGTGATGACAGTGGACATGGTGCATTGTGATGACAAGGGCATGGAGCATTGTGATGACAAGGGCTTGGAGTAATGTGAAGTCAGGTGTCATGGAGCATTGTGATGACATATGTCATGGTCCATTGCAATGACAATGGCATGGAGCATTGTGATGCCAAATGTAATGGAGGATTGTAATGACAAATATAATGGAGCATTGTGATGACTACAGCTTGGAGCATTATGATGACAAGGGCCAATGAGAATTTTCATGACAATGTCGTGAAGCATTGTGATGACAAGGTCCTGGAGCATTGTGATGAGAAAACAATGGAGCCTTGTGATGACAAGTCTCATGGAGCATACTGATGAAAAGGGGCATGGAGCATTCTGATTACAGGGGTCTTGGAACATTGTGATAACATGGGCATGGAGCATTGTGATGACAGGTGCATGGAGCATCGGTCTAATAAGTTTCATGGATTATTATGATGACATTTGGAATGGCGCATTCGGATGACAAGGGCATGGAGCATTGTGATGACCAGGTCATGCATTATTGTGAAAAGAGGTGTCACGGAGCATTGTGATGACATATGTATTGGCCCATTGTTATGACAATGGCATGGAGCATTGTGATGACAAGTGTCATGGAGGATTCTGATGACAAAGGTAATGGAGCATTGTGATCACAATGGCTTGGAGCATAGTGATGACAAGGTTCAGGGAGCATTGTGCTGACAAGTGCATGGAGAATTGTGATGTCAAGGGTCATGGATCATTTTGATTTCAAAGAGCATGGAGCATTGTGTTGAAAAGGGCATGAAGCAACGTGATCCCAAGGTTCATGGAGGATAGTGATGACAATGGTAATGGAGTATTGTGATGACAAGCACATAGAGTATTGTAATGAGAATGTCATGTAGCATTTTGATAACAAAGGCGTGGAGCATTGTGATGACAGGTGTCATGGAGCACTGTGATGACAAGCGTCACAGAGCACTGTGAATACAGGGGTCATGGAGCATTGGGATGACAAGGACATGGAACATTGTGAGGACAAGCGTCATGGAGCATTGGGCTGAAAATAGTCATGGAGTATTGTGGTGACAGTGGTCATGGAGCATTGTGATGACTAGGGAATGGAGCATTGTGATGACAAGAGTCCCGGATCATTGTGTTGTCAGGTGTCATGGAGTGTTGCGATGACAGTGGTCATGGAGCATTGTGATGATATTGGTCTTGGAGCATTGTGATGAGAAGGTCATGGAGCATTGGGCTGTAAATATTCATGGAGTATTGTGATGACAGGCGTCATGGAGTATTATGATGACACGGGAATGGAGCATGGTGATGACAAAGTCCTGGAGCATTCTGAGGAGAAGACCATGGAGACTTGGGATGACAAGTGTCATGGAGCATTCTGATGAAAAGGGGCATGGAGCATTGTGATTACAGGGGTCTTTGAGCAATGTGATGACAAGGGCTAGGAGCATTGTGAGGAGAAGGCCATGGAGCATTCTGATGGCATGCGTCATGGAGCTTTGTGATGACAAGGGCATGGAGCATTGTGATTACAGGGGTCTTGGAGCATTGTGATGAAACGGGCATGGATCATTGTGATGAAAAGGCATGGAGCCTTGTCATGACAGTGTTCAAGGAGCATACTGACGACAGGTGTCAGGTAGCATTGTGATGACAAGTGTATTTGAGAAATGTGATGACAACAATCATGGAGCATTGTGATGAGAAAACATGGATAATTGTGATGATGAGCGTCATAGCATGTTATGATGATAAGTGTTATGGAACATTGTGATCACAAGGGTTTGGAGCATTAGGATGACAGTGTTCATGGAGAAATTTGATTTCATTGTGATGAAAAGAGCCTGAAACATTATGATGATGGGCATGGTGCATTTTGATGACAGGGTTCATGGAGCATTGAGATGAAAAGGGGCATGGAGCATTGTGATTACATGGGTCTTGAAGCATTGTCATGACAAGGGCATGGAACATTGTGATGAGAAGGCCATGGAACATTCTGATGGCATGCGTCATGGAGCTTTGTGATGACAAGGGCGTGGAACATTGTGATTACAGGGGTCTTGGAGCATTGTGATGAGAAGTGTCATGGAGCATTTAGATGACAAGGCCGTGGAACATTTTGATGGCAGGTGTCATGGAGCATTGTTATGACAGAGGTAATGGAGCATTGTGATGAGAAGGGCATTGAGCATTGGTCTGAAATGTTTCATCGATTATTGTGATGAGAGTGGGCATGGAGCATTGCGATGACAAGGGCACGGAACACTGTGATACACTTGTCATGGAGGATTGTAATGACAAGGGCAAGGAGCATTGTGATGAGAAGGACATCGAGTATTGTGATGACAAGTGTCATGGAGCTTTGTGATGACAAGGGCATGGAGCAATGTGATGAGACGGTTCATGGAGTATTGTGATGACAATGACATGGAGCATTGTGATGCCAAGGGTCATGGAGCTTTGTGATGACAAAGGTCATGGAGCATTTTGATGACAATTGTGTGGTGCATTGTGATGAGAAATGCAGGGAGCATTTTGATGACAGGGTCATGCAGCAATTTGATGAAATGTGTAATGGAACATTTTGATGACAGGGGTTATAGAATATTGTGATGCCAGGGGTCATGGAGCTTTGGGATGAAAAGGGTCATGGAGCATTTTGATGACAGTGGTTATGGAACATTGTGATGTCATGGGTCATGGAACATTGTGCTGATAAGGGGATGTAGCATTGTGATGACAGGGGTCATGGAACATTGTGATAACAGGGTTGAGGGAGGATTGTGATGACTAGTGATGGAACATTGTGATATCTCATGTGAGAGAGCATTTGGATGAGAAGTGCATGGAGCATTGTGATTACAAAGTTAATGGAGCATAGCGATGACAAGTTTGTGGATCATTTTGATGAAAAGTGCATGGCATTGTGATTACAGGGGTCTTGGAGCATTTTGATGACTAGGGCATGGAAAACTGTGATACATGTGTCATGGGTCATGGAGGATTGTGATGACAAGTCATGGAGCATTGTGATGACAAGGGCATGGAGCATTGTGATGACAGGAGCATGGAGCATTTGTCTGACAAGTTTCATAGATGATTGTGATGACAGTGGACATGGTGCATTGTGATGACAAGGGCATGGATCATTGTGTAGAGAAGGTCATGGTGTATTGTGAAGACAGGTGTCAGGGAGCATTGTGATGACACATGTCATGGTTCATTGTGATGACAATGGCAGGGAGTAATGTGATGCCAAATGCAATGGAGGATTGTGATGACAAATATAATGGAGCATTGTGATGACTATGGATTGGAGCATTATGATGACAAGGAACATTGAGAATTTTCATGACAATGTCGTGAAGCATTGTGATGACAAGGTCCTGGAGCACTGTGATGAGAAAACCATGAAGCCTTGTGATGACACGTCTCATGGAGCATACTGATGAAAAAGGGCATGGAACATTCTGATTACAGGGGTCTTGGAACATTGTGATAACAAGGGCATGGAGCATTGTGATAACAAGGGCATGGAGCATTGGCCTAATAAGTTTCATGGATTATTGTGATGACAGTTGGAATGGCGCATTGTGATAACAAGGGCATGGAGCATTGTGATGACCAGGTCATGCAGTATTATGAAGAGAGGTGTCAGGGAGCATTGTGATGACATATGTAATGGCCCATTGTGATGACAATGGCATGGAGCATTGTGATGCCATGTGTCATGGAGGATTCTGATGAGAAAAGTAATGGAGCATGCTGATGACAATGGCTTGGAGCATTGTGATGACAAGGGGCAGGGAGCATTGTGCTGAAAAGTGCATGGATAATTGTGATGACAAGGGTCATGGAGCATTCTGATGACAAGCTTGTGGAGTATTTTGATGACAATGGCATGTAGCATTGTGATTAAAATGGCATGGGGCTTTGTGATGAAAAAGTCATGGAGCCTTTTCGTGACAGCGTTCAAGGAGCATTCTGACGACAAGTGTCCGGGAGCATTGTGATGACAAGTGTATTGAGAATTGTGATGACAAAGGTCATGGAGCATTGTGATGAAAAGGGCATGGAGTATTGTGATGACAGGCATCATGGAGCGTTGTTATGACAAGTGTTATGGAACATTGTGATCAAAAATGATTGGTGCATTGCTATGACAGTGGTCATGGATCATTTTGATTTCAAGGAGCATGGAGCATTGTGCTGACAAGGGCATGAAGCAATGTGATCCCAAGGTTCATGGAGGATAGTGATGAGAACGGTAATGGAGTATTGTGATGGCAAGCGCATAGAGCATTGTAATGACAAGGTCATGTAGCATTTTGCTGACAAAGGCATGGAGCATTGTGATGACAGGTATCATAGAGCACTGTGATGACAAGCGTCACGGAGCATTGTGAATACAGGGGTCATGGAGCATTGGGATGACAAGGGCATGGATCCTTGTGATGAAAAGTGTCATGGAGCATTGGGCTGAAATGGTTCTTGGAGTATTGTGATGACATGGGTCATGGAGCATCGTGGTTACAGGGGTCTTTGAGCACTGTGATGACAAGAGTCCCGAATCATTGTGTTGTCAGGTGTCATGGAGTGTTGTGATGACAGCGATCATTCAGCATTGTGATGATATTGGTCATGGAGCATTGTGATGAGAAGGTCATGGAGCATTGGGCTGAAAATATTCATGGATTATTGTGATGACAGGAGTCATGAAGCATTGTGATGAGAAGGGAATGGAGCATGGTGATGACAAGGTCCTGTAGCATTGTGATGAGATGACCATGGAGCCTGGTGATGACAAGTCTCATGGAGCATTCTGATGAAAAGGGGCATGGAACATTGTGATTACAGGGGTCTTGGAGCATTGTGATGACAAGGGCATGGAGCATTGTGAGGAGAAGGCCATGGAACATTCTGATGACAAGCGTCATGGAGCTTTGTGATGACAAGGGCATGGAGCATTGTGATTACAGGGGTCTTTGAGCATTGTGATGACATATGTCATGGTCCATTGCGAAGACAATGGCATGGAGCATTGGTCTAATAATTTTCATGGATTATTGTGATGACATTTGGAATGGCGCATTGTGATGACAAGGGCATGGAGCATTGTGATGAACAGGTCATGAAGTATTGTGAAGAGAATTGTCAGGGAGCATTGTGATGACAAGGGTCACGGAGCATTGTGATGAAATGTTCATGGAGCATTTTGGATACAAAGGTAACAGAGCCTTGTGATGACGTGGGCATGGACCATTGTGATGACAAATATTATAAAGCACTGTGATGACTGGAGTCACAGAGCATTGTGATGACTGGGGTCTTGGAGCACTGTGATGACAAGAGTCCCGGATCATTGTGTTGTCAAGTGTCATGGAGTGTTGTGATGATAGCGGTCATTCAGCATTGTGATGATATTGGTCATGGAGCATTGTGATGAGAAGTTCATGGAGCATTGGGCTGAAAATATTCATGGATTATTGTGATGACGCGGGCATGGACCATTGTGATGACAAATATTATGAAGCACTGTGATGACTGGAGTCACAGAGCATTGTGATGACATTGGTCATGGAGCATTGTGATGACAAGGTCCTGGAGCACTGTGAAGAGATGAACATGGAGACTTGTGATGACAAGTCTCATGGAGCATTCTGATGAAAAGGGACATGGAGCATTGTGATTACAGGGGTCTTGGAGCATTGTGATGACAAGGGCAGGGAGCATTGTGAGGAGAAGGCCATGGAGCATTCTGATGACATGCGTCATGGAGCATTGTGCTGAGAAAGGCATAGAGCATTCTGATGACAGGGGTTAAAAAGCATTGTGAAGAAAAGTTCATGGAGCATTGTGGTTAAAAAGGTCACAGAGACTGTTGATGATGAGGGCATGGACAATTGTGATGACAAAGGTCATGAAGAATTGTGATGACTGGAGTCACGGAGCATTGTGATGACAGGGGTCATGGAGCATTGTCATAACAAGGACATGGAGCATTGTGTTGACAAGGGCATGGAGCCTTGTGATGACCAGGTGATGCAGTATTGTGAAGACAGGTGTCAGGAGCATTGTGATGACATATATAATGGTCCATTGTGATTAAAATGGCATGGAGCATTGTGATGCCAATTGTCATGGAGGATTCTGATGACAAAGGTAATGGAGCATTGTGATGACAATGGCTTGGAGCATTGTGATGACAAGGGTCAGGGAGCATTGTGCTAACAAGTGCATGGAGAATTGTGATGACCAGGGTCATGGAGCATTCTGGTGACAAGCTTGTGGAGTATTTTCATGACAATGGCATGGAGCATTGTGATGAAAACGGCATGGGGCATTGTGATGAAAATGGCATGGAGACTTTTCGTGACAGGGTTCAAGGAGCATTCTGACGACAAATATCAGGGAGCATTGTGATGTCAATGTACTGAGAATTGTGATGACAAAGGTCATGGAGCATTGTGATGAAAAGGGCATGGAGTATTGTGATGACAGGCATCATGGAGCGTTGTGATGACAAGTGCTATGGAACATTGTGATCACAAGGGTTTGGAGCATTGTGATGACAGTGGTCATAGATCATTTTGATTTCAAGGAGCATGGAGCATTGTGATGACAAGGGCATGAAGCAATGTGATCCCAAGTTTCATGGAGGATTGTGATGACAATGGTAATGGAGTATTGTGATGACAAGCGCATAGAGCATTGTAATGACAAAGTCATGTACCATTCTGCTTACAAAGGCATGGAGCATTGTGATGCCAGGTGTCATGGAGCACAGTGATGACAAGCGTCACGGAGCATTGTGAATACAGGGGTCATGGAGCATTGGGATGACAAGGGCATGGTTCATTGTGATGACAAGTGTCATGGAGCATTGGGCTGAAAATATTCATGGAGTCTTGTGATGACAGGGTTCATGGAGCACTGTGATGACTAGGGAATGGAGCATTGTAATGACAAGAGTCCCAGATCATTGTGTTGTCAGGTGTCATGGAGTGTTTTGATGACAGTGGTCATGGAGCATTGTGGTGATATTTGTCATGGAGCATTGGGATGAGAAGGTCATGGAGTATTTGGGTGAAAATGTTCATGGAGTATTGTGATGACAGTGGTCATGGAGCATTGTGATGACAAGGGAGTGGAACATGGTGATGACAGGGGTCATGGAATATTTTGATTACAGGGGTGAGCGAGGATTGTGATGACTAGTGAGAGAACATGGTGATATCTCAGGTGAGAGAGCATTTGGATGAGAAGAGAATGGCGCATTGTGATTACAAGGTTTATGGAGCATAGCGATTACAAGGTTGTGTATCATTGTGATGGAAAGCCCGTGGCACATTTTCATGACAAGGGTCATGGAGCATTGTTCTGACAAAGGCATGGAGCATTGTGATGACAAGGGTCACGGAGCATTGTGATGAAATGTTCATGGAGCATTGTTGTTACAAACGTCACAGAGCCTTGTGATGACGTGGGCATGGATCGTTGTGATGACAAATGTTATGAAGCATTGTGATGATTGGAGTCATGGAGCATTGTGTTGACAGGGGTCATGGAGGATTGTGATGACAAGGTCATGGAGCATTGTGATGAGAAAATCATGGAGAATTGTGAAGACAGGTGTGAGGGAGCATTGTGATGACATATGTCATTGTCCATTTCGATGACAATGGCATCGTTTATTGAGATGCCAAATGTAATAGAGGACTGTGATGACAAATATAATGAAACATTGTGATGACTAGGGCTTGGAGCATTATGATGACAAGGGCCATTGAGAATTTTCATGACAATGTCGTGAAGCATTGTTCTGACAAGGTCCTCGAGCACTGTGTTGAGAAAACCATGTAGCCTTGTGATGACAGGTCTCATGGAGCATACTGATGAAAAGGGGCATGGAACATTCTGATTACAGGGGTCTTGGAATATTGTGATAGCAAGGGCATGGAGCACTGTGATGACAAGGGCATGGAACACTGGTCTAATAAGTTTCATGGATTATTGTGATGACAGTTGGAATGGCACATTGTGAAGACAGTGGTCATGGAGCATTGTGATGATAATGGTCATGGAGCATTGTGATGAGAAGGTCATGGAGCATTGGGTTGAAAATATTCATGGAATATTGTGATGACAGGGGTCATGGAGCTTTGTGATGACTATGGAATGGAGCATGGTGATGACAAGGTCATGGAGCATTGTGATGAGATGACGATGGAGACTTGTGATGACAAGTCTCATGGAGCATTCTGATGAAAAGGGGCATGGAGCATTGTGATTACAGGGGTCTTGGAGCATTGTGAAGACAAGGGCATGGAGCATTGTGAGGAGAAGGACATGGAACATTCTGATGGCATGCGTCATGGAGCTGTGTGATGACAAGGGCATGGAGCATTGTGATTAAAGGGGTCTTGGAGCATTGTGATGACAAGGGTCATGGAGCCTTGTGATGACAAGGCCGTGGAACATTTTCATGGCAGGGGTCATGGAGCATTGTTATGACAGAGGTAATGGAGCATTGTGATGAGTAGGGCATTGAGCATTGGTCTGAAATGTTTCATGGATTATTGTGATGAGAATGGTCATGGAACATTGTGATGAAAAGGGCATGGTACACTGTGATTCATGTGTCATGGAGGATTGTAATGACAAGGGCATGGAGCATTGTGATGAGAAGTGCATCGAGCATTTTGATGACGGGGTTACGGAACATTGTGATGTCAGGGGTCAAGGAACATTGTGCAGATAAGGGGATGTAGCATTGTGATGACAGGGGTCGTGGAACATTGTGATAACAGGGTTGAGCGAGGATTGTGATGACTAGTGATGGAACATTGTGATATCTCATGTGAGAGAGCATTTGGATGAGAAGTTCATGGAGCATTGTGATTACAAGGTTTATGGAGCATAGCGATGACAAGGTTGTGGATCATTGTGATGAAAAGCGCATGGCACATTGTGAGGACAAGGTTCATGGAGCATTGTTCTGACAAAGGCATGGAGCATTGTGATGACAAGGGTCACGGAGCATTGTGATGAAATGTTCATGGAGCATTGTGGTTACAAAGGTCACAGAGCCTTGTGATGACGCGGGCATGGACTGTTGTGATGACAAACGTTATGAAGCATAGTGATGACTGGAGTCACGGAGCATTGTGATGACAAGGGTCATGGAGCATTGTGATGACAAGGGCATGGAGCATTGTGATGACAGGGGCATGGAGCATTGGTCTGACAAGTTTCATAGATTATTGTGATGACAGTGGACATGGTGCATTGTGATGACTAGGGCATAGAGCATTGTGAAGACAAGGGCATGGAGTATTGTGAAGACAGGTGTCAGGGAGCATTGTGATGACCTATGTCATGGTCCATTGCGATGACAATAGCATGGAGCATTTTGATGCCAAATGTAATGGAGGATGTGATGACAAATATAATGGAGCATTGTGATGACTAGGGCTTGGAGCATTATGTTGACAAGGGCCATTGAGAATTTTCATGACAATGTTGTGAAGCATTGTGATGACAAGGTCCTGGAGCATTGTGTTGAGAAAACCATGGAGGCTTGTGATGACAAATCTCAAGGAGCATACTGATGAAAAGGGGCGTGGAGCATTCTGATTACAGGGGACTTGGAACATTGTGATACAAGGGCATGTAGCATTGTGATGAAAAGGGCATGGAGTATTGTGATGACAGGCATCATGGAGCTTTGTGATGACAAGTGTTACAGAATATTGTGATCACAAGGTTTTTGAGCATTGTGATGACAGAGGTCATGGATCATTTGATCTCACGGAGCAGGGAGCATTGTGATGACAAGGGCATGAAGCAATGTGATCCCAAGTTTCATGGAGGATTGTGATGACAATGGTAAAGGAGTATTGTGATGACAAGCGCATAGAGCATTGTAATGACAATGTCATGTAGCATTTTGCTGACAAAGGCATGGAGCACTGTGATGACAAGTTTCATGGAGCACTGTGATGACAAGAGTCACGGAGCATTGTGAATACAGGGGTCATGGAGCATTAGGATGACAAGGGCATGGATCATTGTGATGACAAGGGTCATGGAGCACTGGGCTGAAAATGTTCCTGGAGTATTGTGATGACAGGGGTCATGGAGCATTGTGATGACAATGGAATGCAGCGTGGTGATGACAAGGTCCTGGAGCATTGTGATGAGATGACCAGGGAGACTTGTGATGACAAGTTTCATGGAGCATTCTGATGAAAAGGGGCATGGAGCATTGTGATTACAGGGGTCTTGGAGCATTGTGATGACAAGGGCATGGAGCATTGTGAGGAGAAGGCCATGGAATATTCTGATTACATGCGTCATGGAGCTTTGTGATGAAAAGGGCATGGAGCATTGTGATTACAGGGGTCTTGGAGCATTGTGATGACAAGGCCGTGGAACATTGTGATGGCAGGTGTCATGGAGCATTGTTATGATAGAGGTAATGGAGCATTGTGATGAGAAGGGCATTGAGCATTGGTCTGAAAAGTTTCATGGATTATTGTGAAGAGAGTGGGCATGGAGCACTGTGATGACAAGGGCACGGAACACTGTGATACATAGGTCATGGAGGATTGTAATGACAAGGGCATGGAGCATTGTGATGGGAAGGGCATCGAGCAATGTGATGACAAGTGTCATGGTGCTTTGTGATGACAAGGGCATGGAGCCATGTGATGAGAGGGTTCATGGAGCATTGTGATGACAATGACATGGAGCATTGTGATGCCAAGTGTTATGGAGCTTTGTGATGACAAAGGTCATGGAGCATTTTGATGACAAGGGTGTGGTGCATTGTGATGAGAAGGGCAGGGAGCATTTTGATGACAGTGTCATGCAGCAATTTGATGAAAAGTGTATTGGAACATTTTGGTGACAGGGGTTATAGATCATTGTGATGCCAGGGGTCATGGAGCTTTGGGATGAAAAGGGTCATGGAGCATTTTGCTGACAGGCGTTATGGAACATTGTGATGTCAGGGGTCATGGAACATTGTGCAGATAACGGGATGTAGAATTGTGATGACAGGGGTCATGGAACATTGTGATAACAGGGATGAGGGAGGATAGTGATGACTAGTGATGGAACATTGTGATATCCATGTGAGAGAGCATTTGGATGAGAAGTTCATGGAGCATTGTGAGTACAAGGTTTATGGAGCATAGCGATGATAAGTTTATGGATCATTGTGATGAAAAGCACATGGCACATTGTGAGGACAAGGGGAATGGAGCATTGTTCTGATAAAGGCATCGAGCATTGTGATGACAAGGGTCACGGAGCATTGTGATGAAAAGTTCATGGAGCATTGTGGTTAAAATGGTCACAGAGCCTTGTGATATCGCGGGCATGGACCGTTATGATGACAAACGTCATGAAGCATTGTGATGACTGGAGACACGGGGCAGTGTGATGACAGGGGTCATGGAGCATTGTGATGACAAGGGCATGGAGCATTGTGATGCGAAATGTAATGGAGGATTGTAATGACAAATATAATGGAGCATTGTGATGACTACGGCTTGGAGCATTATGATGACAAGGGCCATTGAGAATTTTCATGACAATGTCGTGAAGCATTGTGATGACAAGGTCCTGGAGCATTGTGATGAGAAATCCTTGGAGCCTTGAGATGACAATCCTCATGGAGCATACTGATGAAAAGGGGCATGGAGCATTCTGATTACAGGGGTCTTGGAACCTTGTGATAACAAGGGCATGGAGCATTGTGATGACAAGGGCATGGAGCATTGGTCTAATAAGTTTCATGGATTATTGTGATGACAGTTGGAATGGCGCATTGTGATGACAAGGGCATGAAGCATTGTGATGACCAGGTCAGGCAATATTGTGAAAAGAGGTGTCACGGAGCATTGTGATGACATATGTATTAGCCCATTGTGATGACAATGGCATGGAGCATTTTGATGACAAGTGTCATGGAGGATTCTGATGACAAAGGTAAAGGAGCATTGTGATGACAATGGCTTGGAGCATACTGATGACAAGCTTCAGGGAGCATTGTGCTGACAAGTGCATGGATAATTGTGATGACAAGGGTCATGGAGCATTCTGATGACAAGCTTGTGGAGTATTTTGATGGCAATGGCATGGAGCATTGTGATGAAAACGGCATGGGGCTTTGTGAAGAAAAAGGCAAGGAGCCTTTTCGTGACAGGGTTCAAGGAGCATTCTGACGACAAGTGTCAGGGAGCATTGTGATGACAAGCATATTGAGAATTGTGATCACAGAGGTCATGGAGCATTGTGAGGAAAAGGGCCTGGAGTATTGTGATGACAGGCATCATGGAGCATTGTGATGAAAAGTGTTATGGAACATTGTGATCACAAGGGTTTGGAGCATTGCGATGACAGAGGTCATGGATCATTTTGATTTCAAGGAGCATGGAGCATTGTGATGACAAGGGCATGAAGCAATGGGATCCCAAAGTTCATGGAGGATAGTGATGACAATGGAAATGCAGTATTTTGATGACAAGCACATAGAGAATTGTAATGACAAGGTCATGTAGCATTTTGCTGACAAAGGCATAGAACATTGTGATGACAGGTGTCATGGAGCACTGTGATGACAAGCGTCACAGAGCATTGTGAATACAGGGGTCATGGAGCATTGGGATGACAAGGGCATGGATCATTGTGATGACAAGTGTCATGGAGCATTGGGCTGAAAATGTTCATGGAGTATTTTGATGAAAGCGGTCATGGAGCATTGTGATGACTAGGGAAAGGAGCATTGTGATGACAAGAGTCCCGGATCATTGTGTTGTCAGGTGTCATTGAGTGTTGTGATGACAGTGATCATGGAGCATTGTGATGATATTGGTCTTGGAGCATTGTGATGAGATGGTCATGGGGCATTGGGCTGAAAATGTTCATGGAGTATTGTGATAACAGTCTTCATGGAGCATTGTGATGACAAGGGAATGGAGCATGGTGATGACAAGGTCCTGGAGCATTGTGATGAGATGACCATGGAGACTTGTGATGACAAGTCTCATGGAGCATTCTGATGAAAAGGGGCATGGAGCATTGTGATTACAGGGGTCTTGGAGCATTGTGATGACAAGGGCATTGAGCATTGTGTGGAGAAGGCCATGGAACATTCTGATGACATGCGTCATGGAGCTTTGTGATGACAAGGGCATGGAGCTTTTTGATTACAGGGGTCTTGGTGCATTGTGATGACAGAGGTAATGGAGAATTGTGATGAGAAGGGAATGGAGCATTGTGATTACAAGGTTTCTGGAGCATTGCGATGACAAATTTCTGGACCGTTGGGATGAAAAGCGTGTAGCACATTGTGATGACAAGTGTCATGGAGCATTTTTCTAACAAAGGCATGGAGCATTGTGATGACAAGTGTCACGGAGCATTGTGATGAAAATTTCATGGAGCATTGTGGTAACAAAGGTAACAGTGCCTTGTGATAACACGGGTATCGACCACTGTGATGACAAATGTTATGAAGAATTGTGATGACTGGAGTCACGGAGCATTGTGATGAAAGGGGTCATGGAGCACTGTGATGAAAAGGGCATGGAGAATTGTGCTGAGAATGGCATAGAGCATTGTGATGACATGTGTCATGGAGCATTGTGATGACAAGCATCACGGAGCATTGTGAATACAGGGGTCATGGAGCATTAGGATGACAAGGGCATGAATCATTGTGATGACAAGGGTCACGGAGAATTGGGCTGAAAATATTCCTGGAGTATTGTGATGACGGGGGTCATGGAGCATTGTGATGACAATGGAATGGAGCATGGTGATGACAAGGTCCTGGAGCATTGTGATGAGATGACCAGGGAGACTTGTGATGACAATATTCATGGAGCATCCTGATGAAAAGGGGCATGGAGCATTGTGATTACAGGGGTCTTGGAGCATTGTGATGAGAAGGGCATGGAGCATTGTGTGGAGAAGGCCATGGATCATTCTGATGACATGCGTCATGGAGCTTTGTGATGACAAGGGCATGGAGCTTTGTGATTACATGGGTCTTGGTGCATTGTGATGACAGAGGTAATGGAGAATTGTGATGAGAAGGGAATGGAGCATTGTGATTGCAAGGTTTCTGGAGCATTGCGATGACAAATTTCTGGACCGTTGGGATGAAAAGCGTGTCGCACATTGTGATGACAAGTGTCATGGAGCATTTTTCTAACAAAGGCATGGAGCATTGTGATGACAAGTGTCACGGAGCATTGTGATGAAAATTTCATGGAGCATTGTGGTAACAAAGGTAACAGTGCCTTGTGATAACACGGGTATCGACCACTGTGATGACAAATGTTATGAAGAATTGTGATGACTGGAGTCACGGAGCATTGTGATGACAGGGGTCATGGAGCATTGTGATGAAAAGGGCATGGAGAATTGTGCTGAGAATGGCATAGAGCATTGTGATGACATGTGTCATGGAGCATTGTGATGACAAGCATCACGGAGCATTGTGAATACAGGGGTCATGGAGCATTAGGATGACAAGGGCATGGATCATTGTGATGACAAGGGTCACGGAGAATTGGGCTGAAAATATTCCTGGAGTATTGTGATGACGGGGGTCATGGAGCATTGTGATGACAATGGAATGGAGCATGGTGATGACAAGGTCCTGGAGCATTGTGATGAGATGACCAGGGAGACTTGTGATGACAAGTTTCATGGAGCATCCTGATGAAAAGGGGCATGGAGCATTGTGATTACAGGGGTCTTGGAGCATTGTGATGACAAGGGCATGGAGCATTGTGAGGAGAAGGCCATGGAACATTCTGATTACATGCGTCATGGAGCTTTGTGATGAAAAGGGCACGGAGCATTGTGATTACAGGGGTCTTGGAGCATTGTGATGACAAGGGTCATGGAGCCTTGTGATGACAAGGCCGTGGAACATTGTGATGGCAGGTGTCATAGAGCATTGTTATGACAGAGGTAATGGAGCATTGTGATGAGAAGAGCATTGATCATTGGTCTGAAATATTTCATGGATTGTTGTGATGAGAGTGGGCATGGAGCATTGTGATGACAAGGGCACGGAGCACTGTGATACATGGGTCATGGAGGATTGTAATGACAAGGGCATGGAGCATTGTGATGAGAAGTGCATCGAGCATTGTGATGACAAGTGTCATGGTGCTTTGTGATGACAAGGGCATGGAGCCATATGATGACATGGTTCATGGAGCATTGTGATGACAATGACATGGAGCATTGTGATGCCAAGGGTCATGGAGCTTGGTGATGACAAAGGTCATGGAGCATTTTGATGACAAGGGTGTGGTGCATTGTGATGGAAGTGCAGGGAGCATTTTGATGACAGGGTCAGGCAGCAATTTGATGAAATGTGTAATGGAACATTTTGATGACAGGGGTTATAGAACACTGTGATGACAGGGGTCATGGAGCTTTGGGATGAAAAGTGTCATGGAGCATTTTGATGACAGTGGTTATGGAATATTTTGATGTCATGGGTCATGGAACATTGTGATGATAAGGGGATGTAGCATTGGGATGACAGGGGTCATGGAACATTGTGATAACAGGGGTGAGGGAGGATTGTGATGACTAGTGATGGAACATTGTGATATCTCATGTGAGAGAGCATTTGGATGAGAAGATCATGGAGCATTGTGATTACAAGTTTTATGGAGCATAGCGATGACAAGTTTGTGGATCATTGTGATGAATAGCGCATGGCACATTGTGATGACAAGTGTCATGGAGCATTGTTCTGAAAAAGGTATGGAGCATTTGATGACAAGTGTCATGGAGCATTGTGATGAAAAGTTCGTGGAGCATTGTGGTTAAAATGGTCAGAGAGCCTTGTGATGACGCGGGCATGGACCGTTGTGATGACAAACGTTATGAAGCATTTTGATGACTGGAGTCACGGGGCATTGTGATGACAGGGGTCATGGAGCATTGTGATGACAAGGGCATGGAGCACTGTGATGACAGGGGCATGGAGCATTGGTCTGACAAGTTTCATAGATGATTGTGATGACAGTGGACATGGTGCATTGTGATGACAAGGGCATGGAGCATTATGATGACAAGGTCATGGAGTATTGTGAAGACAGTTGTCAGGGAGCATTGTGATGACATATGTCATGGTCCATTGCGATGACAATGGCATGGAGCATTGTGATGCCAAATGTAATGGAGGATTGTAATGACAAATATAATGGAGCATTGTGATGACTACGGCTTGGAGCATTATGATGACAAGGGCCATTGAGAATTTTCATGACAATGTCGTGAAGCATTGTGATGACAAGGTCCTGGAGCATTGTGATGAGAAATCCTTGGAGCCTTGAGATGACAAGTCTCATGGAGCATACTGATGAAAAGGGGCATGGAGCATTCTGATTACAGGGGTCTTGGAACATTGTGATAACAAGGGCATGGAGCATTGTGATGACAAGGACATGGAGCTTTGGTCTAATAAGTTTCATGGATTATTGTGATGACAGTTGGAATGGCGCATTGTGATGACAAGGGCATGGAGCATTGTGATGAGAAGGTCATGCAGTATTGTGAGAAGAGGTGTCATGGATCATTGTGATGACATATGTATTAGCCCATTGTGATGACAATGGCATGGAGCATTGTGATGCCAAGTTTCATGGAGGATTCTGATGACAAAGGTAAAGGAGCATTGTGATGACAATGGCTTGGAGCATAGTGATGACAAGGTTCAGGGAGCATTGTGCTGACAAGTGCATGGAGAATTGTGATAACAAGGGTCATGGAGCATTCTGATGACAAGCTTGTGGAGTATTTTGATGACAATGGCATGGAGCATTGTGATGAAAACGGCATGGGGCTTTGTGATGAAAAAGGCAAGGAGCCTTTTCGTGACAGGGTTCAAGGAGCATTCTGTCGACAAGTGTCTGGGAGCATTGTGATGACAAGTGTATTGAGAATTGTGATGACAAAGGTAATGGAGCATTGTGATGAAAAGGGCATGGAGTATTGTGATGACAGGCATCATGGAGCGTTGTGATGAAAAGTGTTATGGAACATTGTGATCACAAGGCTTTGGAGCATTGCGATGACAGAGGTCATGGATGATTTTGATTTCAAGGAGCATGGAGCATTGTGATGACAAGGGCATGAAGCAATCGGATCCCAAGGTTCATGGAGGATAGTGATGACAATGGTAATGCAGTATTGTGATGACAAGCACATAGAGCATTGTAATGAGAAGGTCATGTAGCATTTTGCTGACAAAGGCATAGAGCATTGTGATGACAGGTGTCATGGAGCACTGTGATGACAAGCGTCACAGAGCATTGTGAATACAGGGGTCATGGAGCATTGGGATGACAAGGGCATGGATCATTGTGATGACAAGGGTCATGGAGCATTGGGCTGAAAATGTTCATGGAGTATTGTGATGAAAGGGGTCATGGAGCATTGTGATGACTAGGGAAAGGAGCATTGTGATGACAAGAGTCCCGGATCATTGTGTTGTCAGGTGTCATTGAGTGTTGTGATGACAGTGATCATGGAGCATTGTGATGATATTGGTCTTGGAGCATTGTGATGAGAAGGTCATGGGGCATTGGGCTGAAAATGTTCATGGAGTATTGTGATGAAAGTCTTCATGGAGCATTGTGATGACAAGGGAATGGAGCATGGTGATGACAAGGTGCTGGAGCACTGTGATGAGATGACCATGGAGACTTGTGATGACAAGTCTCATGGAGCATTCTGATGAAAAGGGGCATGGAGCATTGTGATTACAGGGGTCTTGGAGCATTGTGATGACAAGGGCATGGTGAATTGTGCTGAGAATGGCATAGAGCATTGTGATGACATGTGTCATGGAGCACTGTGATGACAATCGTCACGGAGCATTGTGAATACAGGGGTCATGGAGCATTAGGATGACAAGGGCATGGATCATTGTGATGACAAGGGTCATGGAGAATTGGGCTGAAAATATTCCTGGAGTATTGTGATGATGGGGGTCATGGAGCATTGTGATGACAATGGAATGGAGCATGGTGATGACAAGGTCCTGGAGCACTGTGATGAGATGACCAGGGAGACTTGTGATGACAAGTTTCATGGAGCATTCTGATGAAAAGGGGCATGGAGCATTGTGATTACAGGGGTCTTGGAGCATTGTGATGACAGGGCATGGAGCATTGTGAGGAGAAGGCCATGGAACATTCTGATTACATGCGTCATGGAGCTTTGTGATGAAAAGGGCATGGAGCATTGTGATTACAGGGGTCTTGGAGCATTGTGATGACAAGGGTCATGGAGCCTTGTGACGACAAGGCCGTGGAACATTGTTATGGCAGGTGTCATAGAGCATTGTTATGACAGAGGTAATGGAGCATTGTGATGAGAAGAGCATTGAGCATTGGTCTGAAATATTTCATGGATTGTTGTGATGAGAGTGGGCATGGAGCACTGTGATGACAAGGGCACGGAGCACTGTGATACATGGGTCATGGAGGATTGTAATGACAAGGGCATGGAGCATTGTGATGAGATGGGCATCGAGCATTGTGATGACAAGTGTCATGGTGCTTTGTGATGACAAGGGCATGGAGCCATATGATGAGAGGGTTCATGGAGCATTGTGATGACAATGACATGGAGCATTGTGATGCCAAGGGTCATGGAGCTTTGTGATGACAAAGGTCATGGAGCATTTTGATGACAAGGGTGTGGTGCATGGTGATGAGAAGTGCAGGGAGCATTTTGATGACAGGTTCATGCAGCAATTTGATGAAAAGTGAAATGGAACATTTTGATGACAATGGTTATAGAACACTGTGATGCCAGGGGTCATGGAGCTTTGGGATGAAAAGGGTCATGGAGCATTTTGATGACAGTGGTTATGGAACATTGTGATGTCATGGGTCATGGAACATTGTGATGATAAGGGGATGTAGCATTGTGATGACAGGGGTCATGGAACATTGTGATAACAGGGGTGAGGGAGGATTGTGATGACTAGTGATGGAACATTGTGATATCTCATGTGAGAGAGCATTTGGATGAGAAGTTCATGGAGCATTGTGATTACAAGGTTTTTGGAGCATAGCGATGACAAGTTTGTGGATCATTGTGATGAAAAGCGCATGGCACATTGTGATGACAATGGTCATGGAGCATTGTTCTGACAAAGGCATGGAGCATTTGATGACAAGTGTCATGGAGAATTGTGATGAAAATTTCATGGAGAATTGTGGTTAAAATGGTCACAGAGCCTTGTGATGACGCGGGCATGGACCGTTGTGATGACAAACGTTATGAAGCATTGTGATGACTGGAGTCATGGGGCATTGTGATGACAGGGGTCATGGAGCATTGTGATGACAAGGGCATGGAGCACTGTGATGACAGGGGCATGGAGCATTGGTCTGACAAGTTTCAGAGATTATTGTGATGACAGTGGACATGGTGCATTGTGATGACAAGGGCATGGAGCATTATGATGACAAGGTCAAGGATTATTGTGAAGACAGGTTTCAGGGAGCATTGTGATGACATATGTCATGGTCCATTGCGATGAAAATGGCATGGAGCATTGTGATGCCAAATGTAATGGAGGATTGTAATGACAAATATAATGGAGCAGTGTTATGACTACGGCTTGTAGCATTATTATGACAAGGGCCATTGAGAATTTTCATGACAATGTCATGAAGCATTGTGATGTCAAGGTCCTGGAGCACTGTGATGAGAAAACCATGGAGCCTTGTGATGACAAGTCTCATGGAGCATACTGATGAAACGGGGCATGGAGCATTCTGATTACAGGGGTCTTGGATCATTGTGATAACAAGGGCATGGAGCATTGTGATGACAAGGGCATGGGGCATTGGTCTAATAAGTTTCATGGATTATTGTGATGACAGTTGGAATGGCGCATTGTGATGACAAGGGCATGGATCATTGTGATGAGAAGGTCATGCAGTATTGTGAAGACAGCTGTCAGGGAGCATTGTGATGACATATTTAATGGCCCATTGTGGTGACAATGGCATGGAGCATTGTGATGCCAAGTTTCATCGAGGATTCTGATGACAAAGGTAAAGGAGCATTGTGATGACAATGGCTTGGAGCATAGTGATGACAAGTTTCAGGGAGCATTGTGCTGACAAGTGCATGGAGAATTGTGATGACAAGGGTCATGGAGCATTCTGATGACAAGCTTGTGGAGTATTTTGATGACAATGGCATGGAGCATTGTGATGAAAACGGCATGGGGCTTTGTGATGAAAAAGGCAAGGAGCCTTTTCGTGACAGGGTTCAAGGAGCATTCTGTCGACAAGTGTCTGGGAGCATTGTGATGACAAGTGTATTGAGAATTGTGATGACAAAGTTCATGGAGCATTGTGATGAAAAGGGCATGGAGTATTGAGATGACAGGCATCATGGAGCGTTGTGATGAAAAGTGTTATGGAACATTGTGATCAAAAGGCTTTGGAGCATTGCGATGACAGAGGTCATGGATCATTTAGATTTCAAGGAGCATGGAGCATTGTGATGACAAGGGCATGAAGCAATGTGATCCCAAGTTTCATGGAGGATAGTGATGATAATGGTAATGCAGTATTGTGATGACAAGCACATAGAGCATTGTAATGACGAGGTCATGTAGCATTTTGCTGACAAAGGCATGGAGCATTGTGATGACAGGTGTCATGGAGCACTGTGATGACAAGAGTCACGGAGCATTGTGAATACAGGGGTAATGGAGCATTGGGATGACAAGGGCATGGATCATTGTGATGACAAGGGTCATGGAGCATTGTGCTGAAAATGTTCATGGAGTATTGTGATGACAGGGGTAATGGAGCATTGTGATGACTAGAGAATGGAGCATTGTAATGACAAGTGTCCCGGATCATTGTGTTTTCAGGTATCATTGAGTGTTGTGATGACAGTGATCATGGAGCATTGTGATGACAATGGAATGGAGCATTGTGATGACAAGGTCCTGGAGCATTGTGATGAGATGACCAGGGAGACTTGTGATGACAAGTTTCATGGAGCATTCTGATGAAAAGGGGCATGGAGCATTGTGATTACAGGGGTCTTGGAGCATTGTGATGACAAGGGCATGGAGCATTGTGAGGAGAAGGCCATGGAATATTCTGATTACATGCGTCATGGAGCTTTGTGATGAAAAGGGCATGGAGCATTGTGATTACAGGGGTCTTGGAGCATTGTGATGACAAGAGTCATGGAGCCTTGTGAAGACATGGCCATGGAACATTGTGATGGCAGGTGTCATGGAGCATTGTTATGATAGAGGTAATGGAGCATTGTGATGAGGAGGGCATTGAGCATTGGTCTGAAAAGTTTCATGGATTATTGTGATGAGAGTGGGCATGGAGCATTGTGATGACAAGGGCAGGGAACACTGTGATACATGGGTCATGGAGGATTGTAATGACAAGGGCATGGAGCATTTTGATGGGAAGGGCATCGAGCAATGTGATGACAAGTGTCATGGTGCTTTGTGATGACAAGGGCATGGAGCCATATGATGAGAGGGTTCATGGAGCATTGTGATGACAATGACATGGAGCATTGTGATGCCAAGTGTTATGGAGCTTTGTGATGACAAAGGTCATGGAGCATTTTGATGACAAGGGTGTGGTGCATTGTGATGAGAAGGGCAGGGAGCATTTTGATGACAGGGTCATGCAGCAATTTGATGAAAAGTGTAATGGTACATTTTGGTGACAGGGGTTATAGAACATTGTGTTGCCAGGGGTCATGGAGCTTTGGGATGAAAAGGATCATGGAGCATTTTGATGACAGGGGTTATGGAACATTGTGATGTCAGGTGTCATGGAACATTGTGCAGATAAGGGGATGTAGCATTGTGATGACAGGGGTCATGGAACATTGTGATAACAGGGAAGAGGGAGGATAGTGATGACTAGTGATGGAACATTGTGATATCTCATGTGAGAGAGCATTTGGATGAGAAGTTCATGGAGTATTGTGATTAAAAGTTTTATGGAGCATAGCGATGATAAGATTGTGGATCATTGTGATGAAAAGCACATGGCACATTGTGAGGAAAAGGGGAATGGAGCATTGTTCTGACAAAGGCATGGAGCATTGTGATGACAAGGGTCACGGAGCATTGTGATGAAAAGTTCATGGAGCATTGTGGTTAAAATGGTCACAGAGCCTTGTGATATCGCGGGCATGGACCGTTGTGATGACAAACGTCATGAAGCATTGTGATGACTGGAGACACGGGGCAGTGTGATGACAGGGGTCATGGAGCATTGTGATGACAAGGGCATGGAGCACTGTGATGACAGGGGCATGGAGCATTGGTCTGACAATTTTCATAGATGATTGTGATGACAGAGGACATGGTGCATTGTGATGACAAGGGCATGGAGCATTATGATGACAAGGTCATGGAGTATTGTGAAGACAGTTGTCAGGGAGCATTGTGATGACATATGTCATGGTCTATTGCGATGACAATGGCATGGAGCATTGTGATGCCAAATGTAATGGAGGATTGTAATGACAAATATAATGGAGCATTGTGATGACTACGGCTTGGAGCATTATGATGACAAGGGCCA
The DNA here is from genome assembly GCF_964341445.2 of Mesoplodon mirus. NCBI lineage: Eukaryota > Metazoa > Chordata > Mammalia > Artiodactyla > Ziphiidae > Mesoplodon > Mesoplodon mirus. The sequence goes on along the minus strand of NW_028295644.1, from coordinate 248,451 downwards.
TTGAGAATTTTCATGACAATGTCGTGAAGCATTGTGATGACAAGGTCCTGGAGCATTGTGATGAGAAATCCTTGGAGCCTTGAGATGACAAGTCTCATGGAGCATACTGATGAAAAGGGGCATGGAGCATTCTGATTACAGGGGTCTTGGAACATTGTGATAACAAGGGCATGGAGCATTGTGATGACAAGGGCATGCAGCATTGGTCTAATAAGTTTCATGGATTATTGTGATGACAGTTGGAATGACGCATTGTGATGACAAGGGCATGGAGCTTTGTGATGACCAGGTCAGGCAGTATTGTGAAAAGAGGTGTCACGGAGCATTGTGATGACATATGTATTAGACCATTGTGATGACAATGGCATGGAGCATTGTGATGCCAAGTTTCATCGAGGATTCTGATGACAAAGGTAAAGGAGCATTGTGATGACAATGGCTTGGAGCATAGTGATGACAAGGTTCAGGGAGCATTGTGCTGACAAGTGCATGGAGAATTGTGATGACAAGGGTCATGGAGCATTCTGATGACAAGCTTGTGGAGTATTTTGATGACAATGGCATGGAGCATTGTGATGAAAACGGCATGGGGCTTTGAGATGAAAAAGGCAAGGAGCCTTTTCGTGACAGGATTCAAGGAGCATTCTGTCGACAAGTGTCTGGGAGCATTGTGATGACAAGTGTATTGAGAATTGTGATGACAATGGTCATGGAGCATTGTGATGAAAAGGGCATGGAGTATTGTGATGACAGGCATCATGGAGCACTGTGATGACAAGTGTTATGGAACACTGTGATCCCATGTTTTTGGAGCATTGTGATGACAGAGCTCATGGATCATTTTGATTTCAAGGAGCATGGAGCACTGTGATGACAAGGGCATGAAGCAATGTGATCCCAATGTTCATGGAGGATTTTGATGACAATGGAAATGGAGTATTGTGATGACAAGCGCATAGAGCATTGTAAAGACAAGGACATGTAGCATTTTGCTGACAAACGCATGGAGCGTTGTGATGAAAAGTGTTATGGAACATTGTGATCACAAGGCTTTGGAGCATTGCGATGACCGAGGTCATGGATCATTTTGATTTCAAGGAGCATGGAGCATTGTGATGACAAGGGCATGAAGCAATGGGATCCCAAGTTTCATGGAGGATAGTGATGACAATGGTAATGCAGTATTGTGATGACAAGCACATAGAGAATTGTAATGACAAGGTCATGTAGCATTTTGCTGACAAATGCATGGAGCATTGTGATGACAGGTGTCCTGGAGCACTGTGATGACAAGCGTCACGGAGCATTGTGAATACAGGGGTCATGGAGCATTGGGATGACAAGGGCATGGATCATTGTGATGACAAGTGTCATGGAGCATTGGGCTGAAAATGTTCATGGTGTATTGTGATGACAGGGGTCATGGAACATTGTGATGACTAGGGAATGGAGCATTGTGATGACAAGTGTCCCGGATCATTGTGTTTTCAGGTGTCATTGAGTGTTGTGATGACAGTGATCAGGGAGCATTGTGATGACAATGGAATGGAGCGAGGTGATGACAAGGTCCTGGAGCATTGTGATGAGATGACCAGGGAGACTTGTGATGACAATATTCATGGAGCATTCTGATGAAAAGGGGCATGGAGCATTGTGATTACAGGGGTCTTGGAGCATTGTGATGACAAGGGCATGGAGCATTGTGAGGAGAAGTCCATGGAATATTCTGATTACATGCGTCATGGAGCTTTGTGATGAAAAGGGCATGGAGCATTGTGATTACAGGGGTCTTGGAGCATTGTGATGACAAGAGTCATGGAGCCTTGTGATGACAAGTCCGTGGAACATTGTGATTTCAGGTGTCATGGAGCATTGTTATGACAGAGGTAATGGAGCATTGTGATGAGAAGGGCATTGAGCATTGGTCTGAAAAGTTTCATGGATTATTGTGATGAGAGTGGGCATTGAGCATTGTGATGACAAGGGCACGGAACACTGTGATACATGGGTCATGGAGGATTGTAATGACAAGGGCATGGAGCACTGTGATGGGAAGGGCATCGAGCATTGTGATGACAAGTGTCATGGTGCTTTGTGATGACAAGGGCATGGAGCCATGTGATGAGAGGGTTCATGGAGCATTTTGATGACAATGACATGGAGCATTGTGATGCCAAGTGTTATGGAGCTTTGTGATGACAAAGATCATGGAGCATTTTGATGACAAGAGTGTGGTGCATTGTGATGAGAAGGGCAGGGAGCATTTTGATGACAGTGTCATGCAGCAATTTGATGAAAAGTGTAATGGAACATTTTGGTGACAGGGGTTATAGATCATTGTGATGCCAGGGGTCATGGAGCTTTGGGATGAAAAGGGTCATGGAGCATTCTGATGACAGGGGTTATGGATCATTGTGATGTCAGGGGTCATGGAACATTGTGCAGATAAGGGGATGTAGCATTGTGATGACAGGGGTCATGGAACATTGTGATAACAGGGAAGAGGGAGGATAGTGATGACTAGTGATGGAACATTGTGATATCTCATGTGAGAGAGCATTTGGATGAGAAGTTCATGGAGCATTGTGATTACAAGGTTTATGGAGCATAGCGATGATAAGTTTGTGGAACATTGTGATGAAAAGCACATGGCACATTGTGAGGACAAGGGGAATGGAGCATTGTTCTGACAAAGGCATGGAGCATTGTGATGACAAGAGTCACGGAGCATTGTGATGAAAAGTTCAAGGAGCATTGTGGTTAAAATGGTCACAGAGCCTTGTGATATCGCGGGCATGGACCGTTGTGATGACAAAAGTCATGAAGCATTGTGATGACTGGAGACACGGGGCAGTGTGATGACAGGGGTCATGGATCATTGTGATGACAAGGGCATGGAGCACTGTGATGACAGGGGCATGGAGCATTGGTCTGACAAGTTTCATAGATGATTGTGATGACAGTGGACATGGTGCATTGTGATGACAAGGGCATGGAGCATTATGATGACAAGGTCATGGAGTATGCTGATGACAAGCTTGTGGAGTATTTTGATGACAATGGCATGGAGCATTGTGATGAAAATGGCATGGCGCTTTGTGAAGAAAAAGGCAAGGAGCCTTTTTGTGACAGGGTTCAAGGAGCATTCTGACGACAAGTGTCAGGGAGCATTGTGATGAAAAGTGTATTGAGAATTGTGATCACAAAGGTCATGGAGCATTGTGATGAAAAGGGCATGGAGTATTGTGATGACAGGCATCATGGAGCATTGTGATGAAAAGTGTTATGGAACATTGTGATCACAAGGGTTTGGAGCATTGCGATGACAGAGGTCATGGATCATTTTGATTTCAAAGAGCATGGAGCATTGTGATGACAAGGGCATGAAGCAATGGGATGCCAAGGTTCATGGAGGATAGTGATGACAATGGTAATGCAGTATTGTGATGACAAGCACATAGAGCATTGTAATGACAAGGTCATGTAGCATTTTCCTGACAAAGGCATAGATCATTGTGATGACAGGTGTCATGGAGCACTGTGATGACAAGCGTCACAGAGCATTGTGAATACAGGGGTCATGGAGCATTGGGATGACAAGGGCAAGGATCATTGTGATGACAAGGGTCATGGAGCATTGGGCTGAAAATGTTCATGGAGTGTTGTGATGAAAGGGGTCATGGAGCATTGTGATGACTAGGGAAAGGAGCATTGTGATGACAAGAGTCCCGGATCATTGTGTTGTCAGGTGTCATTGAGTGTTGTGATGACAGTGATCATGGAGCATTGTGATGATATTGGTCTTGGAGCATTGTGATGAGAAGGTCATGGGGCATTGGGCTGAAAATGTTCATGGAGCATTGTGATGACAGGCTTCATGGAGCATTGTGATGACAAGGGAATGGAGCATGGTGATGACAAGGTCCTGGAGCATTGTGAGGAGATGACCATGGAGACTTGTGATGACAAGTCTCATGGAGCATTCTGATGAAAAGGGGCATGGAGCATTGTGATTACAGGGGTCTTGGAGCATTGTGATGACAAGGACATTGAGCATTGTGTGGAGAAGGCCATGGAACATTCTGATGACATGCGTCATGGAGCTTTGTGATGACAAGGGCATGGAGCTTTGTGATTACAGGGGTCTTGGTGCATTGTGATGACAGAGGTAATGGAGAATTGTGATGAGAAGGGAATGGAGCATTGTGATTACAAGTTTTCTGGAGCATTGCAATGACAAATTTCTGGACCGTTTGGATGAAAAGCGTGTCGCACATTGTGATGACAAGTGTCATGGAGCATTTTTCTAACAAAGGCATGGAGCATTGTGATGACAAGTGTCACGGAGCATTGTGATGAAAATTTCATGGATCATTGTGGTTACAAAGGTAACAGTGCCTTGTGATAACACGGGTATCGACCACTGTGATGACAAATGTTATGAAGAATTGTGATGACTGGAGTCACGGAGCATTGTGATGACAGGTGTCATGGAGCATTGTGATGAAAAGGGCATGGAGCATTGTGCTGAGAATGGCATAGAGCATTGTGATGACATGTGTCATGGAGCATTGTTATGACAAGCGTCACGGAGCATTGTGAATACAGGGGTCATGGAGCATTAGGATGACAAGGGCATGGATCATTGTGATGACAAGGGTCATGGAGAATTGGGCTGAAAATATTCCTGGAGTATTGTGATGACGGGGTTCATGGAGCATTGTGATGACAATGGAATGGAGCATGGTGATGACAAGGTCCTGGAGCATTGTGATGAGATGACCAGGGAGACTTGTGATGACAAGTTTCATGGAGCATCCTGATGAAAAGGGGCATGGAGCATTGTGATTACAGGGGTCTTGGAGCATTGTGATGACAAGGGCATGGAGCATTGTGAGGAGAAGGCCATGGAACATTCTGATTACATGCGTCATGGAGCTTTGTGATGAAAAGGGCATGGAGCATTGTGATTACAGGGGTCTTGGAGCATTGTGATGACAAGGGTCATGGAGCCTTGTGATGACAAGGCCGTGGAACATTGTGTTGGCAGGGTTCATGGAGCATTTTTATGACATAGGTAATAGAGCATTGTGATGAGAAGGGCATTGAGCATTGTTCTGATATGTTTCATGGATTATTGTGATGAGAGTGGGCATGGAGCATTGTGATGACAAGGGCACAGTACACTGTTATACATGGGTCATGGAGGATTGTAATGACAAGGGCATGGAGCATTGTGATGAGAATGGCATCGAGCATTGTGATGACAAGTGTCATGGAGCTTTAGATGACAAGGGCATGGAGCTTTGTGATGAGATGGTTCATGGATCATTGTGATGACAATGACATGGAGCATTGTGATGCCAAGGGTCATGGAGCTTTGTGATGACAAAAGTCATGGAGGATTTTGATGACAAGTGTGTTGTGCATTGTGATGAGAAGGGCAGGGAGTATTTTTTTTTAACATCTTTATTGTAATATAACAGCTTTACATTGTTGCGTTAGTTGCTGCTGTGTAACAAAGTGAATCAGCTACACATATACATATATCCCCATATCTTCTCCCTCTTACATCTCCCTCCACTCTCCTTATCCCACCCCTCTAGGTGGTCACAAAGCACTGAACTGATCTCCCTGTGCTATGCGGCTGCTTCCCACTAGCTATCTATTTTACATTTGGTAGTGTATATTTGTCAATGTCACTCTCTCACTTCACCTCAGCTTACCCTTGTTTTTTTTTTTTTTGTTTTGTTTTTGTTTTTTGGGTTTTTTTTTAATTTTTTGCCTTATAACAAATTTAATCAGTTATACATATACATATGTTTCCATATCCCCTCCCTTTTGCGTCTCCCTCCCACCCTCCCTATCCCACCCCTCCAGGCGGTCACAAAGCACCGAGCTGATCTCCCTGTGCTATGCGGCTGCTTCCCACTAGCTATCTACCTTACGTTTGGTAGTGTATATATGTCCATGCCGCTCTTTCACTTTGTCACAGCTTACCCTTCCCCCTCCCCATATCCTCAAGTCCATTCTCTAGTAGGTCTGTGTCTTTATTCCTGTCTTACCCCTATGTTCTTCATGACATTTTTTTTTCTTAAATTCCATATATATGTGTTAGCATACAGTATTTGTCTTTCTCTTTCTGACTTACTTCACTCTGTATGACAGACTCTAGGTCTATCCACCTCATTACAAATAGCTCAATTTCATTTCTTTTTATGGCTGAGTAATATTCCATTGTATATATGTGCCACATCTTCTTTATCCATTCATCCGATGATGGACACTTAGGTTGTTTCCATCTCCGGGCTATTGTAAATAGGGCTGCTATGAACATTTTGGTACATGTCTCTTTTTGAATTATGGTTTTCTCAGGGTATATGCCCAGTTGTGGGATTGCTGGGTCATATGGTAGTTCTATTCGTAGATTTTTAAGGAACCTCCATACCGTTCTCCATAGTGGCTGTACCAATTCACATTCCCACCAGCAGTGCAAGAGTGTTCCCTTTTTTCCACACCCTCTCCAGCATTTATTGTTTCTAGATTTTTTGATGATGGCCATTCTGACTGGTGTGAGATGATATCTCATTGTAGTTTTGATTTGCATTTCTCTAATGAGTAAAGATGTTGAGCATCCTTTCATGTGTTTGTTGGCAGTCTGTATATCTTCTGTGGAGAAATGTCTATTTAGGTCTTCTGCCCATTTTTGGATTGGGTTGTTTGTTTTTTTGTTATTGAGCTGCATGAGCTGCTTATAAATTTTGGAGATTAATCCTTTGTCAGTTGCTTCATTTGCAAATATTTTCTCCCATTCTGAGGGTTGTCTTTTGGTCTTGTTTATGGTTTCCTTTGCTGTGCAAAAGCTTTTAAGTTTCATTAGGTCCCATGTGTTTATTTTTGTCTTTATTTCCATTTCTCTAGGAGGTGGGTCAAAAAGGATCTTGCTGTGATTTATGTCATAGAGTGTTCTGCCTATGTTTTCCTCTAAGAGTTTGATAGTGTCTGGCCTTACATTTAGGTCTTTAATCCATTTTGAGCTTATTTTTGTGTATGGTGTTAGGGAGTGATCTAATCTCATACTTTTACATGTTCCTATCCAGTTTTCCCAGCACCACTTATGGAAGAGACTGTCCTTTCTCCACTGTACATTCCTTCCTCCTTTATCAAAGATAAGGTGACCATATGTCCGTGGGTTTAACTCTGGGCTTTCTATCCTGTTCCATTGATCTATCTTTCTGTTTTTGTGCCAGTACCATACTGTCTTGATTACTGTAGCTTTGTAGTATAGTCTGAAGTCAGGGAGCCTGATTCCTCCAGCTCCATTTTTTGTTCTCAAGACTGCTTTGGCTATTCGGGGTCTTTTGTGTTTCCATACAAATTGTGAAATTTTTTGTTCTAGTTCTGTGAAAAATGCCAGTGGTAGTTTGATAGGGATTGCATTGAATCTGTAGATTGCTTTGGGTAGTAGAGTCATTTTCACAATGTTGATTCTTCCAATCCAAGAACATGGTACATCTCTCCATCTATTTGTATCATCTTTAATTTCTTTCATCAGTGTCTTATAATTTTCTGCATACAGGTCTTTTGTCTCCTTAGGTAGGTTTATTCCTAGATATTTTATTCTTTTTGTTGCAATGGTAAATGGGAGTGTTTCCTTGATTTCACTTTCAGATTTTTCATCATTAGTATATAGGAATGCCAGAGATTTCTGTGCATTAATTTTGTATCCTGCAACTTGACCAAATTCATTGATTAGCTCTAGTAGTTTTCTGGTAGCATCTTTAGGATTCTCTATGTATAGTATCATGTCATCTGCAAACAGTGACAGCTTTACTTCTTCTTTTCTGATTTGGATTCCTTTTATTTCCTTTTCTTCTCTGATTGCTGTGGCTAAAACTTCCAAAACTAGGTTGAATAAGAGTGGTGAGAGTGGGCAACCTTGTCTTGTTCCTGATCTTAGTGGAAATGGTTTCAGTTTTTCACCATTGAGGACGATGCTGGCTGTGGGTTTGTCATATATGGCCTTTATTATGTTGAGGAAAGTTCCCTCTATGCCTACTTTCTGCAGGGTTTTTATCATAAATGGGTGTTGAATTTTGTCGAAAGCTTTCTCTGCATCTATTGAGATGATCATATGTTTTTTCTCCTTCAATTTGTTAATATGGTGTATCACGTTGATTGATTTGCGTATATTGAAGAATCCTTGCATTCCTGGAATAAACCCCACTTGATCATGGTGTATGATCCTTTTAATGTGCTGTTGGATTCTGTTTGCTAGTATTTTGTTGAGGATTTTTGCATCTATGTTCATCAGTGATATTGGCCTGTAGTTTTCTTTCTTTGTGACATCCTTGTCTGGTTTTGGTATCAAGGTGATGGTGGCCTCGTAGAATGAGTTTGGGAGTGTTCCTCCCTCTGCTATATTTTGGAAGAGTTTCAGAAGGATAGGTGTTAGCTCTTCTCTAAATGCTTGATAGAATTCGCCTGTGAAGCCATCTGGTCCTGGGCTTTTGTTTGTTGGAAGATTTTTTATCACAGTTTCAATTTCAGTGCTTGTGATTGGTCTGTTCATATTTTCTATTTCTTCCTGATTCAGTCTTGGCAGGTTGTGCATTTCTAAGAATTTGTCCATTTCTTCCAGGTTGTCCATTTTATTGGCATAGAGTTGCTTGTAGTAATCTCTCATGATCTTTTGTATTTCTGTAGTGTCAGTTGTTACTTCTCCTTTTTCATTTCTAATTCTATTGATTTGAGTCTTCTCCCCTTTTTTCTTGATGAGTCTCGCTAATGGTTTATCAATTTTGTTTATCTTCTCAAAGAACCAGCTTTTAATTTTATTGATCTTTGCTATCGTTTCCTTCATTTCTTTTTCATTTATTTCTGATCTGATTTTTATGATTTCTTTCCTTCTGCTAACTTTGGGATGTTTTTGTTCTTCTTTCTCTAATTGCTTTAGGTGCAAGGTTAGGTTGTTTATTCGAGATGTTTCCTGTTTCTTAAGGTGGGATTGTATTGCTATAAACTTCCCTCTTATAACTGCTTTTGCTGCATCCCATAGATTTTGGGTCGTCGTGTCTCCATTGTCATTTGTTTCTAGGTATTTTTTAATTTCCTCTTTGATTTCTTCAGTGATCACTTCGTTATTAAGTAGTGTATTGTTTAGCCTCCATGTGTTTGTATTTTTTACAGCTCTTTTCCTGTAATTGATATCTAGTCTCATAGCATTGTGGTCGGAAAAGATACTTGATACAATTTCAATTTTCTTAAATTTACCAAGGCTTGATTTGTGACCCAAGATATGATCTATCCTGGAGAATGTTCCATGAGCACTTGAGAAAAATGTGTGTTCTATTGTTTTTGGATGGAATGTCCTATAAATATCAATTAAGTCCATCTTCTTTAATGTATCATTTAAAGCTTGTGTTTCCTTATTTATTTTCATTTTGGATGATCTGTCCATTGGTGAAAGTGGGGTGTTAAAGTCCCCTACTATGAGTGTGTTACTGTCGATTTCTCCTTTTATGGCTGTTAGTATTTGCCTTATGTACTGAGGTGCTCCTATGTTGGGTGCATAAATATTTACAATTGTTATATCTTCTTCTTGGATTGATCCCTTGATCATTATGTAGTGTCCTTCTTTGTCTCTTCTAGTAGTCTTTATTTTAAAGTCTATTTTGTCTGATATGAGAATTGCTACTCCAGCTTTCTTTTGGTTTCCATTTGCATGGAATATCTTTTTCCATCCCCTTACTTTCAGTCTGTATGTGTCTCTAGGTCTGAAGTGGGTCTCTTGTAGACAGCATATATATGGGTCTTGTTTTTGTATCCATTCAGCCAATCTGTGTCTTTTGGTGGGAGCATTTAGTCCATTTACATTTAAGGTAATTATTGATATGTATGTTCCTATTCCCATTTTCTTAATTGTTTTGGGTTCGTTATTGTAGGTCTTGTACTTCTGTTGTGTTTCTTGCCTAGAGAAGTTCCTTTAGCATTTGTTGTAAAGCTGGTTTGGTGGTGCTGAACTCTCTCAGCTTTTGCTTGTCTGTAAACGTTTTAATTTCTCCATCAAATCTGAATGAGATCCTTGCTGGGTAGAGTAATCTTGGTTGCAGGTTTTTCTCCTTCATCAGTTTAAGTATGTCCTGCCACTCCCTTCTGGCTTGTAGAGTTTCTGCTGAGAGATCAGCTGTTATCCTGATGGGGATTCCCTTGTGTGTTATTTGTTGTTTTTGCCTTGCTGCTTTTAATATGATTTCTTTGTGTTTAATTTTTGACAGTTTGATTAATATGTGTCTTGGCGTATTTCTCCTTGGATGTATTCTGTATGGGACTCTCTGTGCCTCCTGGACTTGATTAACTATTTCCTTTCCCATATTAGGGAAGTTTTCAACTATAATCTCTTCAAATATTTTCTCAGTCCCTTTCTTTTTCTCTTCTTCTTCTGGAACCCCTATAATTCGAATGTTGGTGCGTTTAATGTTGTCCCAGAGGTCTCTGAGACTGTCCTCTGTTCTTTTCATTCTTTTCTCTTTATTTTGCTCTGCAGCAGTTATTTCCACTATTTTATCTTCCACCTCACTTATCCGTTCTTCTGCCTCAGTTATTCTGCTATTGATCCCATCTAGAGTATTTTTTATTTCATGTATTGTGTTTTTAATCAATGCTTGATTCATCTTTAGTTCTTCTAGGTCCTTGTTAACTGTTTCTTACATTTTGTCTCTTCTATTTCCTAGATTTTGGATCTGGGAAATAGAATCTTGGATCATCTTTACCATCATTATTGTGAATTATTTTTCAGGTAGAGTGCCTATTACCTCTTCATTTGTTAGGTCGGGTGGGTTTTTATCTTGCTCCTTCTCCTGCTGTGTGTTTTTCTGTCTTCTCATTTTGCTTATGTTACTGTGTTTGGGGTCTCCTTTTTGCAGGCTGCCGGTTCGTAGTTCCCGTTGTTTTTGGTGTCTGTCCCCAGTGGCTAAGGTTGGTTTAGTGGGTTGTGTAGGCTTCCTGGTGGAGGGTACTAGTGCCTGTGTTCTGGTGGATGAGGCTGGATCTTGTCTTTCTGGTGGGCAGGTCCACGTCTGGTGGTGTGTTTTGGGGTGTCTGCAGACTTTTTATGAGTTTAGGCCACCTCTCTGCTAATGGGTGGCGTTGTGTTCCTGTCTTGCTAGTTGTTTGGCATAGGGTGTCCAGCACTGTAGCTTGCTGGTCGTTGAGTGAAGCTGGGTGCTGGTGTTGAGATGGAGATCTCTGGAAGATTTTTGCCGTTTGATATTATGTGGAGCTGGGAGGTCTCTTGTGGACCAGTGTCCTGAAGTTGGCTCTCCCACCTCAGAGGCACAGCACTGACTCCTGGCTCCTCAATTTGGGATGATGTGTTGTCTATTCATGTATTCCACAGATGCAGAGTACATCAAGTTGATTGTGGAGCTTTAATCCGCTGCTTCTGAGGCTGCTGGGAGAGGTTTCCCTTTCTCTTCTTTGTTCTCACAGCTCCTGGGTCTCAGCTTTGGATTTGGCCCCGCCTCTGCATGTAGGTCGCCGGAGGGCGTCTGTTCTTCGCTCAGGGAGGACAGGGTTAAAGGAGCAGCCTCTTCGGGGACACTGGCTCACTCAGACCGGGCGGGAGGGAGGGGCACGGAGTGCGGGGCGAGCCTGCAGCGGCAAAGGTCGGCGTGACGTTGCACCAGTCCGAGGCACGCCGTGCGTTCTCCCAGGGAAGCCGCCCCTGGATCCCAGGACCCCGGCAGTGGCGGGCTGCACAGGCTCCCGGAAGGGCGGTGTTGGCAGTGACCTGCGCTCGCACACAGGCTTCTTGGCGGCGGCAGCAGCAGCCCCAGCATCCCACGCCCGTCTCTGGGCTCCGCGCTTTCAGTCGCGACTCGTGCCCGTCTGTGGAGCCCCTTTAAGCAGCGCACTTAATCCCCTCTCCTCACGCACCAGGAAACCAAGAGGGAAGAAAAAGTCTCTTGCCTCTTCGGCAGCTCCAGAGTCTTCCCGGACTCCCTCCCTGCTAGCTGTGGCACATTAGCCCCCTTCAGGCTGTGTTCTCGCCGCCAGCCCCAGTCCTCTCCCTGCGCTCTGACCGAAGCCCGAGCCTCAGCTTCCAGCGCTGCGTGCCCCGGCGGGCGAGCAGACAAGCCTCTCGGGCTGGTGAGTGCCGCTCGGCACTGATCCTCTGTGTGGGGATCTCTCCGCTTTGCCCTACCGAGGTATGTGGGGGGTTTCTTGCCTTTTGGGAGGTCTGGGGTCTTCTGCCAGCGTGCAGTAGGTGTTCTGTAGGAGTTGTTCCACGTGTAGCTGTAATTCTCCAGGGAGCATTTTGATGACAGGGTCATGCAGCATTTTGATGAAAAGTGTAATGGAACATTTTGATGACATTTGTTATAGAACATTGTGTTGCCAGGGATCAGGGAGCTTTGGGATGAAAAGGGTCATGGAGCATTTTGATGACAGTGGTTATGGAACATTGTGATGTCAGGGGTCAAGGAACATTGTGCTGATAAGGGGATGTAGCATTGTGATAACAGGGGTCATGGAACATTGTGATAACAGGGTTGAGCGAGGATTGTGATGACTAGAGATGGAACATTGTGATATCTCATGTGAGAGAGCATTTGGATGAGAAGTGCATGGAACATTGTGATTACAAGGTTTATGGAGCATAGCGATGACAAGGTTGTGGATCATTGTGATGAAAAGTGCATGGCACATTGTGATGACAAAGGTCATGGAGCATTGTTCTGACAAAGGCATGGAGCATTGTGATGACAAGGGTCATGGAGCATTGTGATGAAAAGTTCGTGGAGCATTGTGGTTAAAATGGTCACAGAGCCTTGTGATGACACGGGCATGGACCGTTGTGATGACAAACGTTATGAAGCATAGTTATGACTGGAGTCACGGAGCATTGTGATGACAGGGGTCATGGAGCATTGTGATGACAAGGGCATGGAGCATTGTGATGACAGGGACATGGAGCATTGTTCTGACAAGTTTCATAGATTATTGTGATGACAGTGGACATGGTGCATTGTGATGACTAGGGCATGGAGCATTGTGAAGACAAGGGCATGGAGTATTGTGAAGACATGTGTCAGGGAGCACTGTGATGACCTATGTCATGGTCCATTGCGATGACAATAGCATGGAGCATTTTGATGCCAAATGTAATGGAGGATGTGATGACAAATATAATGGAGCATTGTGATGACTAGGGCTGGGAGCATTATGTTGACAAGGGCCATTGAGAATTTTCATGACAATGTCGTGAAGCATTGTGATGACAAGGTCCTGGAGCATTGTGATGAGAAAACCATGGAGGCTTGTGATGACAAATCTCAAGGAGCATACTGATGAAAAGGGGCCTGAAGAATTCTGATTACAGGGGACTTGGAACATTGTGATACAAGGGCATGGAACATTGTGATGACAAGTGCATGCAGTATTGTGAAGAGAGGTGTCAGGGAGCATTGTGATGACATATGTAATGGCACATTGTGATGACAATGGCATGGAGCATTGTGATGCCAAGTGTCATGGAGGATTCTAATGACAAAGGTAATGGAGCATTGTGATGACAAGGGTTTGGAGCATTGTGATGACAAGGTTCAGGGAGCATTGTGCTGACAAGTGCATGGATAATTGTGATGACAAGAGACATGGAGCATTCTGATGACAAGCTTGTGGAGTATTTTGATGACAATTGCATGGAGCATTGTGATGAAAATGGCATGGGGCATTGTGATGAAAAAGGAATGGAGCCTTTTGGTGACGGCTCAAGGAGCACTCTGACGACAATGTCAGGGAGCATTGTGATGACAAGTGTATTGAGAATTGTGATGACAAAGGTCACGGAGCTTTGTGATGAAAAGGGCATGGAGTATTGTGATGACGGGCATCATGGAGCTTTGTGATGACAAGTGTTACAGAACATTGTGATTACAAGTGTTTGGAGCATTGTGATGACAGAGGTCATGGATCATTTTGATTTCAAGGAGCAGGGAGCATTGTGATGACAAGGGCATGGAGAATTTTGATGACAGGGCCATGGAACATTCTGATGACATGCGTCATGTAGCTTTTTGTTGACAAGGGCATGGAGCATTTTGATTAGATCGGTCGTGGAGCATTGTGATGACAAGTGTCGTGGAGCCTTGTGATGACAAGGCCGTGGAACATTGTGATGGCAGGTGTAATGGAGCATAGTTATGACAGAGGTAAAGGAGCATTGTGATGAGAAGGGTATGGAGCATTGGTCTGAAATGTTTCTTGGATTATTGTGATGAGAGTGGGCATAGAGCATTGTGATGATAAGGGCATGGAACACTGTGATACATGGTTCATGGAGGATTCTAATGACAAGGGCATGGGGCATTGTGATGAGAAGGGCATCGAGCATTGTGATGACAAGTGTCATGGAGCTTTGTGATGACAAGGGCATGGAGAAATGTGATGAGAGTGTTCATGGAGCATTGTGATGACAATGACCTCGAGCATTGTGATTCCAGGGGTCATGGAGCTTTGTGATGACAAAGGTCATGGAGCATTTTGATGACAAGTGCATGGTGCATTGTGATGAGAATGGCAGGGAGTATTTTGATGCCAGGGTCATGCAGCAATTTGATGAAAAATGTATTGGAACATTTTGATGACAGGGGTTATAGAACATTGTGATGTCAGGTGTCATGGAACATTGTGATGATAAGGGGATGTAGCATTGTGATGACAAGGTCATGGGACATTGTGATTACAGGGGTGAGGGAGTATTGTGACGACTAGTGATGAAACACTGTGATATCTCTGGTGAGAGAGCATTTTGATGAGAAGTGTATGGAGCATTGTGATTACAAGGTTTATGGAGCATTGCAATGACAAGTTTCTGGACCGTTGTGATGAAAAGCGAATGGCATATTGTGATGAGAAGGGTCATGGAACATTTTTCAAACAAAGGCATGGAGCATTTTGATGACAAAGGTCACGGAGCATTGTGATGAAAACGGCATGGGGCATTGTGATGAAAATGGCATGGTGCCTTTTCGTGACAGGGTTCTAGGAGCATTCTGATGACAAGTGTAAGGGAGCATTTTGATGACAAGTGTACTGAGCATTGTGATGACAAAGGTCATGGAGCATTGTGATGAAAAGGGCATGGAATTTTGTGATGAGAGTCATCATGGAGCATTGTGATGACAAGTGTTATGGAACTTTGGGATCACAATGGTTTGGAGCATTGTGATGACAGAGGTCATGGATCATTTTGATTTCAAGGAGCATGGAGCATTGTGATGACAAGGGCATGAAGCAAAGTGATCCCAATGATCATGGAGGATTGTGATGACAATGGAAATGGAGTATTTTGATGACAAGCACATAGAGCATTGTAATGACAAGGTCATGTAGCATTTTGCTGACAAAGTCATGGAGCATTGTGATGACAGGTGTCATGGAGCACTGTGATGACAAGCGTCACGGAGCATTGTGAATACAGGGGTCATGGAGCATTGGGATGACAACGGCATGGATCATTGTGATGACACGTGTCATGGAGCATTGGGCTGAAAATGTTCATGGAGTATTGTGATGACAGGGGTCATGGAGCATTGTGATGACAGAGGTCAAGAAGAATTTTGATTTCATTGTGCTGACAATAGCCGGAAGCAATATGATGATGGGCATGATGCATTGTGATGACAGGGATCATGGAGCATGGAGATGAAATGGGGCATGGAGCATTGTGATTACAGGGGTCTTGGAGCACTGTGATGACAAGGGCATGGAGCATTTAATGAGAAGGCCATGGAACATTCTCATGACATGTGTCATGGTGCTTTGTGATGACAAGGGCATGGAGCATTGTGATTACAGGGGTCTTGGAGCATTGTGATGACAAGTGTCATGGAGCCTTGTGATTACAAGGCCATGGAACATCGTGATGGATGGCGTCATGGAGCACTGTTATGACAGGGGTAATGGAGCATTGTGATGAGAAGGGCATGGAGCATTGTGATTACAAGTTTTATGGAGCATTGCAATGAGAAAATTGTGGACTGTTGTGATGAAAATTTCGTGGCAAATTGTGATGAAAAGGGTCATGGAGCATTTTTTTGACAAAGGCATGGAACATTGTGATGACAAGGGTCACGGAGTATTGTGATGAAATGTTCATGGAGCATTGTGGTTACAAAGGTCACAGAGCCTTGTGATGATGCGGGCATGGACATTCTGATGACAAACGTTATGAAGCATTGTGATGACTGGAGTCACGGAGCATTGTGATGACAGGTGTCATGGAGCATTGTGATAACAAGGGCATGGAGCATTGTGATGACAAGGGCATGGAACATTCTGATTACATGCGTCATGGAGCTTTGTGATGACAAGGGCATGGAGCATTTTGATTACAGGGTTCTTGGAGCATTGTGATGAGAAGGGTCATGGAGCCTTGTGATGACAAGGCCATGGAACATCGTGATGGCAGGGGTCATGGATCATGGGTATGACAGGGATAATGGAGCATTGTGATGGCAGGGCAAGGAGCATTGTGATGAGAAGGCCATGGAGCCTTCTGATGATATGTGTCATGGAGGTTTGTGATGACAAGGACATGAAGCAATGTGATGAGAACCTTAATGGAACATTGTGATGACAATGACATGGAGCATTGTGATGACAAGGGTTATGGATCTTTGTGATGACAAAGGTCATGGAGCATTTTGAAGACAAGGGCGTTGTGCATTGTGATGAGAAGGGTAGGGAGCATTGTGATGACATGGTCATGGAGCAATTTGATGAAAAGTGTCAAGGAATATTTTGATGAGAGTGGTTATGGAACATTGTGATGCCAGGGGTCATCGAACATTGTGATGATAAGTGCATGTAGCATTGTGATGACAGGAGTCATGGCAAATTTTGATGACAGGGGTGAGGGAATATTGTGACGAATATTGATGTAACATTGTGACATCAGTGGTGAGAGAGCATTTTGGTGAGAAGTCCATGGAGCATTGTGATGAAAAGGTTCATGGAGCATTGTGATAACAAGGGCATGGAGTATTGTGATGACAAGGGCATGGAATATTGGTCTAATAAGTTTCATGGATTATCACAATGACAGTTGGAATGGCGCATTGTGATCACAACGGCATGGAGCATTGTGATGATCAGGTCATGAAGTATTGGGAAGACAGGTGTCAGGGAGCATTGTGATGACATATGTAATGGCCCATTGTGATGACAATGGCATGGAGCATTGTGATGCCAAGTGTCATGGAGGATGACAAAGGTAATGGAGCATTGTGATGACAATGGCTTGGAGCACTGTGATGACAAGGGTCAGGGAGAATTCTGATGACAAGCTTGTGGAGTATTTTGATGGCAATGGCATGGAGCATTGTGATGAAAACGGCATGGGGCATACTGATGAAAAAGGCATGGAGCCTTTTCGTGACAGGGTTCAAGGAGCATTCTGATGACAAGTGTCAGGGAGCATTGTGATGACAAGTCTATTGAGAATTGTGATGACAATGTTCATGGAGCATTGTGATGAAAAGGGCATGGAGTATTGTGATGACAGGCATCATGGAGCGTTGTGATGACAAGTGTTATGGAACATTGTGATCACAAGGGTTTGGAGCATTGTGATGAGAGAGGTCATGGATCATTTTGATTTCAAGGATCATGGAGCATTGTGATGACAAGGGCATGAAGCAATGTGATCCCAAGGTTCATAGAGGATTGTGATGACAACGGTAATGGAGTATTGTGATGACAAGCACATAGAGCATTATAATGACAAGGTCATGTAGCATTTTGCTGACAAAGGCATGGAGCATTGTGATGACAAGTGTCATGGCGCACTGTGATAACAAGCGTCACGGAGCATTGTGAATACAGGGGTCATGTAGCATTGGGATGACAAGGGCAAAGATCATTGTGATGACAAGGCTCATGGAGCATTGGGCTGAAAATGTTCATGGAATATTGTGATGACAGGGGTCATGGAGCATTGTGATGACAGAGGTCATGGAGAATTTTGATTTCATTGTGCTGACAATAGCCGGAAGCATTATGATGATGGGCATGATGCATTGTGATGAGAGGGTTCATGGAGCATTGAGATGAAAAGGGGAATGGAGCATTGTGATTACAGGGGTCTTGGAGCATTTTGATGACAAGGGCATGGAGCATTGTGTGCATAAGGACATGGAACATTCTGATGACATGTGTCATGGAGCTTTGTGATGACAAGGGCATGGAGCATTGTGATGACAAGTGTCATGGAGCCTTGTGAAGACAAGGCCGTGGAACATTGTGATGGTAGTGGTAATGGAGCATTGTTATGACCGGGGTAATGGAGCATTGTGATGAGAAGGGAATGGAGCATTGTGATTTCAAGGTTTATGGAGCATTGCGATGACAAATTTGTGGACCGTTGGGATGAAAAGCGTGTCGCACATTGTGATGCCAAGGGTCATGGAGCATTTTTCTGACAAAGGCATGGAGCATTGTGATGACAAGTGTCACGGAGCATTGTGATGAAAAGTTCATGGAGCATTGTGTTTACAAAAGTCACAGAGCCTTGTGATGACATGGGTATCGACCATTGTGATGACAAATGTTATGAAGAATTGTGATGACCGGATTCACGGAGCATTGTGATGACAGGGGTCATGGAGCATTGTGATGAAAAGGGCATGGAGCATTGTGCTGAGAATGGCATACAGCATTGTGATGACATCTGTCATGGAGCACTGTGATGACAATCGTCACGGAGCATTGTGAATACAGGGGTCATGGAGCATAAGGTTGACAAGGGCAGGATCATTGTGATGACAGTGGTCATGGAGAATTGTGCTGAAAATGTTCCTGGAGTACTGTGATGACAGGGGTCATGGAACATTGTGATGACTAGGGAATGGAGCATTGTGATGACAAGAGTCCCAGATCATTGTGTTGTCAGGTGTCATTGAGTGTTGTGATGACAGTGATCATGGAGCATTGTGATGATATTGGTCTTGGCGCATTGTGATGAGAAGGTCATGGGGCATTGGGCTGAAAATATTCATGGAGTATTGTGATGACAGGGGTCATGGAGCATTGTGATCACTAGGGAATGGAGCATGGTGATAACAAGGTCCTGGAGCATTGTGATGAGATGACCATGGAGACTTGTGATGACAAGTCTCATGGAGCATTCTGATGAAAAGGGGCATGGAGCATTGTGATTACATGGGTCTTGGAGCGTTGTGATGACAAGGGCATGGAGCGTTGAGTGGAGAAGGCCATGGAACGTTCTGATGACATGCGTCATGGAGCTTTGTGATGACAAGGGCATGGAGCTTTGTGATAATAGGGTTCTTGGAGCATTTTGATGACAGAGGTAATGGAGCATTGTGATGAGAAGGGCATGGAGCATTGTGATGACCAGGTCATGCAGTATTGTGAAAAGTGGTGTCACGGAGCATTGTGATGACATATGTATTGGCCCATTGTGATGACAATGGCATGGAGCATTGTGATGCAAATTGCCATGGATGATTCTGATGACAAAGGTAATGGAGCATTTTGATGACAATGGCTTGGAGCATAGTGATGACAATGTTCAGGGAGCATTGTGCTGACAAGTGCATGGAGAAATGTGATGGCAAGTGTCATGGAGCATTCTGATGACAATCTTGTGGAATTTTTTGATGACAATGGCATGGAGCTTTGTCATGAAAACGGCATGGGGCTTTGTGATGAAAAAGGCATGCAGCCTTTTCGTGACAGGGTTCAAGGAGCATTCTGACGACAAGTGTCAGGGAGCATTGTGATGACAAGTGTATTGAGAATTGTGATGACAAAAGTCATGGAGCACTGTGATGACAAGGGCATGGAGCATTGTGATTACAGGGGTTTTGGAGCATTGAGATGACAAGGGGCATGGAGCCTTGTGATGACAAGGCCGTGGAAACTTTTGATGGCAGGGGTCATGGAGCATTTTCATGACATAGGTAATGGAGCATTGTGATGAGAAGGGCATTGAGCATTGGTCTGAAATATTTCATGGATTATTGTGATGAGAGTGGGCATGGAGCATTGTGATGACAAGGGCACGGTACACTGTGATACATGGGTCATGGAGGATTGTAATGACAAGGGCATGGAGCATTGTGATGAGAACGGCATCGAGCATTGTGATGACAAGTGTCATGGAGCTTTTGATGAAAAGGGCATGGAGCAATGTGATGAGATGGTTCATGGATCATTGTGATGACAATGACATGGAGCATTGTGATGCCAAGGGTCATGGAGCTTTGAGATGACAAAAGTCATGGAGCATTTTGATGACAAGTGTGTTGAGCATTGTGATGAGAAGGGCAGGGAGCATTTTGATGACAGGGTCATGCAGCAATTTGATGAAAAGTGTAATGGAACATTTTGATGACATGGGTTATAGAACATTGTGTTGCCAGGGATCATGGAGCTTTGGGATGAAAAGGGTCATGGAGCATTTTGTTGACAGGGGTTATGGAACATTGTGATGTCAGGGGTCAAGGAACATTGTGCTGATAAGGGGATGTAGCATTGTGATGACAGGGGTCATGGAACATTGTGATAACAGGGTTGAGCGAGGATTGTGATAACTAGTGATGGAACATTGTGATATCTCATGTGAGAGAGCATTTGGATGAGAAGTGCATGGAACATTGTGATTACAAGGTTTATAGAGCATAGCGATGACAAGGTTGTGGATCACTGTGATGAAAAGTGCATGGCACATTGTGATGACAAAGGTCATGGAGCATTGTTCTGTCAAAGGCATGGAGCATTGTGATGACAAGAGTCACGGAGCATTGTGATGAAACGTTCATGGAGCATTGTGGTTAAAATGGTCACAGAGCCTTGTGATGACGCGGGCATGGACCGTTGTGATGACAAACGTTATGAAGCATAGTGATGACTGGAGTCACGGAGCATTGTGATGACAGGGGTCATGGAGCATTGTGATTACAAGGGCATGGAGCACTGTGATGACAGGGGCATGGAGCATTGGTCTGACAAGTTTCATAGATGATTGTGATGACAGTGGACATGGTGCATTGTGATGACAAGGGCATGGAGCTTTGTGATGACAAGGGCATGGTGTATTGTGAAGATAGGTGTCAGGGAGCATTGTGATGACATATGTCATGGTCCATTGCGATGACAATAGCATGGAGCATTGTGATGCCAAATGTAATGGAGGATTGTAATGACAAATATAATGTAGCATTGTGATGACTACGGCTTGGAGCATTATGATGACAAGGGCCAATGAGAATTTTCATGAAAAGGTGGTGAAGCATTGTGATGACAAGGTCCTGGAGCATTGTGATGACAAAACCATGGAGCCTTTGATGACAAGTCTCATGGAGCATACTGATGAAAAGGGGCATGAAGCATTCTGATTACAGGGGTCTTGGAACATTGTGATAACAATGTCCTGGAGCATTGTGATGACAAAACCATGGAGCCTTTGATGACAAGTCTCATGGAGCATACTGATGAAAAGGGGCATGAAGCATTCTGATTACAGGGGTCTTGGAACATTGTGATAACAAGGGCATGGAGCATTGTGATGACAAGGTCATGCAGTATTGTGAAAAGAGTTGTCACGGAGCATTGTGATGACATATGTATTGGCCCATTGTGATGACAATGGCATGGAGCATTGTGATGACAAGTGTCATGGAGGATTCTGATGACAAAGGTAATGGAGCATTGTGATCACAATGGCTTGGAGCATAGTGATGACAAGGTTCAGGGAGCATTGTGCTGACAAGTGCATGGAGAATTGTGATGACAAGGGTCATGGAGCATTCTGATGACAAGCTTGTGGAATATTTTGATGACAATGGCATGGAGCATTGTGATGAAAACGGCATGGGGCTTTGTGATGAAAAATGCATGCAGCCTTTTCGTGACAGGGTTCAAGGAGCATTCAGACGACAAGTGTCATGGAGCATTGTGATGACATGTGTATTGAGAATTGTGATGACAAAGGTCATAGAGCATTGTGATGAAAAGGGCATGGAGTATTGTGATGACAGGCATCATGGAGCATTGTGATGACAAGCGTTATGGAACATTGTGATCACAAGTGTTTGGAGCATTGCGATGACAGAGATCATGGATCATTTTGATTTCAAAGAGCATGTAGCATTGTTATGACAAGGGCATGAAGCAATGTGATCCCAAGGTTCATGGAGGATAGTGATGACAATGGTAATGGAGTATTGTGATGACAAGTGCATAGAGTATTGTAATGAGAAGGTCATGTAGCATTTTGATGACAAAGGCATGGAGCATTGTGATGACAGGTGTCATGGAGCACTGTGATGACAAGCGTCACGGATCATTGTGAATACAGGGGTCATGTAGCATTGGGATGACAAGGGCATGGATCATTGTGATGACAAGCGTTATGGAGTATTGGGCTGAAAATATTCATGGAGTATTGTGATGACAGTGGTCATGGAGCATTGTGATGACTAGGGAATGGAGCATTGTGATGACAAGAGTCCCAGATCATTGTGTTGTCAGGTGTCATGGAGTGTTGTGATGACAGTGGTCATGGAGCATTGTGATGATATTGGTCTTGGAGCATTGTGATGAGAAGGTCACGGAGCATTGGGCTGAAAATATTCATGGAGTATTGTGATGACAGGGGTCATGGAGCATTGTGATGACAAGGGCATGGAGCATTGTGATGACAGGGACATGGAGCATTGGTCTGACTAGTTTCATAGATTATTGTGATGACAGTGGACATGGTGCATTGTGATGACTAGGGCATGGAGCATTGTGACGACAAGGGCATGGAGTGTTGTGAAGACAGGTGTCAGGGAGCATTGTGATGACCTATGTCATGGTCCATTGCGATGACAATAGCATGGAGCATTGTGATGCCAAATGTAATGGAGGATGTGATGACAAATATAATGGAGCATTGTGATGACTAGGGTTTGGAGCATTATGTTGACAAGGGCCATTGAGAATTTTCATGACAATGTCGTGAAGCATTGTGATGACAAGGTCCTGGAGCATTGTGATGAGAAATCCATGGAGGCTTGTGATGACAAATCTCAAGGAGCATACTGATGAAAAGGGGCCTGGAGAATTTTGATTACAGGGAACTTGGAACCTTGTGATACAAGGGCATGGAGCATTGTGATGACAAGGGCATGCAGTATTGTGTAGAGAGGTGTCAGGGAGCATTGTGATGACATATGTAATGGCCCATTGTGATGACAATGGCATGGAGCATTGTGATGCCAAGTGTCATGGAGGATTCTAATGACAAAGGTAATGGAGCATTGTGATGACAAGGGTTTGGAGCATTGTGATAACAAGGGTCAGGGAGAATTGTGCTGACAAGTGCATGGATAATTGTGATGACAAGAGACATGGAGCATTCTGATGACAAGCTTGTGGAGTATTTTGATGACAATTGCATGGAGCATTGTGATGAAAATGGCATGGGGCATTGTGATGAAAAAGGAATGGAGCCTTTTGGTGACAGGGTTCAAGGAGCACTCTGACGACAATGTCAGGGAGCATTGTGATGACAAGTGTATTGAGAATTGTGATGACAAAGGTCATGGAGCATTGTGATGAAAAGGGCATGGAGTATTGTGATGACAGGCATCATGGAGCTTTGTGATGACAAGTGTTACGGAACATTGTGATCACAAGGGTTTGGAGCATTGTGATGACAGAAGTCATGGATCATTTTGATTTCAAGGAGCATGGAGCATTGTGATGACAAGGGCATGAAGAAAAGTGATCCCCAGGTTCATGGAGGATTGTGATGACAATGGTAAAGGAGTATTGTGATGACAAGCGCAAAGAGCATTGTAATGACAAGGTCATGTAGCATTTTGCTGACAAATGCATGGAGCATTGTGATGACAAGTTTCATGGAGCACTGTGATGACAAGCGTTACGGAGCATTGTGAATACAGGGGCCATGGAGCATTGGGATGACAAGGGCATGGATCATTATGATGACAAGTGTCATGGAGCATTGGGCTGAAAATGTTCATGGAGTACTGTGATGACAGGGGTCATGTAGAATTTTGATTTCATTGTGCTGACAATAGCCAGAAACATTATGATGATTGGCATGATGCATTTTGATTACAGGGTTCATGGAGCATTGAGATGAAGAGCGTCATGGAGCATTGTGATTACAGGGGTCTTTGAGCATTGTGATGACAAGGGCATTGAGCATTTTGATGAGAAATACATGGAACATTCTGATGACGTGTCATGGAGCTTTGTGATTACAAGGGCATAGAAATTTGTGATGGCAGGGGTCATGGAGTATTGTTATGACAGGGGTAATGCAGCATTGTGATGAGAAGGGCATGGAGCATTGTGATTACAAGGTTCATGGAGCATTGCAATGACAAATTTGTGGACCGTTGGGATGAAAAGTACGTGGCACATTGTGATGACAAGGGTCATGGAGCATTTTTTTGACAAAGACATGGAGCATTGTGATGACAAGGGTCACGGAGCATTGTGTTGAAATGTTCATGGAGCATTGTGGTTACAAAGGTAACAGAGCCTTGTGATGACGTGGGTATCGCCCATCGTGATGACAAATGTTATGAAGAATTGTGATGACTGGAGTCATGGAGCATTGTGATGACAGGGGTCACGGAGCATTGTGATGAAAAGGGCATGGAACATTGTGCTGAGAAAGGCATAGAGCATTGTGATGACATGTGTCATGGAGCACTGTGATGACAAGCGTCACGGACCATTGAAAATACAGGGGTCATGGAGCATTAGGATGACAAGGTCATGGATCATTGTGATGACAAGGGTCATGGAGAATTGGGCTAAAAATGTTCCTGGAGTATTGTGATGACAGGTGTCATGGGGCATTGTGATTACAGGGGTCTTGGAGCATTATGATGACAGAGGTCCCGGATCATTGGGTTGTCAGCTGTCATGGAGTGTTATGATGACAGTGGTCATGGAGCATTGTGATGATATTGGTCATGGAGCATTGTGATGAGAATGTCATGGAGCATTGGGCTGAAAATATTCATGGAGTATTGTGATGACAATGGTCATGGAGCATTGTGAAGACAAGGGAATGGAGCATGGTGATGACAAGGTCCTGGAGCATTGTGATGAGAAGACCATGGAGACTTGTAATGATAAGTCTCATGGAGCATTCTGATGATAAGGGGCATGGAGCATTGTGATTACATGGGTCTTGGAGCATTGTGATGACAAGGGTATGGAGCATTGTGAGGAGAAGGCCATGGAACATTCTGATGACATGTGTCATGGAGCTTTGTGATATCAAGGGCATGGAGCATTGTGATTACAGGGGTTTTGGAGCATTGTGAAGACAAGGGTCATGGAGCCTTGTGATGACAAGGCCGTGGAACATTGTGATGGCAGGGGTCATGGAGCATTGTTATGACAGAGATAATCGAGCATTGTGATGAGAAGGGCTTTGAGCATTGGTCTGAAATATTTCATGGATTATTGTGATGAGAGTGGGCATGGAGCATTGTGATGACAAGGTCATGGAACACTGTGATACATGGGTCATGGAGGATTGTAGTGACAAAGGCATGGATCATTGTGATGTAAAAGGCATGGAGCCTTGTCATCACAGGTTTCAAGGAGCATACTGACGACAGGTGTCAGGGAGTATTGTAATGACAAGTGTATTGAGCATTGTGATGACAATGATCATGGAGCATTGTGATGAGAACACCATGGACAACTGTGATGATGATCGTCATGGGGTGTTGTGATGATAAGTGTTATGGAACATTGTGATCACAAGGGTTTGGAGCATTATGATGACAGAAGTCATGGAGAATTTTATTTCATTGTAGTGACAATAGCCTGAAGCATTATGATGATGGGCATGGTGCATTGTGATGGCAGGGTTCTTGGAGCTTTGAGATGAAAAGTGGCATGGAGCATTGTGATTACAGTGGTCTTGGAGCATTGTGATGACAAGGGCATGGAGCATTGTGATGAGAAGGCCATGGGACCTTCTGATGACATGCGTCATGGAGCTTTGTTATGACAAGGGCATGGAGAATTTTGATTACATGTTTCTTGGAGCATTGTGATGACAAGGGTCATGGAGCCTTGTGATGACAAGGCCGTGGAACATTGTGATTGCAGTGGTCGTGGTGCATTGTTATGACAGAGGTAATGGAGCATTGTGATGAGAAGGGCATTGAGCATTTGTTTGAAATATTTCATATTTTATTGTGATGAGTGTGGACTGGAGCATTGTGATGACAAGGGCACGGAACACTGTGATACATGGGTCATGGAGGATTGTAATGACAAGTTCATGGAGCAATGTGATGAGAGGGTACATGGAGCATTGTGATGACAATGCCATGAAGCATAGTGAGGAAAAAGCCATGGAGCATTCTGATGACATGCGTCATGGAGCTTTTGATGACAAGGGCATGGAGCATTGTGATTACAAGGGTCTTGGAGCATTGTGACGAAAAGGGCATGGAGCCTTGTCATGACAGTGTTCAAGGAGCATACTGACGACAAGTGTCAGGGAGCATTGTGAAGACAAGTGTATTGAGCATTGTGATGAAAAAGATCAGGGAGCATTGGGATCAGAAGACCAAGGATAATTGTGATGATGATCGTCATGGGGTATGGTGATGATAAATGTTATGGAACATTGTGATCAAAAGGGTTTGGAGCATTATGATGACAGAGGTCACGGAGACTTTTGATTTCATTGTAATGACAATAGCCTGAAGCATTATGATGATGGGCGTGGTGCATTGTGATGACAGGGTTCATGGAGCATTGAGATGAAAAGGGCCATGGAGCATTGTGAATACAGGGGTCTTGTAGCATTGTGATGACAAGCGCATAGAGCATTGTAATGACAAGATCATGTAGAATTTTGCAGACAAATGCATGGAGCACTGTGATGACATGTGTCACGGAGCATTGTGAATACAGGGGTCATGGATCACTGTGATGACAAGGGTCATGGAGCAATGGGCGGAAAATGTTCATGGAGTATTGTGATGACAGGGGTCATGGAGCATTGTGATGACAGAGGTCATGGAGAATTTTGATTTCATTGTGCTGACAAGAGCCGGAAGCATTATGATGATGGGCATGATGCATTGTGATGACAGGGTTCATGGAGCATTGAGATGAAAAGGGGCATGGAGCATTTTGATTACAGGGGTCTTGGAGCATTGTGATGACAAGGGCATGGAGCATTTTGATGAGAAGTCCATGGAACATTCTGATGACATGTGTCATGGAGCTTTGTGATGACAAGGGCATGGAGCATTGTGATTACAGGTGTCTTGGAGCATTGTGATGACAAGTGTCATTGAGCCTTGTGATGACAAGGCCGTGGAACATTGTGATGGCAGGGGTCAAGGAGCATTGTTATGACAGGTGTAATGGAGCACTGTGATGAGAAGGGCATGGAGCATTGTGATTACAAGTTTTATGGAGCATTGCGATGACAAATTTGTTGACCGTTGGGATAAAAATCACGTGGCACATTGTGATGACAAGGGTCATGGAGCATTTTTCTGACAAAGGCATGGAGCACTGTGATGACAAGTGTCACAGAGCATTGTGATGAAAAGTTCATGAATCATTGTGGTTAAAAAGGTCACAAAGCCTTGTGATGACGCGGGAATGGACCATTGTTATGACAATTGTTATGAAGCATTGTGATGACTGGAGTCAAGGAGCATTGTGATGACAGGGTCATGGAGCATTGTGATGAAAAGGGCATGGAGCATTGTGCTGAGAAAGGCGTAGATCACTGTGATGACAAGGGTTAAAGAGCATTGTGATGAAAAGTTCATGGAGCATTGTGGTTAAAAAGGTCACAGAGACTGTTGATGATGAGGGAATGGACCATTGTGATGACAAAGGTCATGAATCATTGTGATGAGTGGAGTGACGGTGCATGGTGATGACAGGGGTCATGGAGAATTGTGATAACAAGGGCATGGAGCATTGTGATGACAAGGGCATGGAGCATTGTTCTAATATGTTTCATGGATTATTGCGATGACATTTGGTATGGCATATTGTGATGACAAGTGCATGGAGCATTGTGATGACCAGGTCATGCATTATTGTGAAGAGAAGTGTCAGGGAGCATTGTGATGACATATGTAATGGCCCATTGTGATGAAAATGGCATGGAGCATTGTGATGCCAAGTGTCATGGAAGATTCTGATGACAAAGGTAATGGAGCATTGTGATGACAATGGCTTGGAGAATTGTGATGACAAGGGTCAGGGAGCATTGTGCTGACAAGTGCATGGAAAATTGTGATGACAAGGGTCATGGAACATTCTGATGACAATCTTGTGGAGTATTTTGATGATAATGGCATGGAGCATTGTGATGAAAACGGCATGGGGCCATGTGATGAAAAAGGCATGTAGCCTTTTCGTGGCAGGGTTCAAGGAGCATTCTGGCGACAAGTGTCAGGGAGTATTGTGATGACAAGTGTATTGAGAATTGTGATGACAAAGGTCATGGAGCATGGTGATGAGAAGGCCATGGATAATAGTGATGATGATCGTCATGGGGTGTTGTGATTATAAGTGTTATGGAACATTGTGATCACAAAGTTTTGGAGCAATATGATGACAGAGGTCATGGAGAATTTTGATTTCATTGTGATGAAAATAGCCTGAAGCATTATGATGATGGGCATGGTGCATTGTGATGACAGAGTTCATGGAGCATTGAGATGAAAAGGGGCATGGAGCACTGTGATTTCAGGGGTCTTGGAGCATTTTGATGAAAGCGCATAGAGCATTGTAATGCCAAGGTCATGTAGAATTTTCTTGACAAAGGCATGGAGCATTGTGATGACAGGTGTCATGGAGAACTGTGATGACAAGTGTCACGGAGCATTGTGAATACAGGGGTCATGAAGCATTGGGATGACAAGTGCATGGATCATTGTGATGACAAGTTTCATGGAGCATAGGGCTGAAAATGTTCATGGAGTGTTGTGATGACAGGGGTCATGGAGCATTGTGATGACAGAGGACATGGAGAATTTTTATTTCATTGTGATGACAATAGCCTGAATCATTATGATAATCAGCATGATGCATTGTGATGACAGGGTTCATGGAGCATTGAGATGAAAAGGGGCATGGAGCACTGTGTTTACAGGGGTTTTGGAGCATTGTGATGACAAGGGCATGGAGCATTTTGATGAGAAGGCCAAGAAACAATCTGATGACATGCGTCATGGAGCTTTGTGATGACAACGGCATGGAGCGTTGTGATTAAAGTGGTCTTGGAGCATTGTGATGACAAGTGTCATGGAGCCTTGTGATGACAAGGCCGTGGAACATTGTGATGGCAGGGGTCATGGAGCACTGTTATGACAGGGGTAATGGAGCATTGTGATGAGAAGGGCATGCAGCATTGTGATTACAATTTTTATGGAGCATTGTGATGACAAATTTTTGGACCGTTGGGATGAAAAACACGTGGCACTTTGTGATGACAATTGTCATGGAGCATTTTACTGACAAAGGCATGGAGCATTGTGATGACAAGGGTCACAGAGCATTGTGATGAAATGTTCATGGAGCATTGTGGATACAAAGGTAACAGAGCCTTGTGATGTCGCGGGCATGGACCATTGTGATTACAAATATTATGAAGCATTGTGATGACTGGAGTCACAGAGCATTGTGATGACAGGTGTCATGGAGAACTGTGATGACAAGGTCCTGGAGCATTGAGATGAGATGACCATGGAGACTTGTGATGACAAGTCTCATGGAGCATTCTGATGAAAACGGGCATGGAGCATTGTGATTACAGGGGTCTTGGAGCCTTGTGATGACAAAGGCATGGAGCATTGTGAGGAAAAGGCCATGGAGGATTCTAATGACATACGTCATGCAGCATTGTGCTGAGAAAGGCATAGAGCATTGTGATGACAGGGGTTAAAGAGCATTGTGAAGAAAAGTTCATGGAGCATTGTGGTTAAAAAGGTCACAGAGTCTGTTGATGATGAGGGCATCGACCATTGTGATGACAGGGTTCATTAAGCATTGTGATAACAAGGGCATGGAGCATTGTGATGACAAGGGCATGGAGCACTTTGATGACCAGGTCATGCAGTATTGTGAAGACAGGTGTCAGGGAGCATTGTGATGACATATGTAATGGCCCATTGTGATGACAATGGCATGGAGCATTGTGATGCCAAGTGTCATGGAGGATTCTGATGACAAAGGTAATGGAGCATTGTGATGACAATGGCTTGGAGCATTGTGATGACAAGGGTCAGGGGGCATTGTGCTGACAAGTGCATGGAGAATTCTGATGACAAGGGTCATGGAGCATTCTGGTGACAAGCTTGTGAAGTATTTTGATGACAATGGCATGGAGCATTGTGATGAAAACCGCATGGGGCTTTGTGATGAAAAAGGCATGGAGACTTTTCGTGACAGTGTTCAATGAGCATTCTGATGACAAATGTCAGGGAGCATTGTGAAGACAATGTATTGAGAATTGTGATGACAAAGGTCATGGAGCATTGTGATAAAAAGGGCATGGATTATTGTGATGACAAGCATCATGGAGCGTTGTGATGACAAGTGCTATGGAACACTGTGATCACAAGGATTTGGAGCATTGTGATGACAGAGGTCATGGATCATTTCGATTTCAAGGAGCATGGAGCATTGTGATGACAAGGGCATGAAGCAATGTGATCCTGAGTTTCATGGAGGATTGTGATGACAATGGAAATGGAGTATTGTGATGACAAGCACATAGAGCATTGTGATGACAATGTCATGTAGCATTTTGCTGACAAAGGCATGGAACATTGTGATGACATGTGTCATGGAGCACTGTGATGACAAGCGTCACAGAGCATTGTGAATACAGGGGTCATGGAGCATTGGCAAGACAAGGGCATGGATCATTGGGATGACAAGGGTCATGGAGCACTGGGCTGAAAATGTTCATGGAGTGTTGTGATGACAGGGGTCATGGAGCATTGTGATGACTAGGGAATGGAACATTGTGATGACAAGAGTCCCGGATCATTGTGTTGTCAGGTGTCATGGAGTGCTGTGATGACAGTGGTCATGGAGCATTGTGATGATATTGGCCATGGAGCATTGTGATGAGTAGGTCGTGGAGCATTGGGCTGAAAATGTTCATGGATTATTGTGAAGACAGGGGTCATGGAGCATTGTGATGACAAGGGAATGGAGCATGGTGATGACAAGGTCCTAGAACATTGTGATGAGAAGACCATGGAGACTTGTGATGATAAGTCTCATGCAGCATTCTGATGAAAAGGGGCATGGAGCATTGTGATTACAGGGGTCTTGGAGCATTTTGATGACAAGAGCTGGAGCATTGTGATGAGAAGGCCATGAAGCATTCTGATGACATGTGTCATGGAGCTTTTTGATGACAAGGGCATGGAGCATTGTGATGACATGTGTCATGGAGCATTGTGATGACAACGGAATGGAGCATGGTGATGACCAGGTCCTGGGGCATTGTGATGAGAAGACCATGGAGACTTCTGATGAGAAGTCTCATGGAGCATTCTGATGAAAAGGAGCATGGAGCATTTAATTACAGGTGTCTTGAAGCATTGTGATGACTAGGGCATGGCGCATTGTGATGAGAAGTCCATGGAGCATTCTGATGATATGTGTCATGGAGTTTTGTGATGACAAGGACATGGAGCATTTGTGATTACAGGGATCTTGGAGCATTGTGATGAAAAGTGCATGGATCATTGTTATGAAAAAGGCATGGAGCCTTGTCATGACAGGGTTCATGGAGCATTCTGATGACAAGTGTCAGGAAGCATTGTGATGACAAGTGTATTGAGCATTGTGATGACAAAGATCATGGAGCATTGTGATGAGAAGACCATGGATAATTGTGATGATGAGCGTCATGGGGTGTTGTGATTATAAGTGTTATGGAACCTTGTGATCACAAGGGTTTGGAACATTATGATGACAGAGGTCATGGAGAATATTGATTTCATTGTGATGACAATAGCCTATAGCATTATGATGATGGGAATGTTGCATTGTGATGACAGGGTTCATGGAGCATTGAGATGAAAAGGGGCATGGGGCATTGTGATTACAAGGGTCTTGGAGCATTGTGATGACAACGGCATGGAGCACTGTGATGAGAAGGCCATGGAACTTTCTGATGACATGCGTCATGGAGCTTTGTGATGACAAGGGCATGGAGCATTGTGCTTTCAGGGGTCTGGAGCATTGTGATGACAAGTGTCATGGAACCTTGTGATGACTAGGCCGTGGAACATTTTGATGGAAAGGGTCATGGTGCATTTTTATGACAGGTGTAATGGAGCATTTTGATGTGAAGGGCATGGAAATTTGGTCTGAAATGTTTCATGGATTATTGTGATGAGAGTGTGCATGGAGCATTGTGATGACAAGGGCACGGAACACTGTGATACATGGGTCATGCAGGATTGTAATGACAAGGGCATGGAGCATTGTGATGAGAAGGTCATCGAGCATTGTTATGACAAGTGTCATGGATCCTTGTGATGAGAAGGGCATGGAGCAATGTGATGAGAGGGTTCATGGAGCATTGTGATGACAATGACATGGAGCATTGGGATGCCAAGGGTCATGGAGCTTTGTGATGACAAGTCATGAAGCATTTTGATGACAAGGGCATGGTGCATTGTGCTGAGAAATGCACGGAGCATTTTGATGACCAGGTCATGCAGCAATTTGATAAAAAGTGTAAAGGAACATTTTGATGGCATGGGTTATAGAACATTGTGATGTCAGGGGTCATGGAACATTGTGATTATAAGTGGATTTAGCATTGTGATGACAGGGTCCTGGAACATTGTGATTACAGGGATGAGGGAGTATTGTGATGACTAGAGATGGAACATTGTGATATCTCTGGTGAGAGAGCATTTGGATGAGAAGTGCATGGACCATTGTGATTACAAGGTTTATGAAGCATAGCAATGACAAGGTTGTGGACCATTGTGATGAAATGCGCATGGCACATTGTGATGACTATGTTCATTGAGCATTGTTCTGACAAAGAAATGGAGCTTTGTGATGACAAGGGCATGGAGCATTGTGATTACATGGGTCATGGAGCATTTTGATGACAATGGCGTCGAGCATTGTGATGAGAAAGCCATGGATAATTGTGATGGCGCGCGTCATGGAGCACAGTAATGACAAGGGGTATGGAGCATTGTGATGACAGTGGCCATGGAGAAATGTGATGACAAGTGTCATGGAGCATTCTGATGACAAGCTTGTGGGGTATTGTGACGACAATGGTTTGGAGCATTGTGATGAAAAGGGCATGGAGCATTGTGATGAAAAAGGCTTGAAGCCATTTCATGACAGGTTTCAAGGAGCATTCTGATGACAAGTGTCAGGGAACATTGTGATGACATGTGTATTGAGAATTGTGATGAAAAAGATCATGGAGCATTTTGACGAAAATGACATAGAGTATTGTGATGACAGGCATCATGGAGCGTTGTGATGACAAGTGTTATGGAACATTGTGATCACAAGTGTTTGGAGCATTGTGATGATAAAAGTCATGGATCATTTTGTTTTCAAGCAGCATGGAGCATTGTGATGACAAGGGCATGAAGCAATGTGATCCCAAGGTTCATGGATGATTGTGATGACAATGCTAAGGGAGTATTGTGATGACAAGCAAATGGAGCATTTTGATGGCAAGGTCATGTAGCATTTTGCTGACACAGGCATGGAGCATTGTGATGATAAGGGTCATAGAGCACTTTGATGAGAAGCATCACGGATCATTGTGATTACAGGGGTTATGGAGCATTGGGATGGCAAGGTCATGGATCATTTTGATGACAAGTGTCATGGAGCATTGGGCTGAAAATATTAATGGAGCATTGTGATGACTAGGGAATGGAGCATTGTGATGACTAGAGTCCCGGATCACTGTGTTGTCAGGGGTCATGGAGCGTTGTGATGACAGTGGTCATGGAGCATTGTGATGATAGGGATCATGAAGCATTGTGATGAGAAGTTCCTGGAGAATTGGCGTGAAAATGTTCAGGAAGTATTGTGAGGACAGGGGTCATGGAGCATTGTGATGACAAGGGAATGGAACACTGTGATGAAAGGTTCCTGGAACACTGTGATGAGGAGACCATGGAGCCACGTAATAAGAAGTCTCATGGAGCATTCTGATGAAAAGGGGCATGGAGTATTGTGATTACAGGGGTCTTGGAGCATTGTGATGACAAGGGCAAGGAACATTGTGATTACTGGTGTCTTGGAGCATTGTGATGAAATTGGCATGGATCATTGTTATGAAAATGGTATGGAGCCTTGTCATGACAGGGTTCCAGGAGCATACTGATGAGAAGTGTCAGGGAGCATTGTGATGACATGTGTATAGAGCATTGTGATGACAAATGTCATGGAGCACTGTGATGAGAAGACCATGGATAACTGTGATGATGAGCTTCATGGGGCGTTGTGATGATAAGTGTTATGGAACATTGTGATCACAAGGATTTGGAGCATTGTGATGAGATAGATCATCGAATATTTTGATTTCATTGTGATGAGAATAGCCTGAAGCATTATGATGATGGTCATGGTGCATTTTGATGACAGGTTTCATGGAGCATTGAGATGCAAAGGGGCATGGAGCATTGTGATTAGAGGGTTCATGGAGCATTTTGTTGACAATGGCATGGAGCATTGAGATGCCAATTGTCATGGAGGTTTGTGATGACAAAGGTTATGGAGCATTTTGATGACAACGGCGTGGTACATTGTGAGGAGAAGGGCAGGGAGCATTGTGATGACAGGGTCATAGAGCAATTTGATGAAAAGTGTCATGGAATATTTTAATGACAGGGGTTATGGAACATTGTGATGTCAGGGTTCATGGAGCATTTTGATGAAAAGGATCATGGAGAATTATGATGACAGGGGTTGTGGAACATTGTGATGTCAGGGGTCATTGAGCATTTTGAGGAAAAGTGTTATGGAGCATTATGATGACAGGGGTTATGGAACATTGTGATGTCAGGGGTCACCGAACTTTGTGATGATATGTGCATGTAGCATTGCAAAGACAAAAGTCATGGAACATTGTGATGACAGGGGTGAGGGAGTATTGTGATGAATAGTGCTGTAACATTGTGATATCATTGGTGAGAAAGCATTTTGATGAGAAGTGCATGGAGAATTGTGATGACAAGTTTTATGGAGCATCGTGGTGACAAGATTGTGGAGCACTGTGATGAGAAGCGCAGGGTGCATTGTGATGACATGGGTCATGGAGCATTGATCTGACAAGCGCATGGAGCATTGTGATGACAAGGGTCATGGAGCATTGTGCTGAGAAAGGCATAGAACATTGTGATGACAAGGGTCAAAGAGCATTGTGATGAAAAGCTATTGGAGCATTGTGGTTAAATATGTCACAGAGACTGTTGATGACGAGGGCATGGACCACTGTGATGAAAAAGGTCATGAATCATTGTGATGAATGGAGGCATGGAGCATTGTGATGACAGGCGTCATGGAGCATTGTGATAACAAGGACATGGAGCATTGTGATGACAAGGGAATGGAGCATTGGTCTAATAAGTTTCATGGATAATTGTGATGACTCTTGTAATGGCGCATTTTGATGACCAGGTCATGCAGTATTGTGAAGACAGGTGTCAGGGAACATTGTGATGACATATGTAATGGCCCATAGTGATGACAATGGCATGGAGCATTGTGATGACAAGTGTCATGGAGGATTCTGATGACAAAGGTAATGGAGCATTGTGATGACAGTGGCTTGGAGCATTGTGATGACAAGGGTCAGGGAGAATTTTGCTGACAGGTGCAGGGAGAATTGTGATGAAAACGGTCATGAAGTATTCTGATGACAAGCTTGTGGAGTATTTTGATGACAATGGCATGGAACATTGTGATGAAAAAGGCATGTGTCATTGTGATGACAAGTGTATTGAGAATTGTGATGACAAATGTCATGGAGCATTGTGATGAGTAGGGCATGGAGTATTGTGATGACAGGCATCATGGAGCGTTGTGATGACAAGTGTTATGAAACATTGTGATCACAAGTGTTTGGAGCATAGTGATGATAGAGGTCATGGATCATTTTGATTTCAAGGAGCATGGATCATTGTGATGACAATGGCATGAAGCAATGTGATCCCAAGGTTCATGGAGGACTGTGATGACAATGGTAATGGAGTATTGTGATGAAAAGCGAATAGAGCATTGCAATGACAAAGTCAGGTTGCATTTTGCCGACAAAGGCATGGAGCATTGTGATGACAGGTGTCATGGAGCAATGTGATGACAAGCGTCACGGAGCATTGTGAATACATGTGTCATGGAGCATTGGGATGACAAGGGCATGGATCTTTGTGATGACCAGTGTCATGGAGCATTGGGCTGAAAATGTTCATGGAATATTGTGATGACAGGGATCATGGAGCATTTTGATGACAAGTTCCTGGACACTTTGATGAGAAGACAATGTAGACTTTTGATGACAAGTCTCATGGAGCATTCTGATGAAAAGGGACATGTAGCATTGTGATTACAGGGGTCTTGGAGCATTGTGATGACAAGGGTATGGAGCATTGTGAGGAGAAGGCCATGGAGCATTCTGATGACATGCGTCATTGAGCTTTGTGATGACAAGGGCATGGAGCATTGTGATTACAGGGGTCTTGGAGCACTGTGATTAAAAGGGCATGGATCATTGTGATGAAAAAGGCATGGAGACGTGTCATGACAGGGTTAATGGAGCATACTGATGACAAGTGTCAGGGAGCATTGTGATGACAAGTGTATTGAGCATTGTGATAACAAAGGTCAATGAGCATTGTGATGAGGAGACCATGGATAATTGTGATGATGAGCGTCATTGGGTGTTGTGATGATAAGTGTCATGGAACATTGTGATCACAAGGGATTGGAGCATTGTGATGACAGAGGTCATGGAGCAGATAGATTTCATTGTGATGACAATAGCCTGAAGCATTATCATGATGGGCCTGATGCTTTGTGATGACAGTGTTCATGGAGCATTGAGAGGAAAAGGGGCATGGAGCATTGTGATTACAGGGTTCTTGGAGCAGTGTGATGTCAAGGGCATGGAGCATTTTGATGAGAAGGACATCGAAAATTCTGATGGCATGTGTCATGGAGCTTTGTGATGACAAGGGCATGGAGCATTGTGATTAAAGGGGTCTTGGAGCATTCTGATGACAAGTGTCATGGAGCCTTGTGATGACAAGGCCGTGGAATATTGTGATGGCAGGGGTCATGGAGCATTGTTATGACATGGGTAATGGAGCATTGTGATGAGAAGGGCATGGAACATTGTGATTACAAGTTTTATGGAGCATTACCATGACAAATTTGTGGACCGTTGTGATGAAAAGCACGTAGCATATTGTGATGACAAGGGTCATGGAGCATTTTTCTGACAAAGGCAAGGAGCATTTTAATGACAATGGTCACGAAGCATTGTGATGAAAAGTTCATGGAGCATTGTGGTTATAATGGTCACAGAGCCTTGTGATAACGCCATCATGGACCCTTGAGATGACAAATGTTATGAAGCATTGTGATGACTGGAGTCATGGAGCATTGTGATGTCAGTGGACATGGAGCATTGTGATGACAAGGGCATAGAGCATTTTGGTGACAGGGGCATGGAGCATTGGTCTGACAAGTTTCATAGATTATATTGATGACAGTGGACATGGTGCATTGTGATGACAAGGGCATGGATCATTGTGATGAGAAGGTCATGCAGTATTGTGAAGACAGCTGTCAGGGAGCATTGTGATGACATATGTAATGGCCCATTGTGGTGACAATGGCATGGAGCATTGTGATGCCAAGTGTCATGGATGATTCTGATGACAAATGTAATGGAGCATTGTGATGACAATGGCTTGGAGCATTGTGATGACAAGGGTTAAGGAGCATTGTGCTGACCAGTGCATGGATAATTGTGATGACAAGGGTCATGGAGCAATCTGATGACAAACATGTGGAGTATTATGATGACATTGGCATGGAGCAATGTGATGAAAACGGCATGGGGCATTATGATGAAAAAGGCATGGAGCCTTTTCATGACAGAGTTCAAGGCGCATTATGACGACAAGTGTCAGGGAGCATTGTGATAACAAGTGTATTGAGAATTGTGATGACCAAGGTCATGGAGCATTGTGATGAAAAGAGCATGGAGTATTGTGATGACAGGCATCATGGAGCGTTGTGATGACAAGTGATATGGAGCATTGTGATCACAAGGCTTTGGAGCATTTTGATGACAGATTTCATGGATCATTTTGATATCAAGGAGCATGGAGCATTGTGATGACAAGGACATAGAGCATTGTAATTACAAGGTCATTTAGCCTTTTGCTGACAAAGTCATCTAGCATTGTGATGACAGTTGTCATGGAGTACTGTGATGACAAGCATCACGGAGGATTGTGAACACAGGGGTCATGGAGCATTGGGTTGAAAAGGGCATGCATCATTGTGATGACAAGCATCATAGAGCATTGGGCTGAAAATATTCATGAAGTATTGTGATGACAGGGGACATGGAGAATTGTGATGACATAGGTCATGGAGAATTTTGATTTCATTGTGCTGACAATAGCCGGAAGCATTATAATGATGGGCATGATGCATTGTGATGACAGGGTTCGTGGAGCACTGAGATGAAAAGTGGCATGGAGCATTGTGATTACAGGGTTCTTGAGCATTGTGATGACAAGGGAATGGAGCATTGTGATGAGTAATCCATGGAACATTCTGATGACATGTGTCATGGAGCTTTGTGATGACAAGGGCATGGAGCATTGTGATTACAGGGGTCTTGGATCATTGTGATGACAAGTGTCATGGAGCCTTTTGATTACAAGTCCGTGGAACATTGTGATGGCAGGGGTCATGGAGCATTGTGATGAGAAGGGCATGGAGCATTGTGATTACATGGGCACGGAACACTGTGATACATGGGTCATGCAGGATTTTAATGACTACGGCATGGAGCATTGTGATGAGAAATGCATCGAGCATTGTGATGACAAGTGTCATGGAGCTTTCTGATGACAAGGGCATGGAGCAATGTGATGAGAGGGTTCATGGAGCATTGTGATGACAATGACATGGAGCATTGTGATGCCATGTGTTATGGAGCTTTGTGATGACAAGTCATGGAGCATTTTGATGACAGGGGAATGGTGCATTTTGATGAGAAGTGCAGGGAGCATTTTGATGACCGTGTCATGCAGCAATTTGATAAAAAGTGTAATGGAATATTTTGATGGCATGGGTTATAGAACATTGTGATGTCAGGGTTCTTGGAGCTTTGGGATGAAAAGGGTCATGGAGCATTTTGATGACAGGTGTTATGGAACATTGTTATGTCAGGGGTCATGCAATATTGTGATGATAAAGGGATGTAGCATTGTGATGACAGGGTCATGGAACATTGTGATTCCAGGGGTGAGGGTGTATTGTGATGACTAGTGATGGAACATTGTGATATCTATGGTGAGAGAGCATTTTGATGAGAAGTTCATGGACCATTGTGATAACAAAATTTATGGAGCATTGTAATCATAAGGTTGTGGACAGTTGTGATGAAATGTGCGTGGCACATTGTGATGACAATGGTCATGGAGCATTGTTCTGACAAAGAAATGGAGCATTGTGATGACAAGCATCACAGAGAATGGTGAGGAAATGTTCATGGAGCATTGTGGTTACAAAGGTCACAGAGCCTTGTGATGACACGGGCAAGGACCGTTTTCAAGACAAATATTATGAAGCATTGTGATGACTGGAGTCACGGAGCACTGTGATGATAGTGGTCATGGAGCATTGTGATGACATGGGCATGGAGCATTGTGATGACAGGGGCATGGAGCATTGGTCTGACCAGTTTCATAGATTATTGTGATGACAGTGGACATGGTGCATTGTGATGACAAGGGTATGGATCATGGTGATGAGAAGATCATGGAGTATTGTGAAGACAAGTGTCAGGGAGCATTGTGATGACATATGTCTTGGTCCATTGCGATGACAATGGCATTGAGCATTGTGATGCCAAATGTAATGGAGGATTGGGATGACAAATAAAATGGAGCATTTTGATGACTAGGGCTTGGAGCACTATGATGACAAGGGCCATTGAGAATTTTTATGACAAGGTCGTGAAGCATTGTGATGACAAGGTCCTGGAGCATTTTGATGAGAAATCCATGTAGCCTTGTGATGACAATCTCATATAGCATACTGATCAAAAGGGGCATGGACCATTGTGATTACAGGGGTCTTGGAACATTGTGATGACAAGGGCATGGATCATTGTGAAGAGAAGGCCAAGGAGCATTCTGTGGACATGCGTCATTGAGCTTTGTGATGACAAGCGCATGGAGCATTGTGATTACAGGGGTCTTGTAGCATTGTGATGAAATGGGCATGGGATATTGTGATGAAAAATGCATGGAGCCTTGCCATGACATGGTTCAAGGAACATACAGACAACAAGTGTTATGGAGCATATTGATGACAAGTGTATTGAGCATTGTGATGACAAAGGTCATGGAGCATTGTGATGAGAAGGCCATGGAGCATTCTGATAACATGTGTCATGGAGCTTAGTGATGACAAGGGCATGGGGCAATGTGATGCCAAGGGTCATGGATCTTTGTGATGACCAAGGTCATGGAACATTTTGATGACAAGGGCGTTGTGCATTGTAATGAGAAGTGTAGGGAGCATTGTGATGACATGGTCACGAGAAATTTGATGAAAAGTGTCAAGGAACATTTTGATGACAGAGGTTATGGAACATTGTGATGTCATGGGTCATCGAACATTGTGATGATAAGTGCATGTAGCATTGTGATGACAGGAGTCATGGAACATTGTGATGACAGAGGTGAGGGAGTATTGTGTCGAATAGTGAAGTAACATTGTGATATCAGTGGTGAGAAAGCATTTTGATGAGAAGTGCATGGAGCATTGTGATGACAAGGTTTATAGAGCATTGTGATGACAAGATTGTGGAGCACTGTGATGACAAGCGCATGGTGCATTGTGATGACATGTGTCATGGAGCATTGTGCTGACAAGCGCATGGAGCATTTTGAGGACAAGGGTCATGGAGCATTGTGCTGAGAAAGGCATAGAGCATTGTGATGACAAGGGTCAAAGAGAATTGTGATGAAAAGTTCATGGAGCATTGTGGTTAAAAAGGTCACAGAGACTGTTGATGACGCGGGCATGGACCATTGTGATGACAAAGGTCATGAAACATTATGATGACTGGAGTCACGGAGCACTGTGATGACAGGGGTCATGGAGCATTGCGATGAAAAGGGGCATGGAGCATTGTGATGACAAGGGCATGTATCATTGGTCTCATAATTTTCATGGATTATTGCGATGACTGTTGGAATGGTGCATTGTGCTGACAAGGGCATGGAGCATTGTGATAAAAAGGTCATGCTGTATTGTGAAGACTGGTGTCATGGAGCATTGTGATGACAGGGTTCATGCAGCATTGTGATGACTAGGGAATGGAGCATAGTGATGACAAGAGTCCCGGATCATTGTGTTGTCAGGTGTCATGAAGTGTTGTGATGACAGTTGTCATGGTGCATTGTGATGATATAGGTCATGGAGCATTGTGATGAGAAGGTTATGGAGCACTGTGATGATAATATTCATGGAGTATTGTGATGGCAATGGTCATAGAGCATTGTGATGACAAGGGAATGGAGCATGGTGATGACAAGGTCATGTAGCATTGTGATGAGAAGGCCTTGGAGGCTTGTGATGACAAGTTTCATGGAGCATTCTGATGAAAAGTGGCATGGATCATTGTGATTACAGTGGTCTTGATGCATTCTGATGACAAGGGCATGGAGCATTGTCAGAGACGGCCATGCAGCATTGTGATGACATGGGTCATGGAGCTTTGTGATGACAAGGGCTTGGAGCATTGTGATTACAGGTGTCTTGGAGCACTGTGATGAAAAGGGCATGGATCATTGTGATGAAAAAGTCATGGAGACTTGTCATGACAGGGTTAATGGAGCATACTGAAGACAAGGGTCAGGG
The DNA here is from genome assembly GCF_964341445.2 of Mesoplodon mirus. NCBI lineage: Eukaryota > Metazoa > Chordata > Mammalia > Artiodactyla > Ziphiidae > Mesoplodon > Mesoplodon mirus. The sequence continues at coordinate 206,199 of NW_028295644.1, read as the reverse complement.
AGCATTGTGATGACAAGTGTATTGAGCATTGTGATGACAAAGGTCATGGAGCATTGTGATGAGAAGACCATGGATAATTGTCATGATTAATGTCATGGTGTGTTGTGATGATAAGTGTTATGGAACATTGTGATCACAAGGGTTTGGAGCATTATGATGACAGAGGTCATGGAGATTATTGATTTCATTGTGATGACAATAGCCTGAAGCATTATGATGATGGGCATGGTGCATTGTGATGACAGGGATCATGGAGCATTGAGATGAAAAGGGGCATGGAACATTGTGTTTACAGTGGTCGTGGAGCATTGTGATGACAAGGGCATGGAGCATTGGTCTAATAAATTTCATGGATTATTGCGATGACAGTTGGAATGGCGCATTGTGATGACAAGGGCATGGAGCATTGTGATGACCAGGTTATGCAGTATTGTGAAGACAGGTGTCAGGGAGCATTGTGATGACATATGTAATGGCCCAATGTGATGACGATGGCATGGAGCATTGTGATGCCAAGTGTCATGGAGGATTCTGATGACAAAGTTAATAGAGCATTGTGATGATAATTGCTTGGAGCATTGCGATGACAAGGGTCAGGGAGCATTGTGCTGACAAGTGCATGGAGAATTGTGATGACAAGGGTCATGGAGCATTCTGGTGACAAGCTTGTGGAGTATTTTGATGACAATGGCATGGAGCATTGTGATGAAAACGGCATGGGGCATTGTGATGAAAAAGGCATGGAGCCTTGTGATGACAGGTCTCATGGAGCATACTGATGAAATGGGGCATGGAGCATTCTGATTACAGGGGTCTTGGAACATTGTGATAACAAGTGCATGGAGCACTGTGATGACAGGGGCATGGAGCATTGGTCTAATAAGTTTCATGGATTATTGTGATGACAGTTGGAATGGCACATTGTGATGACAGTGGTCATGGAACATTGTGATGATACTGCTCATGGAGCATTGTGATAAGACCGTCATGGAGCATTGGGTTGAAAATGTTCATAGAGTATTGTGATGACAGGTGTCAAGGAGCATTGTGATGACAAGGGAATGGAGCATGGTGATGACAAGGTCCTGGAGCATTGTGATGAGATGACGATGGAGACTTGTGATGACAAATCTCATGGAGCATTCTGACGAAAAGGGGCAAGGAGCTTTGTGATTACATGGGTTTTGGAGCACTGTGATGACAAGGGCATGGAGCATTGTGAGGAGAAGGCCATGGAACATTCTGATGGCATGCGTCATGGAGCTTTGTGATGACAAGGGCATGGAGCATTGTGATTACAGGGTTCTTGGAGCATTGTGATGACAAGGGTAATGGAGCCTTGTGATGACAAGGCCGTGGAACATTGTGATGGCAGCGGTCATGGAGCATAGTTATGACAGAAGTAATGGAGCATTGTAATCAGAATGGCATTGAGCATTGGTCTGAAATGTTTCATGGATTATTGTGATGAGAGTGGGCATGGAGCATTGTGATGACAAGGGCACGGTACACTGTGATACATGGGTCATGGTGGATTGTAATGACCAGGGCGTGGAGCATTGTGATGAGAAGGGCATCTAACATTGTGATGACAAGTGTCATCGAGATGTGTGATGACAAGGGCATGGAGCAATGTGATGAGAGGGTTCATGGAGCATTGTGATGACAATGACATGGAGCACTGTGATGCCAAGGGTCATGGAGCTTTGTGATGTCAAATGTCATGGAGCATTTTGATGACAAGGGTGTGGTGCATTGTGATGAGAATGGCAGGGAGCATTTTGATGACAGGGTCATGCAGCAATTTGATGAAAAGTGTAATGGAACGTTTTGATGACAGGGGTTATAGAACATTGTGATGCCAGGGATCATGGAGCTTTTGGATGAAAAGGGTCATGGAGCATTTTGATTACATGGGTTATGGAAAATTTTGATGACTGGAGTCACGGAGCATTGTGATGACAGGGGTCATGGAGCATTGTGATAACAAGGGCATGGAGCATTGTGATGACAGGGGAATGGAGCATTGGTCTGACAAGTTTCATAGATTATTGTGATGACAGTGGACATGGTGCATTGTGATGACAAGGGCATGGAGCATTTTGATGACAGGAGTCCCGGATCATTGTGTTGTCAGGTGTTATGGGTGGTTGTGATGACAGTGGTCATGGAGCATTGTGATGATATTGGTCATGGAGCATTGTGATGAGAAGGTCATGGTGCATTGGGCTGAAAATATTAATGGATTATTGTAATGACAGGGGTCATGGAGCATTGTGATGATAAGGGAATAGAGCATGGTGATGACAATGTCCTGGAGCATTGTTATGAGATGACCATGGAGACTTGTGATGACAAGTCTCATGGAGCATTCTAATGAAAAGGGGCATGGAGCATTGTGATTACAGTGGACTTGGAGCATTGTGATGACAAGGGGATGGAGCATTTTGAGGAGAAGGCCATGGAGAATTCTGATGACATGCGACATGGAGCTTTGTGCTGACAAGGCCATGGAGCATTGTGATTATAGGGGTCTTGGAGCATTGTGATGAAAAGGCATGGATCATTGTGATGTAAAAGGCATGGAGCCTTGTCATCACAGGGTTCAAGCAGCATACTGACGACAGGTGTCAGGGAGTATTGTGATGACAAGTGTATTGAGCATTGTGATGACAATGATCATGGAGCATTGTGATGAGAAGACCATGGATAACTGTAATGATGATCGTCATGGGGTGTTGTGATGATAAGTGTTATGGAACATTGTGATCACAAGGTTTTGGAGCATTATGGTGACAGAGGTCATGGAGAATTTTGATTTCATTGTAGTGACAATAGCCTGAAGCATTATGATGATGGGCATGGTGCTTTGTGATGACAGGGTTCATGGAGCATTGAGATTAAAAAGGGCATGGATCATAGTGATTACAGGGGTCTTGGAGCATTGTGATGACAAGGGCATGGAGCATTGTGATGAGAAGGCCATGGAACCTTCTGATACATGCGTCATGGAGCTTTGTTATTACAAGGGCATGGAGAATTTTGATTACAAGTTTCTTGGAGCATTGTGATGAGAAGGGTCATGGAGCCTTGTGATGACAAGGCCGTGGAACATTGGGATGGCAGTGGTCATGGTGCATTGTTATGACAGAGGTAATGGAGCATAGTGATGAGAAGGGCATTGAGCATTGGTTTGAAATATTTCATAGATTATTGTGATGAGAGTGGGCTGGAGCATTGTGATGACAAGGGCATGGAACAATGTGATACATGGGTCATGGAGGATTGTAATGACAAGGGCATGGAGCAATGTGATGAGAGGGTACATGGAGCATTGTGATGAAAATGCCATGGAGCATTGTGAGGAAAAGGCCATGGAGCATTCTGATGACATGCCTCATGGAGCTTTTTGATGACAAGGGCATGGAGCATTGTGATTACAGGGGTCTTGGAGCATTGTGATGAAAAGTGCATGCATCATTGTGATGAAAAAGGCATGGATCCTTGTCATGACAGGGTTCAAGGAGCATACTGACGACATGTGTCAGGGAGCATTGTGATGACAAGTGTATTGAGCACTGTGATGACAAAGATCAGGGAGCATTGTGATCAGAAGACCAAGGATAATTGTGATGATGATCGTCATGGGGTGTTGTGATGATAAATGTTATGGAACATTGTGATCACAAGGGTTTGGAGCATTATGATGACAGAGGTCATGGAGACTTTTGATTTCATTGTAATAACAATAGCCTGAAGCATTATGATGATGGGCATGGTGCATTGAGATGACAGGGTTCATGGAGCATTGAGATGAAAAGGGGCATGGAGTATTGTGATTACAGAGGTCTTGTAGCATTGTGATGACAAGCGCATAGAGCATTGTATTGACAAGATCATGGAGAATTCTGCAGACAAAGGCATGGAGCACTGTGGTGACAGGTGTCATGGAGCACTGTGATGACATGTGTCACGGAGCATTCTGAATACAGGTGTCATGGATCATTGTGATGACAAGGGTCATGGAGCATTGGGCTGAAAATGTTCATGGAGTATTGTGATGACAGGGGTCATGGAGCATTGTGATGACAGAGGTCATGGAGAATTTTGATTTCATTGTGCTGAAAATAGCCGGAAGCATTATGATGATGGGCATGATGCATTGTGATGACAGGGTTCATGGAGCATTGAGATGAAAAGGGGCATGGAGCATTTTGATTACAGGGGTCTTGGAGCATTGCGATGACAAGGGCATGGAGCATTTGGATGAGCAGGACATGGAACATTCTGATGACATGTGTCATGGTGCTTTGTGATGACAAGGGCATGGAGCATTGTGATTACAGGGGTCTTGGAGCATTGTGATGACAAGGGTCATGGAGCTTTTTGATGACAAGGCCGTGGAAAATTGTGATGGCAGGTGTCAAGGAGCATTGTTATGACAGGGGTAATGGAGCACTGTGATTTGAAGTGCATGGAGCATTGTGATTACAAGTTTTATGGAGCATTGTGATGACAAATCTGTGGACCATTGGGATAAAAAGCGTGTGGCACATTGTGATGACAAGGGTCATGGAACACTTTTCTGACAAAGGCATGGAGCACTGTGATGACAAGGGTCACGGAGCATTATGATGAAAAGTTCATGAAGCATTGAGGTTAAAAATGTCACAAAGCCTTGTGATGACACGGACATGGACCATTGTGATGACAAATGTTATGAAGCATTGTGATGACTGGAGTCACGGAGCATTGTGATGACAGGGTCATGGAGCATTGTGATGACAAGGGCATGGAGCATTGTGCTGAGAAAGGCGTAGATCATTGTGATGACAAGGGTCAAAGAGCATTGTGATGAAAAGTTCATGGAGCATTGTGGTTAAAACGGTCACAGAGACTGTTGATGATGAGGTAATGGACCATTGTGATGACAAAGGTCATGAAGCATTGTGATGACTGGAGTCACGGAGCATGGTGATGACAGGGGTCATGGAGCATTGTGATAACAAGGGCATGGAGCATTGTGATGACAAGGGCATGGAGCATTGGTCTAATATGTTTCATGGATTATTGCGATGACATTTGGAATGGCGCATTGTGATGACAAGGGCATGGAGCATTGTGATGACCAGCTCTTGCAGTATTGTGAAGAGAAGTGTCAGGGAGCATTGTAATGACATATGTAATGGCCCATTGTGATGAAAATGGCATGGAGAATTGTGATGCCAAGTTTCATGAAAGATTCTGATGACAAAGGTAATGGAGCATTGTTATGACAATGGCTAGGAGCATTGTGATGACAAGGGTCAGGGAGCATTGTGCTGACAAGTGCATGGAGAATTGTGATGACAAGGGTCATGGAGCATTCTGCTGACAAGTTTGTGGAGTATTTTGATGACAATGGCATGGAGCACTGTGATGAAAACGGCATGGGGCAATGTGATGAAAAAGGCATGCAGCCTTTTCGTGACAGGGTTCAAGGAGCATTCTGACGACGAGTGTCAGGGAGCATTGTGATGACAAGTGTATTGAGAATTGTGATGACAAAAGTCATGGAGCATGGTGATGAGAAGGCCATGGATAATTGTGATGATAATCGTCATGGGGTGTTGTGATTATAAGTGTTATGGAACATTGTGATCACAAGGCTTTGGAGCATTACGATGATAGAGGTCATGGAGAATTTTGATTTCATTGTGATGACAATAGCCTGAAGCATTATGATGATGGGCATGGTGCATTGTGATGACAGAGTTCATGGAGCATTGAGATGAAAAGGGGCATGTAGCATTGTGATTACAGGGGTCTTGGAGCATTGTGGTGACAAACGCATAGAGCATTGTAATGACAAGGTTATGTAGAATTTTCCTGACAAAGGCATGGAGCATTGTGATGACAGGTGTCATGGAGAACTGTGACACAATTGTCACAGAGCATTTTGAATACAGGGGTCATGGATCATTGTGATGACAAGGGTCATGGAGCATTGCGCTGAAAATATTCATGGAGTATTGTGATGACAGGGGTCATGGAGCATTTTGATTACAGGGGTCTTGGAGCACTGTGATGAGAAGAGTCCCGGATCATTGTGCTGTCCCGTGTCATGGAGTGTTGTGATGACAGGGTTCATGGAGTATTGAGATGAATAGGGGCATGGAGCACTGTGTTTACAGGGGTTTTGGAGCATTGTGATGACAAGGGCAAGGAGCATTTTGATGAGACGGCCATGGAACATTCTGATGACATGTGTCATGGAGCTTTGTGATGAAAACGGCATGGAGCATTGTGATTAAAGGGGTCTTGGAGCATTGTGATGACAAGTGTCATGGAGCCTTGTGATGACAAGGCCGTGGAACATTGTGATGGCAGGGGTCATGGAGCATTGTTATGACAGGGGTAATGGAGCATTGTGATGAGAAGGGCATGCAACATTGTGATTACAATTTTTATGGAGCATTGTGATGACAAATTTTTGGACCGTTGGGATGAAAAGCGCGTGGCACATTGTGATGACAATGGTCATGGAGCATTTTAATGACAAAGGCATGGAGCATTGTGATGACAAGATTCACGGAGCATTGTGATGAAATGTTCATGGAGCATTGTGGATACAAAGGTAACAGAGCCTTGTGATGATGTGGGCATGGACCATTGTGATGACAAATATTATGAAGCAATGTGATGACTGGAGTCACAGAGCAGTGTGATGACAGATGTCATGGAGCATTGTGATGACTAGGTCCTGGAGCATTGTGATGAGATGACCATGGCGAATTGTGATGACAAGTCTCATGGAGCATTCTGATGAAAAGGGGCATGGAGCATTGTGATTACAGGGGTCTTGGAGCACTGTGATGACAAGGGCATGGAGCACTGTCAGGAGAAGGCCATGGAGCATTCTGATGACATACGTCATGGAGCATTGTGCTGAGAAAGGCATAGAGCACTGTGATGACAGGGGTCACGGAGCATTGTGATAACAAGGGCATGGAGCATTGTGATGACAAGGGCATGGAGCATTGTGATGACCATGTGATGCAGTATTGTGAAGGCAGTTGTCAGGGAGCATTGTGCTGACATATATAATGGCCCATTGTGATGACAATGGCATTGAGCATTGTGATGCCAAGTGTCATGGAGGATTCAGAAGACAAATGTAATGCAGCATTGTGATGACAATAGCTTGGAGCATTGTGATGACAAGGGTCAGGGAGCATTGTGCAGACAAGTGCATGGAGAATTGTGATGACAAGGGTCATGGAGCATTCTGCTGACAAGCTTGTGGAGTATTTTGATGACAATGGCATGGAGCATTGTGATGAAAACGGCATGGGGCATTGTGATGAAAATGGCATGGAGACTTTTCATGACAGGTTTCAAGGAGCATTCTGACGACAAATGTCAGGGAGCATTGTGATGACAATGTATTGAGAATTGTGATGACAAAGGTCATGGAGCATTGTGATGAAAAGTGCATGGAGTATTGTGATGACAGGCATCATGGAGCGTTGTGATGACAAGTGCTATGGGACTTTGTGATCACAATGGTTTGGAGCATTGTGATGACAGAGGTCATGGATCATTTTGATTTCAAGGAGCATGGAACATTGTGATGACAAGGGCATGAAGCAATGTTATCCCAAGGTTCATGGAGGATTGTGATGATAATGGTAATGGAGTATTGTGATGACAAGCGCATAGAGCATTGTAATGACAAGGTCATGTAGCATTCTGCTGACAAAGGCATGAAGCATTGTGATGCCAGGTGTCATGGAGCACTGTGATGACAAGCGTCATGGAGAATTGTGAATACAGGGGTCATGGAGAATTGGGATGACAAGGGCATGGATCATTGTGATGCCAAGGGTCATGGAGCATTGGGCTGAAAATGTTCATGGAGTATTGTGATGACAGGGGTCATGGAACATTGTGATGACTAGGGAATGGAGCATTGTAATGACAATAGTCCCTGATCATTTTGTTGTCGGGTGTCATGGAATGTTGTGATGACAGTGGTCATGGAGCATTGTGATGATATTTGTCATGGAGCATTGTGATGAGAAGGTCATGGAGTATTTGGCTGAAAATGTTCATGGAGTATTGTGATGACAGTGGTCATGGAACATTGTGATGACAAGGGAATGGAACATGGTGATGACAGTGGTCATGGAACATTTTGATTACAGGGTTGAGGGAGGATTGTGATGACTAGTGAGGGAACATGGTTATATCTCAGGTGAGAGAGCATTTGGATGAGAAGAGCATGGAGCACTGTGATTACAAGGTTTATGGAGCATAGCGATTACAAGGTTGTGGATCATTGTGATGGAAAGCCCGTGGCACGTTTTGATGACAAGGGTCATTGAGCATTTTTCTGACAAAGGCATGGAGCATTGTGATGACAAGTGTCACGGAGCACTGTGTTGAAATGTTCATGGAGCATTGTGGTTACAAAGGTCACAGAGACTTGTGATGACGCAGGCATGGACCGTTGTGATGACAAACGTTATGAAGCATTGTGATGACTGGAGTCACGGAGCATTGTGTTGACAGGGTTCATGGAGTATTGTGATGACAAGGGCATGGAGCATTGTGATGACAAAGTCATGGAGTATTGTGAAGACTGGTGTCAGGGAGCATTTTGATGACATATGTCATGGTTCATTTCGATGACAATGGCATGGTGCATTGTGATGCCAAATGTAATGGAGGATTGTGATGACAAATATGATGGAGCATTGTGATGACTAGGGCTTGCAGCATTATGATGACAAGGGCCTTTGAGAGTTTTCATGACAATGTCGTGAAGCATTGTGATGACAAGGTCCTTGAGCACTGTGATGAGAAAACCATGGAGCCTTGTGATGACAGGTCTCATGGAGCATACTGATGAAAAGGGGCATGGAGCATTCTGATAACAGGGGTCTTGGAACATTGTGATAGCAAAGGCATGGAGCATTGTGATGAGAAGCGCATGGATTATTGGTATAATAAGTTTCATGGATTATTGTGATGACAGTTGGAATGGCGCATTGTGATGACAGTGGTCATGGAGCATTGTGATGATACTGCTCATGGAGCATTGTGATGAGAAGGTAATGGAGAATTGGGTTGAAAATATTCATGGAGTATTGTGATGACAGGTGTCATGGAGCATTTTGATGACAAGGTCCTGGAGTATTGTGATGAGATGACGATGGAGACTTCTGATGACAAGTCTCATGGAGCATTCTGATGAAAAGGGGCATGGAGCATTGTGATTACAGGGGTCTTGGAGCATTGTGATGACAAGGGCATGGAGCATTGTGAGGAGAAATTCAAAGAACTTTCTGATGGCATGCGTCATGGAGCTTTGTGATGAAAAGGGCATGGAGCATTGTGATTACAGGGGTCTTGGAGCATTGTGATGACAAGCGTCATGGAGCCTTTTGATGACAAGGCCCTGGAACATTGTGATGGCAGTGGTCATAGAGCATTGTTATGACAGAGGTAATGGAGCATTGTGATGAGAAGGGCATTGAGCATTGGTCTGAAATGTTTCATGGATTATTGTGATGAGAGTGGGCATGGAGCCCTGTGATGACAAGGGCACGGTACACTGTGATACATGGGTCATGGAGGATTGTAATGACAAGGGCATGGAGCATTGTGATGAGAAGGGCATCGAGCACTGTGATGACAATTGTCATGGAGCTTTGTGATGACAAGGGCATAGAGCAATGTGATGAGAGGGTTCATGGAGCATTGTGATGACAATGGCATGGGGCATTGTGATGCCAAGGGTCATGGAGCTTTGTGATGACAAAGGTCATGGAGCATTTTGATGACAAGTGTGTGGTGCATTGTGATGAGAAGGGCAGGGAGCATTTTGATGACAGGGTCATGCAGCAATTTGAAGAAAAGTGTAATGGAACATTTTGATGACAGGGGTTATAGAACATTGTGATGCCAGGGATCATGGACCTTTGGGATGAAAAGGGTCATGGAGCATTTTGCTGACAGGGGTTATGGAACATTGTGATGTCAGGGGTCAAGGAATATTGTGCTGATAAGGGGATGTAGCATTGTGATGACAGGGGACATGGAACATTGTGATAACAGGGGTGAGGGAGGATTGTGATGACTAGTGATGGAACATTGTGATATCTCATGTGAGAGAGCATTTGGATGAGAAGTGCATGGAACATTGTGATTACAAGGTTTATGGAGCATAGCGATGACAAGGTTGTAGATCATTGTGATGAAAAGCGCATGGCACATTGTGATGACAAGTGACATGGAGCATTGTTCTTACAAAGGCATGGAGTATTGTGATGACAAGGGTCACGGGGCATTGTGATGAAATGTTCATGGAGCATTGTGGTTACAAAGGTCACAGAGCCTTGTGATGACGCGGGCATGGACCGTTGTGATGACAAACGTTATGAAGCATAGTGATGACTGGAATCACGGAGCATTGTGATGACAGGGATCATGGAGCATTGTGATGACAAGGGCATGGAGCATTGTGATGACAGGGGCATGGAGCATAGGTCTGAAATGTTTCATAGATTATTGTGATGACAGTGGACATGGTGCATTGTGATGACAAGTACATGGAGCATTGTGAAGACAAGGGCATGGAGTATTGTGAAGACAGTTGTCAGGGAGCATTGTGATGACTTATATCATGGTCCACTGCGATGACAATAGCATGGAGCATTGTGATGCCAATTGTAATGGAGGATGTGATGACAAATATAATGGAGCATTGTGATGACTAGGGCATGGAGCATTATGTTGACAATGGCCATTGAGAATTTTCATGACAATGTCGTGAAGCATTGTGATGACAAGTCCTGGAGCATTGTGATGAGAAAACCATGGAGGCTTGTGATGACAAGTCTCAAGGAGCATACTGATGAAAAGTGGTCTGGAGCATTCTGATTACAGGGGACTTGGAACATTGTGATAACAAGGGCATGGAGCATTGTGATGACCAGGTCATGCAGTATTGTGAAGAGCGGTGTCAGGGAGCATTGTGATGACATAAGTAATGGCCCATTGTAATGACAATGGCATGGAGCATTGTGATGCCAAGTGTCAAGGGGGATTCTGATGACAAAGGTAATGGAGCATTGTGATGACAAGGGCTTGGATCATTGTGATGACAGGTTTCAGGGAGCATTGTGCTGACAAGTGCATGGAGAATTGTGATGACAAGGGTCATGGAGCATTCTGATCACAATCTTGTGGAGTATTTTGATGACAATTGCATGGAGCATTTTGATGAAAAAGGCATGGAGCCATTTTGTGACAGGTTTCAAGGAGCATTCTGATGACAATGTCACGGAGCATTGTGATGACAATTGTACTGAGAATTGTGATGACAAATTCATGGAGCATTGTTATAAAAAGGGCACGGAGTATGTGTGATGACAGGCATCATGGAGCTTTGTGATGAGAATTGTTATAGAACATAGTGATCACAAGAGTTTGGAGCATTGTGATGAGAGAGGTCATGGATCATTTTGATTTCAAGGAGCAGGGAGCATTGTCATGAGAAGGGCATGAAGCAATGTGATCCCAAGTTTCATGGAGGATTGTGATGACAATGGTACAGGGGTATTGTGATGACAAGCGCATAGAGCATTGTAATGACAAGGTCATGTAGCATTTTGCTGACAAAGGCATGGAGCATTGTGATTACATGTGTCATGTAGCACAGTGATGACAAGCGTCACGGAGCACTGTGAATAGAGGGGTCATGGAGCATTGGGATGACAAGGGCATGTATCATTGTGATGACAAGGGTCATGGAGCATTGGGTTGAAAAATTTCATGGAGTATTGAGATGAGAGGGGTCATGGAGCATTGTGATTACAGGGGTCTTGGAGCATTGTGATGACAAGAGTTCCGGGTCATTGTGTTGTCACGTGTCATGGAGTGTTGTGACGACAGTGGTCATGGAGCATTGTGATGATATTGGTCATGGAGCATTTTGATGAGAAGGTCATGGAGCACTGGGCTGAAAATATTCATGGAGTATTGGTATGACATGGGTCATGGAGCATTGTGATGACTAGGGAATGGAGCATGGTGATGACAAGGTTCTGGAGAATTGTGATGAGAAGACCATGGAGACTTGTGATGATAAGTCTCATGGAGCATTCTGATGAAAAGGGGCATGGAGCATTGTGATTACAGGGGTCTTGGAGCATTGTGATGACAAGGGTCATGGAGCCTTGTGATGACAAGGCCATGGATCATCGTGATGGCAGGGGTCATGGAGCATTGTGATGACAGGTGTCATGGAGCACTGTGATGACAAGCGTCACGGATCTTTGTGAATACAGGTGTCATGGAGCATTGGGATGAAAAGGGCATGGTTCAATGTGATGACTAGGGTCATGGAGCATTGGGCTGAAAATGTTCATGGAGTATTGTGATGACAGGGGTCATGGAGCATTGTGATGACTAGCAATTGAGCATTTTGATACAAGAGTTCCGGATCATTGTGTTGTCAGGTGTCATGGAGTGTTGTGATGACAATGGTCATGGAGCATTGTGATGATATTGGCCATGGAGCATTGTGATGAGAAGTTTGTGGAGCATTGTGATTACAGGTGTCTTGATTCATTGTGATGAAATGGGCATGTATCATTGTGATGAAAAAGGCATTGAGACTCGTCATGACAGGTTTCAAAAAGCATACTGATGACAAGTGTCAGGGAGCATTGTGATGACAAGTGTATTGAGCATTTGATGACAAAGATCATGGAGCACTGTGATCAGAAGACCATGGATAATTGTGACGATGAAAGTCATGGGGTGTTGTGATGATAAGTCTTATCGAACATTGTGATCACAAGGGTTTGGAGCATTATGATGACAGAGGTCATGGAGAATTTAGATTTCATTGTGATGACAATAGCCTGAAACATTATGATGATGGGCATGGTGCATTGTGATGACAGTGTTCATGGAGCATTGAGATGAAAAGGGGCATGGAGCATTGTGTTGACCGGGGTCTTGGAGCACTGTGATTTCAAGGGCATGGAGCATTGTGATGAGAAGGCCATGGAACATTCTGATGACATGCGTCATGGAGCAAAGTGATGACAAGGGCATGGAGCATTGTGATTACAGGGGTCTTGGAGCATTGTGATGACAAGGGTCATGGAGCCTTGTGATGACATGCCGTTGAACAATGTGATGGCAGGTGTCATGGAGCATTGTTATGACAGAGGTAATGGAGCATTGTGATGAGAAGGGCATTGAGCTTTGGTCTAAAATGTTTCATGGATTATTGTGATGAGAGTGGGCATGGAGCACTGGGATGACAAAGGCACGGAACACTGTGATGCATTGTTCATGGAGGATTGTAATGACAAGGGCATGGATCATTGTGATGAGAAGGGCATCGAGCATTGTGATGACAAGTGTCATGGAGCTTTGTGATGACAAGGGCATCGAGCAATTTGATGAGAGTGTTCATGGAGCTTTTTGATGACAATGAGATGGAGCATTGTGATGCCAATGTTCACGGAGATTTGTGATGACAAATAACAGCGAGCATTTCGATGACAATGGTGTGGTGCATTTTGATGAGAAGGGCAGGGAGCATTTTGATGACAGGGTCATACAGCAATTTGATGAAAATGTAATGGAATATTTTGAGGGCAGTGGGTATAGAACATTGTGATGTCAGGGGTCATGGAGCTTTGGGATGAAAAGGGTCATGGTTCATTTTGATGACAGGGGTTATGGAACATTGTGATGTCAGCGGTCATGGAACATTGTGATGATAAGGGTATGTAGCACTGTGATGACAGGTGTCATGGAACATTATGATTACTGCCATGAGGGGTATTGTGATGACTAGTGATGGAACATTGTGATATCTCTGGTGAGAGAGCATTTGGATGAGAAGTGCATGGAGCATTGTGATTACAATGTTTATGGAGCATAGTGATTACAAGGTTGTGGACCGATGTGATGAAAAGCATGTGGCACATTGTGATGACAAGGGTCATGGAGCATTGTTCTGACAAAGGCATGGAGCATTGTGATGACAAGGGTCACGGAGCGTTGTGATGAAAAGTTCATGGAGCATTGTGGTTACAAAGGTCACAGAGCCTTGTGATGACCCGGGCATGGACCGTTTTGATGACAAACATTATGAAGCATTGTGATGACTGGATTCACGAAGCATTGTGATGATAGTGGTCATGGAGCATTGTGATGACAAGGGCATGGAGCATTGTGGTGACAGGGGCATGGAGCATTGGTCTGACAACTTTCATAGATTGTTGTGATGACAGTGGACATGGTGCATTGTAATGACAAGGGTATGGATCATGGTGATGAGAAGGTCATGGAGTATTGTGAAGACAGGTGTCAGGGAGCATTGTGATGACATATGTCTTGGTCCATTGCGATGATAATGGCATGGAGCATTGTGATGCTAAATGTAATGGATGATTGTGATGACAAATAAAATGGAGCATTGTGATGACTAGGGCTTGGAGCAATATGATGACAAGGGCTATTGAGAATTTTATTCACAAAGTTGTGAAGCATTGTGATGACAAGGTCCTGGAGCTCTGTGATGAGAAATCCATGGAGCCTTGTGATGACAATCTCATATAGCATACTGATCAAAAGGGGCATGGACCATTGTGATTACAGGAGTCTTGGAACATTGTGATGACAAAGGCACGGAGCATTGTGAAGAGAAGGCCAAGGAGCATTCTGAGGATATGCGTCTTTGAGCTTTGTGATGACCAGCGCATGGAGCATTTTGATTACAGGGGTCTTGTAGCATTGTGATGAAAAAGGCATGGAACATTGTGATAAAAATTCATGGAGCCTTGTCATGACAGGGTTCAAGGAGCATACAGACAACAAGTGTCATGGAGCATATTGATGACAAGTGTATTGAGCATTGTGATGACAAATGTCATGGGGCATTGTGATGAGAAGGCCATGGAGCATTCTGATGACATGTGTCATGGAGCTTAGTGATGACAAGGGCATGGAGCAATGTGATGCCAAGGGTCATGGATATTTGTGATGACAAATGTCATGGAGCATTTTGATGACAAGGGCGTTGTGCATTGTGATGAGTAGTGCTGGGAGCATTGTGATGACAGGGTCACGGAGCAATTTGATGAAAGGTGTCAAGGAACATTTTGATGACGGGGGTTATGGAACATTGTGATGTCAGGGGTCATCGAACATTGTGATGATAAGTGCATGTAGCACTGTGATGACAGGAGTCATGGAACATTGTGATGACAGTGGTGAGGGAGTATTGTGGCGAATAGTGAAGTAACATTGTGATATCAGTGGTGAAAGAACATTTTGATGAGAAGTTCATGGAGCATTGTGATGACAAGGTTTATGGAGCATTGTGATGACAAGATTGTGGAGCACTGTGATGACAAGCGCTTGGTGCATTGTGATGACATGTGTCATGGAGCATTGTGCTGACAAGTGCATGGAGCACTGTGATGACAAGGGTCATGGAGCATTGTGCTGAGAAAGGCATAGAGCATTGTTATGACAAGGGTCAAAGAGAATTGTGATGAAAAGTTCATGGAGCATTGTGGTTAAAAATTTCACAGAGACTCTTGATGACGAGGGCATGGACCATTGTGATGACAAAGGTCATGAAGCATTGTGATGACTGGAGTCACGGAGCACTGTGATGACAGGGGTCATGGAGCATTGTGATGACAAGGGGCATGGAGAATTGTGATGACAAGAGCACGGATCATTGGTCTCATAAATTTCATGTATTATTGTGATGACTGTTGGAATGGTGCCTTTTTGTGACAAGGGGATGGAGCATTGTGATGCCAAGTGACATGGAGGATTCTGATGACAAAGGGAATGGTGCATTTTGATGAAAATGGCTTGGAGCATTTAGATGACAAGGATCAGGGAGCATTGTGCTGACAAGTGCATGGAGAATTGTGATGACAAGGGTCATGGAGCATTGTGATGACAAGCTTGTGGAGTATTTTGATGACAGTGGCGTGGAACATTGTGATGAAAACGACATGGGGCATTGTGATGAAAAAGTCATGGAGCCTTTTCCTGACAGGGTTCAAGGAGCATTCTGATGACAATGTCAGGGAGTATTGTGATGACATGTATATTGAGTATTTTGATGACAAAGGTCATGGAGCATTGTGATGAAAAGGGCTTGGAGTATTGTGGTGACAGGCATCATGGAGCGTTGTGATGACAAGTGTTATGGAACATTGTGATCACACGGGTTTGGAGCATTGTGATGACGGAGGTCATGGATCATTTTGATTTCAAGGAGCATGGAGCATTGAGATGACAAGGGCATGAAGCAATGTGATCCCAAGGTTCATGGAGGATTGTGATGACAATGGAAATGGAGTATTGTGATGACAAGCGCATAGAGCATTGTAATGACAAGGTCATGTAGCATTCTGCTGACAAAGGCATGGAGCATTGTGATGATATGTGTCATGGAGCACTGTGATGACAAGCGTCATGGAGCATTGTGAATACAGGGGTCATGGAGCATTGGGATGTCAAGGGCATGGATCATTGTGATGACAATGGTCATGGAGCACTGGGCTGAAAATGTTCATGGAGTGTTCTGATGACAGGGGTCATGGAGCACAGTGATGAGTAGAGAATGGAGCATTGTGATGACAAGAGTCCCGGATCATTGTGTTGTCAGGAGTCATGGAGTGTTGTGATGACAGTGGTCTTGGAGCATTGTGATGATATTGGCCATGGAGCATTGTGATGTGTAGGTCGTGGAGCATTGGGCTGAATATGTTAATGGATTATTGTGATGACAAGTGTCATGGAGCATTGTATGACAAGGGAATGGAGAATGGTGATGACAAGGTCCTGGAGCACTGTGATGAGATGACCATGTAGACTTGTGATGACAAGTCTCACGGATCATTCTGATGAAAAGTGGCTTGGAACATTGTGATTACAGGGGTCTTGGAGCATTGTGATGACTAGGGCATGGAGCATTGTGATGGGAAGGCCATGGAGCATTCTGATGACATGCTTCATGGAGTTTTGTGATGACAAGCACATGGATCATTGTGATTACAGTGATCTTGGAGCATTGTGATGAAAAGGGCACGGAGCATTGTGATGAAAATACATGGAGCCTTGTCATGAAATGGTTCAAGGAGCATACTGACGACAAGTGTCAGGGAGAATTGTGATGACAAGAGTATTGAGCATTGTGATGACAAAGGTCATGGAGCATTGTGATGAGAAGACCATGGATAATTGTGATGATGAGCGTCATAGGGTGTTGTGATGATAAGTGTTATGGAACATTGTGATCACAAGGGTTTGGAGCATTATGATGACAGAGGTCATGGAGAATTTTGATTTCATTGTGCTGACAATAGCCTGAAGCATTATGATGATGGGCATGGTGCATTGTGATGACAGGGTTCATGGAGCATTGAGATGGAAAGTGGCATGGAGCATTGTGATTACCGGGGTCTTGGAGCATTGTGAGGACAAGGGCATTGAGCATTGTGATGAGAAGGCCATGGAACATTCTGATGACATGTGTCATTGAGCTTTGTGATGAAAACGGCATGGAGCATTGTGATTACAGGGGTCTTGGACCATTGTGATGACAAGGGTCATGGAGCCTTGTTATGACAAGGCCGTGGAACATTGTGATGGCAGGGGTCATGGAGCATTGTTATGACAGAGGTAATGGAGCATTGTGATGAGAAGGGCATTGAGCATTGGCCTGAAAGTTTCATGGATTATTGAGATGAGAGTGGGCACGGAGCATTGTGATGAAAAGGGCACGGAACACTGTGATACATGAGTCATGGAGGATTGTGATGAAAATGGCATGGAGCATTTTGATGAGAAGTGCATCGAGCATGGTGATGACAAGTGTCATGGAGCTTTGTGATGACAAGGGCATGGAGCAATGGGATGAGAGTGTTCATGGAGCATTGTGATGACAATGACATGGAGCACTGTGATGCCAAGGGTCCTGGAGCTTCGTGATGACAAAGGTCATGGAGCATTTTGATGACAAGCGTGTGGTGCATTGTGATGAGAAGTTGAGGGATCATTTTGATGACAGGGTCATGCAGCAATTTGTTGAAAATTGTAATGGAACATTTTGTTGACAGGGGTTACAGAACATTGTGATGCCATGGGTCATGGAGCTTTGGGATGAAAAGTGCCATGGAGCATTTTGATGAGAGTGGTTATGGAAAATTGTGATGTCAGAGGGGTCCTGGAACATTGTGATTACAGGGTTGAGGGATGATTGTGATGACTAGTGATGGAACATTGTGATATCTCAGGTGAGAGAGCATTTGGATGAGAAGTGCATGGAGAATTGTGATTACAAGTTTTATGGAGCATAGCGATGACAAGGTTGTGGATCATTGTGATGAAAAGCTTGTGGCACATTGTGATGACAAGGGTCATGGAATATTGTTCTGACAAAGGCATGGAGCATTGTGATGACAAGGGTCACGGAGCATTGTGATGAAAAGTTCATGGAGCATTGTGGTTACAAAGGTCACAGAGCCTTGTGATGACGCGGGCATGGACCGTTGTGATGACAAAAGTTATGAAGCAATGTGATGACTGGATTCACGGAGCATTGTGATGACAGGGGTCATGGAGCATTGTGATGACAAGGGATTGCAGCATGGTGATGACAAGGTCCTGGAGATTTGTGATGATAAAAGCATGGAGACTTGTGATGAGAAGTCTCATGGAGCATTCTGATGAAAAGGGGCATGGAGCACTGTGATTACAGGGGTCTTGGAGCATTGTGATGACAAGGGCCTGGAGCATTGTGAGGAGAAGGCCATGGAGCATTCTGATGACATGTGTCATTGAGCTTTGAGATGACAAGGGCATGGAGCACTGTGATTACATGTGTCTTGGAACATTGTGATGAAAAGGCATGGATCATTGTGATGAAAAGGCATGGAGCCTTGTCATGACAGGGTTCAAGGAGCATACTGACGACAAGTGTCAGGGAGCATTGTGATGACAAGTGTATTGAGAATTGTGATGACAAAGATCATGGAGCACTATGATGAGAAGACCATGGATAATTGTGATGATGAGCGTCATAGGGTGTTGTGATGTTAAGTGTTATGGAACATTGTGATCAAAAGGGTTTGGAGCATTATGATGACAGTGGTCATGGATAATTTTGATTTCATTGTGATGACAATAGCCTGAAGCATTTTGATGATGGGCATGGAGCATTCTGATGACAGGCTTCATGGAGCATTGAAATGAAAAGTATCATGGAGCATTGTCAATACAGGGGTCTTGGAGCATTGTCATGACAAGGGCATGGAGGATTGTGATGAGAAGGCCATGGAACATTCTGATGGCATGCGTCATGGGTCTTTGTGATGACAAGGGCATGGAGCATTGTGATTAGAGGGGTCTTGGAGCATTGTGATGACAAGGGTCATGGAGCCTTGTGATGACAGGGCAGTGGAACATTGTCTGGGCAGGGGTCATGGAGCATTGTTATGACATAGGTAATGGAGCATTGTGATGAGAAGGGCATTGAGCATTGGTCTGAAAGCTTTCATGGATTTTTGTGATGAGATTGGGCATGGAGCACTGTGATGACAAGGGCAAGGAACACTGAGATTCATGGGTCATGGAGGATTGTAATGACAAGGGCATGGAGCATTGTGATGAGAAGCACATCGAGCATTGTGATGACAAGTGTCATGGAGCTTTGTGATGACAACGGCATGGAGCAATGTGATGAGAGGGTTCATGGAGCATTGTGATGACAATGACATGGAGCATTGTGATGCCAAGGGTCATGGAGCTTTGTGATGACAAAGGTCATTGAGCATTTTGATGACAAGGGTGTGTGGCATTGTGATGAGAAGGGCAGGGAGCATTTTGATGACAGGGTCATGCAGCAATTTGATGAAAAGTGTAATGGAACATTTTGATGACAGGGGTTATAGAACATTGTGATGCCAGTGGTCATGGAGCTTTGGGATGAAAAGGGTCATGGAGCATTTTGATGACAGTGGTTATGGAACATTGTGATGTCATGGGTCATGGAACACTGTGCTGATAAGGGGATGTAGCATTGTGATGACAAGGGTCATGGAGCATTGTGATAACAGGGGTGAGTGAGGATTGTGATGACTAGTGATGGAACATTGTGATATCTCATGTGAGAGAGCATTTGGATGAGAAGTGCATGGAGCATTGTGATTACAATGTTTATGGAGCATAGCTATGACAAGGTTGTGGATCATTGTGATGAGAAGCGCATGGCACTTTGTGATGAGAACGGTCATGGAGCATTGTCCTAACAAAGGCATGGAGCATTGTGATGACAAGGGTCACAGAGAATTGTGATGAAAGGTTCATGGAGCATTGTGTTTACAAAGGTCATAGAGCCTTGTGATGATGCGCGCATGGACCGTTGTGATGACAATCGTTATGAAGCATTGTGATGACTGGAGTCACGGAGCATTGTGATGACAGGGGTCATGGAGCATTGTGATGACAAGGGCATGGAGCATTGTGATGACAGGGGCATGGAGCATTGTTCTGAAAAGTTTCATAGATTATTGTGATGACATTGCACATGGTGCATTGTGATGACAAGGGCATGGAGCATTTTGATGAGAAGGCCATGGAACATTCTGCTGACATGTGTCAAGGAGCTTTGTGATGACAACGGCATGGAGCATTGTGATTACAGGGGTCTTGGAGCATTGTGATGACATGTGTAATGGAGCCTTGTGATGACAAGTCCATGGAACATTGTGATGGCAGGGGTCATGGAGCATTGTTATGACAGGTGTCATGGACCATTGTGATGACAAGGGCATGGAGCATTGTGATGACAAGAGCATGGATTTTTGTGAAGACAGGTGTCAGGGAGCATTGTGATGACATATGTCATGGTCCATTGCGATGACAATGGCATGGAGCACTGTGATGCCAAATGTAATGGAGGATTGTGATGACAAATATAATGGAGCATTGTGATGACTAGGGCTTGGAGCATTATGTTGACAAGGCCTTTGAGAATTTTCATGCAAATGTCAGGAAGCATTGTGATGACAAGGTCCTGGAGCACTGTGATGAGAAAATCATGGAGCCTTGTGATGACATATCTCATGGAGCATACTGATGAAAAGGGGCATGGAGCATTCTGATTACAGGCGTTTTGGAACATTATGATAACTAGGGCATGGAGCATTTTGATGACAAGGGCATGGACCATTGGTCTAATAATTTTCATGGATTATTGTGATGACAGTTGGAAAGGTGCATTGTGATGACAAGGGCATGGAGCATTGTGATGACCAGGTCATGCAGTATTGTGAAGACAGGTGTCAGGGTGCATTGTGATGACATAGGTAATGGCTCATTGTGATGAAAATGTCATGGAGCATTGTGATGCCAAGTGTCATGGAGGATTCTGATGACAAAGGTAATGGAGCTTTGTGATGAAAATGGCTTGAAGCATTGTGATGACAAGAGTCAGGAAGCATTGTTCTGACAATTGCATGGAGAATTGTGATGACAATGTTCATGGAGCATTCTGATGACAAGCCTGTGGAGTATTTTGATGACAATGGCATGGAGCATTTTGATGAAAATGGCATGGGGTTTTGTGATGAAAAAGGCATGGAGCCTTTTTGTGACAGGTTTCAAGGAGCATTCTGACGACAAGTGTCAGGGAACATTGTGATGAGAAGTGTATTGAGAATTGTGATGACAAAGGTCATGAAGCACCGCCTGCCGATGCAGGGGATACGGGTTCGTGCCCCGGTCTGGGAGGATCCCATGTGCCGCGGAGCGGCTGGGCCCATGAGCCATGGCCGCTGAGCCTGTGCGTCCGGAGCCTGTGCTCCGCAACGGGAGAGGCCGCAACAGTGAGAGGCCCGCGTACAGCAAAAAAAAAAAAAAAAAAAAAAAAAAAAGGTCATGAAGCACTGTGATGAAAAGGGCATGGATTATTGTGATGACAGACATCATGGAGCGTTGTGATGACAACTGTTATGGAACATTGTGACCACAAGGGTTTGTAGCCTTGTGATGACAGAGGTCATGGATCATTTTGATTTCAAGGAGCATGGAGCTTCGTTATGACAAGGGCATGAAGCAATGTGATCCTAGGTTCATGGAGGATTGTGATGACAGTGGTAATGGAGTACTGTGATGACAAGCGCATAGAGCATTGTAATGACAAGGTCATGTAGCATTTTGCTGACACAGTCATGGAGCATTGTGATGACAGGTGTCATGGAGGATTGTTATGACAAGCGTCACGGAGCCTTGTGAATACAGGGGTCATGGAGCATTGGGATGAAAATGGCATGGATGATTGTGATGAAAAGGGTCATGGAGCATTGGGCTGAAAATGTTCATGGAGCATTGTGATGACAGGGGTCATGGAACATTGTGATAACAGGGGTGAGGGAAGATTGTGATGACTAGTGATAGAACATTGTTATATCTCATGTGAGAGAGCATTTGGATGAGATGTGCATGGAGCATTGTGCTTACAAGGTTTATGGAGCATAGCGATGACAAGGTTGTGGATCATTGTGATGAAAAGCGCATGGCACACTGTGATGACAAGGGTCAAGGAGCATTGTTCTGACAAAGGCATGGAGCATTGTAATGACAAGGGTCACAAAGCATTGTGATGAAAAGTTCATGGAGCATTGTGGTTACAATTGTCACAGAGCCTTGTCATGACGCGGGCATGGACCGTTGTGATGACAAACATTATGAAGCATTGTGATGACTGGAGTCACGGAGCATTGTGATGACAGTGGTAAGGGAGCATTGTGATGACAAGGGCATGGAGCATTGTGATGACAGGGGCATGGAGCATTTTGATGACAGGGGCATGGCGCATTGGTCTGACAAGTTTCATAGATTATTGTGATGACATTGGACATGGTGCATTGTGATGACAAGGGCATGGAGCCTTTTGATTTGAAGGCCATGGAACATTCTGATGACATGTGTCATGGAGCTTTGTGATGACAAGGGCATGGAGCATTGTGATTACAGGGGCCTTGGAACATTGTGATGACAAGCGTCATGGAGCCTTGTGATGATAAGGCCGTGGAACATTGTGATGGCAGGGGTCATGGAGCTTTGTTATGACAGGGGTCATGGAGCATTGTGATGACAAGGGAATGGAGCATTGTGATGACAGGGGCATGGAGCATTGGTCTGACAAGTTTCCTAGACTATTGTGATGATAGTGGACATGGTGCATTTTGATGACTAGGGCATGGAGCATTGTGATGACAAGGGCATGGAATATTGTGAAGACAGTTGTCAGAGAGCGTTGTGATGACATATGTCATGGTCCATTGCGATGACAATGTCATGGAGCATTGTGATGCCAAATGTAATGGAGGATTGTGATGACAAATATAATGGAGCATTGTGATGACTAGGGCTTGGAGCATTATGATGACAAGGGCCATTGAGAATTTTCACGGAAATGTCTTGAAGCAATGTGATGACAAGGTCCTGGAGCATTGTGATGAGAAAACCATGGAGCCTTTTGATGACAAATCTCATGGAGCATACTGATGAAAAGGGGCATGGAGCATTCTGATTACAGGGGTTTTGGAACATTGTGATAACTAGGGCATGGAGCATTGTGATGAAAATGGCATGCAGCATTGGTCTAATAAGTTTCATGGATTATTGTGATGAAAGTTGGAATGGCGCATTGTGATGACAAGGGGATGGAGCATTGTAGTAACCAGGTCATGAAGTATTTTGAAGAGAGCTGTCAGGGAGCATTGTGATGACATATGTAATGGCCCATTGAGTTGACAATGGCATGGAGCATTGTGATGCCAAGTGTCATGGAGGATTCTGATGACAAAAGTAATGGAGCATTGTGCTGACAAGTGGATGGAGAATTGTGATTACAAGGGTCATGGAGCATTCTGATGACAAGTTTGTGGAGTATTTTGATGACAATGGCATGGAGCATTGTGATGAAAATGGCATTGGGCTTTGTGATGAAAAATGCATGGAGCCTTTTCATAACAGTGTTCAAGGAGCATTCTGATGACAAGTGTCAGGGAGCTTTGTGAAGACAAGCGTATTGAGAATTGTGATGACAAATGTCATGGAGCATTGTGATGAAAAGAGCATGGATTATTGTGATGGAAGGCATCATGGAGCGCTGTGATGACAAGTATTATGGAACAATGTGATCACAAGGTTTTGGAGCATTGTGATGACATAGGTCATGGATCATTTTGATTTCAAGGAGCATGGAGCATTGTGGTGACAAGGGCATGAAGCAATGTGATCCCAAGGTTCATGGAGGACTGTGATGGCAATGGGAATGGAGTATTGAGATTACAAGCACATAGAGCATTGCAATGACAAGGTCAGGTAGTATTTTGCTGACAAAGGCATGGAGCATTGTTATGACAGGTGTCATGGAGCACTGTGAATACAGGGGTCATGGAGCATTGGGATGACAAAGTCATGGATGATTGTGATGACAAAAGTCATGGAGCATTGGGCTGAAAATATTCATGGAGTATTGTGATGACAGGGGTCATGGAGCATTGTGATGTGTAGGGAATGGAGCATTGTGATGACAAGAGTCCCGGATCATTGTGTTGTCAGGTGTGATGGAGTGTTGTGATGACAGTGGTCATGGAGCATTTTGATGATATTTGTCATGGAGCATTGTGATGAGAATTTCATGGAGCATTGGGCTGAAAATGTTCATGGAGTATTGTGATGACAGGTGTCATGGAGCATTGTGATGACAAGGGAATGGAGCATGGTGATGACAAGGTCCTGTAGCATTGTGATGATAAGACAATAGAGACATTTGATGACAAATCTCATGGAGCATTCTGATGAAAAGGGGCATGGAGCATTGTGATTCCATGGGTCTTGGAGCATTATGATGACAAGGGCATGGAGCATTGTGAGGAGAAGGCCATGGAGCATTCTGATGACATGTGTCATGGAGCATTGTGAAGAAAAGGGCATGGAGTATTGTGATGGCAGGCATCATGGAGCGTTGTGATGACAAGTGTTATGGAACATTGTGATTCCAAGTGTTTGGAGCATGGTGATGAGAGGGGTCATGGATCATTTTGATTTCAAGGTGCATGGAGCATTGTGATGACAAGGGCATGAAGCAATGTGATCCCAAGGTTCATAGACGTTTGTGATGACAATGGTAATGGAGTATTTTGATGACAAGCGCATAGAGCCTTGTAATGACAATGTCATGTAGCATTTTGCTGACAATGGCATGGAGCATTGTGATGACAAGTGTCATGGAGCATTGGGCTGAAAATGTTCATGGAGTATTGTGATGACAGGGGTCATGGAGCATTGTGATGAGTAGGGAATGGAGCATTGTGATGACATGAGTCCCGGATCATTGTGTTGTCAGGTGTCATGGAGTGTTTTGATGACAGTGGTCATGGAGCATTTTGATGATATTTGTCATGGAGCATTGTGATGAGAATTTCATGGAGCATTGGGCTGAAATTATTCATGAAGTATTGTGATGACAGGGGTCATGGAGCATTGTGATGACAAGGGATTGCAGCATGGTGATGACAAGGTCATGGAGAATTGTGATGATAAAAGCATGGAGACTGGTGATGAGAAGTCTCATGGAGCATTCTGATGAAAAGGGGCAAGGAGCATTGTGATTACAGGGGTCTTGGAGCATTGTGATGACAAGGGCCTGGAGCATTGTGAGGAAAAGCCATGGAGCATTCTGATGACATGTGTCATTGAGCTTTCAGATGACAAGGGCATGGAGCACTGTGATTACAGGTGTCGTGGAACATTGTGATGAAAAGGCATGGATCATTGTGATGAAAATGCAAGGAGCCTTGTCATGACAGGGTTCAAGGAGCATACAGACGACAAGTGTCAGGGAGCATTGTGATGACAAGTGTATTGAGAATTGTGATGACAAAGATCATGGAGCATTGTGATGAGAAGACCATGGATAATTGTGATGATGAGCATCATAGGGTGTTGTGATGTTAAGTGTTATGGAACATTGTGATCACAAGGGTTTGGAGCATTATGATGACAGTGGTCATGGATAATTTTGATTTCATTGTGATGACAATAGCCTGAAGCATTTTGATGATGGGCATGGAGCATTCTGATGACAGTCTTCATGGAGCATTGAGATGAAAAGTAGCATGGAGCATTGTGAATACAGGGGTCTTGGAGCATTGTCATGACAAGGGCATGGAGGATTGTGATGAGAAGGCCATGGAACATTCTGATGGCATGCGTCATGGGGCTTTGTGATGACAAGGGCATGGAGCATTGTGAATAGAGGGGTCTTGGAGCCTTGTGATGACAGGGCCGTGGAACATTGTGTGGGCAGGGGTCATGGAGCATTGTTATGACAGAGGTAAAAGAGCATTGTGATGAGAAGGGCATTGAGCATTGGTCTGAAAGGTTTCATGGATTTTTGTGATGAGATTGGGCATGGAGCACTGTGATGACAAGGGCAAGGAACACTGTGATACATGGGTCATGGAGGATTGTAATGACAAGGGCATGGAGCATTGTGATGAGAAGGGCATCGAGCATTGTGATGACAAGTGTCATGGAGCTTTGTGATGACAACGGCATGGAGCAATGTGATGAGAGGGTTCATGGAGCATTGTGATGACAATGACATGGAGCATTGTGATGCCAAGGGTCATGGAGCTTTTTGATGACAAGGGTGTGGTGCATTGTGATGAGAAGGGCAGGGAGCATTTTGATGACAGGGTCATGCAGCAATTTGATGAAAATTGTAATGGAACATTTTGATGACAGGGGTTATAGAACATTGTGATGCCAGGGGTCATGGAGCTTTGGGATGAAAAGGGTCATGGAGCATTTTAATGACAGGGGTTATGGAACATTGTGATGTCAGGGGTCATGGAACATTGTGCAGATAATGGGATATAGCATTGGGATGACAGGGGTCATGGAGCATTGTGATAACAGGGGTGAGTGAGGATTGTGATGACTAGTGATGGAACATTGTGATATCTCATGTGAGAGAGCATTTGGATGAGAAGTGCATGGAGCCTTGTGATTACAAGGTTTATGGAGCATAGCTATGACAAGGTTGTGGATCATTGTGATGTAAAGCGCATGGCACTTTGTGATGAGAACGGTCATGGAGCATTGTCCTAACAAAGGCATGGAGCATTGTGATGACAAGGGTCACAGAGAATTGTGATGAAAGGTTCATGGAGCATTGTGTTTACAAAGGTCATAGAGCCTTGTGATGATGCGCACATGGACCGTTGTGATGACAATCGTTATGAAGCATTGTGATGACTGGAGTCACGGAGCATTGTGATGACAGGGGTCATGGAGCATTGTGATGACAAGGGCATGGAGCATTGTGATGACAGGGGCATGGAGCATTGTTCTGAAAAGTTTCATAGATTATTGTGATGACATTGCACATGGTGCATTGTGATGACAAGGGCATGGAGCATTTCGATGAGAAGGCCATGGAACATTCTGCTGACATGTGTCAAGGATCTTTGTGATGACAACGGCATGGAGCATTGTGATTACAGGGGTCTTGGAGCATTGTGATGACAAGCGTCATGGAGCCTTGTGATGACAAGTCCGTGGAACATTCTGATGGCTGGGGTCATGGAGCATTGTTATGACAGGTGTCATGGAGCATTGTGATGACAAGGGCATGGAGCATTGTGATGACAGTGTCATTGAGCATTGGTCTGACAAGTTTCCTAGATTATTGTGATGACAGTGGACATGGTTCATTGTGATGACAAGGGCATGGAGCATTGTGATGACAAGGGCATGGATTTTTGTGAAGACAGGTGTCAGGGAGCATTGTGATGACATATGTCATGGTCCATTGCGATGACAATGGCATGGAGCACTGTGATGCCAAATGTAATGGAGGATTGTGATGACAAATATAATGGAGCATTTTGATGACTAGGGCTTGGAGCATTATGTTGACAAGGGCCATTGAGAATTTTCATGCAAATGTCAGGAAGCATTGTGATGACAAGGTCCTGGAGCACTGTGATGAGAAAATCATGGAGCCTTGTGATGACATATCTCATGGAGCATACTGATGAAAAGGGGCATGGAGCATTCTGATTACAGGCGTTTTGAAACATTATGATAACTAGGGCATGGAGCATTGTGATGACAAGGGCATGGGCCATTGGTCTAATAATTTTCATGGATTATTGTGATGACAGTTGGAATGGCGCATTGTGATGACAAGGGCATGTAGCATTGTGATGACCAGGTTATGCATTATTGTGAAGAGTGGTGTCATGGAGCATTGTGATGACATATGTAATGGCTCATTGTGATGACAATGTCATAGAGCATTGTGATGCCAAGTGTCTTGGAGGATTCTGATGACAAAGGTAATGGAGCTTTGTGATGAAAATGGCCTGAAGCATTGTGATGACAAAGGTCAGGAAGCATTGTTCTGACAAGTGCATGGAGAATTGTGATGACAATGTTCATGGAGCATTCTGATGACAAGCCTGTGGATTATTTTGATGACAATGGCATGGAGCGTTTTGATGAAAATGGCATGGGGTTTTGTGATGAAAAAGGCATGGAGCCTTTTTGTGACAGATTTCAAGGAGCATTCTGACGACAAGTGTCAGGGAACATTGAGATGACAAGTGTATTGAGAATTGTGATGACAAAGGTCATGAAGCACTGTGATGAAAAGGGCATGGATTATTGTGATGACAGACATCATGGAGCGTTGTGATGACAACTGTTTATGGAACATTGTGATCACAAGGGTTTGTAGCATTGTGATGACAGAGGTCATGGATCATTTTGATTTCAAGGAGCATGGAGCTTCGTTATGACAAGGGCATGAAGCAGTGTGATCCTAGGTTCATGGAGGAATGTGATGACAGTGGTAATGGAGTACTGTGATGACAAGCGCATAGAGCATTGTAATGACAAGGTCATGTAGCATTTTGCTGACAAAGTCATGTAGCATTGTGAATACAGGGGTCATGGAGCATTGGGATGAAAATGGCATGGATGATTGTGATGAAAAGGGTCATGGAGCATTGGGCTGTAAATGTTCATGGAGCATTGTGATGACTAGGGAATGGAGCATTGTGATGACAAGAGTCACGGATCATTGTGTTGTCAGGTGTTATGGAGTGTTGTGATGACAGTGGTCATGGAGCATTTTGATGATATTTGATATGGAGCACTGTGATGAGAATTTCATGGAGCATTGGGCTGAATATGTTCATGGAGTATTGTGATGACAGGGGTCTTGGAGCATTGTAATGACAAGGGAATGGAGCATGGTGATGACAAGGTCCTGGAGCACTGTGATGATAAGAGCATGGAGATTTGTGATGACAAGTCTCATGGAGCATTCTAATGAAAAGGGGCATGGAGAATTGTGATTACAGGGGTCTTGGAGCATTCTGATGAGATGTGTCATGGAGCTCTGTGATTACAAGGGCATGGAGCACTGTGATTACAGGGGTCTTGGAGCATTGTGATGAAAAGGGCATGGATCATTGTGATGAAAAGGCATGGAGCCTTGTCATGACAGGGTTCAAGGAGCATACTGACGACATGAGTCAGGGAGCATTGTGATGACAAGTGTACTGAGAATTGTGATGACAAAGGTCATGAAGCATTGTGATGAGAAGACCATGGATAATTGTGATGATGAGCGTCATAGGGTGTTGTGATGATAAGTGTTATGGCACTTTGTGATCACAAGGGTTTGGAGCATTATGATGACAGTGGTCATGGATAATTTTGATTTCATTGTGATGACAATAGCCTGAAGCATTATGATGATGGGCATGGTGCATTTTGATGACAGGCTTCATGGAGCATTGAGATGAAAAGTGGCATGGAGCATTGTGATTACAAATGTCTTGGATCACTGTCATGACAAGGGCATGTAGCACTGTGATGAGAAAGCCATGGAACATTCTGATGGCATGCTTCATGGAGCTTTGTGATGACAAGGCCATGGATCATTGTGATGGCAGGGGTCATGGAGCATTGTTATGACAGAGGTAATGGATCATTGTGATGATAAGGGCCTTGAGCATTGGTCTGAAATATTTCATGGATTACTGTGATGAGAAGGGCATTGAGCATTGTGATGACAACTGTCATGGAGCTTTGTGATGACAAGGGCATGGAGCAATGTGATGAGAAGGTTCATGGAGCATTGTGATGACAATTGCATGGATCATTGTGATGCCAACGGTCATGGAGCTTTGTGATGACAAAGGTCATGGAACATTTTGATGACAAGGGTGTGGTGCATTGTGATGAGAAAGGCAGGGAGCATTTTGATGACAGGGTCATGCAGCAATTTGATGAAAAATGTAATGGAACATTTTGATGACAGGGTTATAGAACATTGTGATGCCAGGGGACATGGAGCTTTGGGATGAAAACGGTCATGGAGCATTTTGATGAAGGTGGTTATGGAACATTGTTATCTCAGGGGTCATAGAACATTGTGCAGATAAGGGGATGTAGCATTGTGATGATAGTGTTCATGGAACATTGTGATAACAGGGGTGAGGGAAGATTGTGATGACTAGTGATGGAACATTGTAATATCTCATGTGAGAGAGCATTTGGATGAGATGTGCATGGAGCATTGTGCTTACAATGTTTATGGAGCATAGCGATGACAAGGTTGTGAATCATTGTGATGAAAAGTGCATGGCACACTGTGATGACAAGGGTCATGGAGCATTGTTCTGACAAAGGCATGGAGCATTGTAATGACAAGGGTCACACAACATTGTTATGAAAAGTTCATGGAGCATTGTGGTTACAAATGTCACAGAGCCTTGTCATGATGCGGGCATGGACCGTTGTGATGACAAACATTATGAAGCATTGTGATGACTGGAGTCACGGAGCATTGTGATGACAGTGGTAAGGGAGCATTGTGATGACAAGGGCATGGAGCATTGTGATGACAGGGGCATGGAGCATTGTGATGACAGGGGCATGGAGCATTGGTCTGACAAGTTTCATAGATTATTGTGATGACATTGGACATGGTGCATTGTGATGACAAGGGCATGGAGCCTTTTGATGAGAAGGCCATGGAACATTCTGATGACATGTGTCATGGAGCTTTGTGATGACAAGGGCATGGAGCATTGTGATTACAGCGGCCTTGGAGCATTGTGATGACAAGCGTCATGGAGCCTTGTGATGACAAGGCCGTGGAACATTGTAATGGCAGGGGTCATGGAGCTTTGTTATGACAGGGGTCATGGAGCATTGTGATGACAAGGGAATGGAGCATTGTGATGACAGGGGCATGGAGCATTGGTCTGACAAGTTTCCTAGACTATTGTGATGATAGTAGACATGGTGCATTTTGATGACAAGGGCATGGAGCATTGTGATGACAAGGGCATGGAATACTGTGAAGACAGGTGTCAGGGAGCATTGTGATGACATATGTCATGGTCCATTGCGATGACAATGGCATGGAGCATTGTGATGCCAAATGTAATGGAGTACTGTAATGACAAATATAATGGAGCATTGTGATGACTAGGGCTTGGAGCATTATGATGACAAGGGCCATTGAGAATTTTCACGAAAATGTCGTGAAGCATTGTGATGACAAGGTCCTGGAGCATTGTGATGAGAAAACCATGGAGCCTTGTGATGACAAATCTCATGGAGCATACTGATGAAAAGGGGCATGGAGCATTCTGATTACAGGGGTTTTGGAACTTTGTGATAACAAGGGCATGGAGCATTGTGATGAAAAAGGCATGCAGCATTGGTCTAATAAGTTTCATGGATTAATGTGATGAAAGTTGGAATGGCGCATTGTGATGACAAGGGCATGGAGCATTGTAGTGACCAGGTCATGCAGTATTGTGAAGAGAGCTGTCAGGGAGCATTGTGATGACATATGTAATCGCCCATTGAGATGACAATGGGATGGAGCATTGTGATGCCAAGTGTCATGGAGGATTCTGATGACAAAGTAATGGAGCATTGTGATGACAAGGGCATGGAGCATTGTGATTACAAACGTCAGGGTGCATTGTGCTGACAAGTGAATGGAGAATTGTGATGACAAGGGTCATGGAGCATTCTGATGACAAGCTTGTGGAGTATTTTGATGACAATGGCATGGAGCATTGTGATGAAAATGGCATTGGGCTTTGTGATGAAAAATGCATGGAGCCTTTTCATAACAGGGTTCAAGGAGCATTCTGAAGACAAGTGTCAGGGAGCTTTGTGATGACAAGTGTATTGAGAATTGTGATGACAAAGGTCATGAAGCATTGTGATGAAAAGAGCATGGATTATTGTGATGGCAGGCATCATGGAGCGCTGTGATTACAAGTGTTATGGAACATTGTGATCACAAGGGTTTGGAGCATTGTGATGGCAGAGGTCATAGATCATTTTGATTTCAAGGAGCATGGAGCATTGTGGTGACAAGGGCATGAAGCAATGTGATCCCAAGTTTCATGGAGGACTGTGATGACAATGGGAATGGAGTATTGTGATGACAAGCACATAGAGCATTGCAATGACAAGGTCAGGTAGTATTTTGCTCACAAATGCATGGAGCATTTTTATGACAGGTGTCATGGAGCACTGTGAATACAGGGGTCATGGAGCATTGGGATGACAAAGTCATGGATGATTGTGATGACAAGAGTCATGGAGCATTGGGCTGAAAATGTTCATGGAGTATTGTGATGACAGGGGTCATGGAGCATTGTGATGACTAGGGAATGGAGCATTGTGATGACAAGAGTCCCGGATCATTGTGTTGTCAGGTGTGATGGAGTGTTGTGATGACAGTGGTCATGGAGCATTTTGATGATATTTGTCATGGAACATTGTGATGAGAATTTCATGGAGCATTGGGCTGAAAATGTTCATGGATTATTGTGATGACAGATGTCATGGAGCATTGTGATGACAAGGGAATGGAGCATGGTGATGACAAGGTCCTGTAGCATTGTGATGATAAGACCATGGAGACTTGTGATGACAAATCTCATGGAGCATTCTGATGAAAAGGGGCATGGAGCATTGTGATTCCATGGGTGTTGGAGCATTTTGATGACAAGGCCATAGAGCATTGTGAGGAGAAGGCCATGGAGCATTCTGATGACATGTGTCATGGAGCATTGTGATGCTAAGGCCGTGGAACACTGTGATGTCAGTGGTCATGGAGCATTGTTATGACAGAGGTAATGGAGCATTGTGATGAGAAGGGCATGGAGCATTGTGATGACCAGGTCATGCAGTATTGTAAAAAGGGGTGTCACGGAACATTGTGATGACATATATATTGGCCCATTGTGATGACAATGGCATGGAGCATTGTGATGCCAAGTGTCATGGAGGATTCTGATGACAAATTTAATGGAGCATTGTGATGACAATGGCTTGGAGCATAGTGATGACAAACTTCAGGGAGCATTGTGCTGATAAGTGCATGGAGAATTGTGATGACAGGGGTCATGGAGCATTCTGATGACAAGCTTGTGGAGTATTTTGATGACAATGGCATGGAGCATTGTGATGAAAACGGCATGGTGCTTTGTGATGAAAAGGCATGGAGCCTTTTCGTGCCAGGGTTCAAGGAGCATTCTGACGACAAGTGTCAGGGAACATTGTGATGACAAGTGTAATGAGAATTGTGATGACAAATGTCATGGAGCATTGTGATGAAAAGGTCATGAAGTATTGTGATGACAGGCATCATGGATCGTTGTGATGAATGGTTTTATGGAACATTGTGATCAGAATGTTTTGGAGCATTGCGATGACAGAGGTCATGGATCATTGTGATTTCAAGGAGCATGTAGCATTGTGAAGACAAGGGCATGAAGCAATGTGATCCCAAGTTTCATGGAGTAGCGTGATGACAATGGTAATGGAGTATTGTGATGACAAGCGCATAGAGCATTGTAATGCCAAGGTCATGTAGCATTTTGCTGACAAAGGCATGGAGCATTGTGATGACATGTGTCATGGAGCACTGTGATGACAAGCGTCACGAAGCATTGTGAATACAGGGGTCATGGAGCATTGAGATGACAAGGGCATGGATCATTGTTATGACAAGGGTCATGGAGCATTGGGCTGAAAATGTTCATGGAGTATTGTGATGACAGGGGTCATGGAGATTTGCGATGACAGATGTCATTGAGAATTTTGATTTCATTGTCCTGACAATAGCTGGACGCATTATTATGATTGGCATGATGCATTGTGATGACAGGTTTCATGGGGCATTGAGATGAAAAGGGGCATGGAGCATTGTGATTACAGGGGTCTTTGAGCATTGTGATGAAAAGGGAATGAGGCATTTTGATGAGAAGGCCATGGAACTTTCTAATGACATGTGTCATGGAGCTTTGTGATGACAAGGGCATGGAGCATTGTGATGACAAGTGTCATCGAGCCTTCTGATGACAAGGCCGTGGAACTTTGTGATGGCAGGGGTCATGGAGCATTATTATGACAGGGGTAATGGAGCATTGTGATGAGAAGGACATGGAGCATTGTGATTACAAATTTTATGGAGCATTTCAATGACAAATTTGTGGACCGTTGGGATGAAAAGTGCGTGGCACATTGTGATGACATGTGTCATGGAGCATTTTTCTGACAAAGGCATGGAGCATAGTGATGACAAGGGTCACGGAGCATTGTGATGAAAAGTTCATGGAGCATTGTGGTTAAAATGGTAACAGAGCCTTGTGATGACGCCTGTATAGGCCATTGTGATGACAAATGTTATGAAGAATTGTGATTACTGGAGTCACGGAACAATGTGATGACAGGGGTCATGGAGCATTGTGATGAAAAGGGCATGGAGCATTGTGGTTACAATGGTAACAGAGCCTTGTGATGACGCGGGTATAGACCATTGTGATGACAAATGTTATGAAGAATTGTGATGACTGGAGTCACGGAACAATGTGATGACAGGGGTCATGGAGCATTGTGATGAAAAGGGCATGGAGCATTGTGCTGAGAAAGGCATAGAGCATTGTGATGACAAGGGTCAAAGAGCATTGTGATGAAATGTTCATGGAGCATTGTGGTTAAAAAGGTCACAAAGACTGTTGATGATGAGGGCATGGACCATTGTGATGACAAAGTCATGGAGCATTGTGATGACTGTCGTCACGGAGCATTGTGATGACTGGAGTCAAGGAGCATTGTGATGACTGGGGTCATGGAACATTGTGATAACAAGGGCATGGAGAATTGTGATGACAAGGGCATGGAGCATTGGTCTAATATGTTTCATGGATTATTGCGATGACAGTAGGAATGGCGCATTGTGATGACTAGGGCATGGAGCATTGTGATGACCAGGTCTTGCAATATTGTGAAGATAGGTGTCAGGGAGCATTGTGATGACATATGTAATGGCCCATTGTGATGACAATGGCATGGAGCATTGTGATGAGAAGGGGCAGGGAACACTGTGCTGACAAGTGCATGGAGAATTGTGATGACAAGTGTCATGGAGCATTCTGATGACAAGCTTGTCGAGTATTTTGATGACAATGGCATGGAGCATTGTGATGAAAATGGCATGGGGCTTTGTGATAAAAAGTCATGCAGCCTTTCGTGACAGGTTTCAAGGAGCATGCTGACGACATGTGTCAGGGAGCATTGTGATGACAAGTGTATTGAGAATTGTGATGACAAAGGTCATGGAGCATTGTGATGAAAAGGGCATGGAGTACTGTTGTGACAGTCATCATGGAGCGTTGTGATGACAAGTGTTATGGAACATTGTGATCACAATGGTTTGGAGCATTGTGATGACAGAAGTCATGGATCATTTTGATTTCAAAGAGCATGGAGCACTGTGATGACAAGGACATGAAGCAATGTGATCCCAAGGTTCATGGAGGATTGTGATGACAATGGTAATGGAGTATTGTGATGACAAGCGCCTAGAGCATTGTAATGACAAGGTCATGTAGCATTTTGCTGAGAAAGGCATGGAGCATTGTGATGACAGGTGTCATGCAGCACTGTGATGACAAGCGTCACGGAACATTGTGAATATAGGGGTCATGGAGCATTGGGATGACAAGGGCATGGATGATTTTGATGACAAGGGTCATGGAGGATTGGGCTGAAAATGTTCATGGAGTATTTTGATGACAGTGGTCATGGAGCATTGTGCTGATAAGGGGATGTATCATTGTGATGACAGGGGTCATGGAACATTGTGATAACAGGGTTAAGGGAGAACTGTGATGACTAGTGATGGAACATTGTGATATCTCATGTGAGAGAGCATTTGGATGAGATGTGCATGGAGAATTGTGATTACAAGCTTTATGGAGCATAGCAATGACAAGGTTGTGTATCATTGTGATGAAATGCGCATGGCCCAATGTGATGATAAGGGTCATGGAGCATTGTTCTGACAAAGGCATGGAGCATTGTGATGACAAGTGTCACGGAGCATTGTGATGAAAAGTTCATGGACCATTGTGGTTACAAAGGTCACAGAGCCTTGTGATGACGCGGGAATAGACCGTTGTGATGACAAACGTTATGAAGCACTGTGATGACTGGATTCACGGAGCATTGTGATGACAGGGATCATGGAGCATTGTGATGAATAGGGAATGGAGCATTGTGATGAAAGGGGGATGGAGATTTGGTCTGACAAGTTTCATAGATTATTGTGATGAGAGTGGGCATGTAGCATTGTGATGAAAAGGACATGGAGCATTGTGATGACAAGGGCATGGAGTATTGTGAAGACGTGTCAGGGAGCATTGTGATGACATATGTCATGGTCCATTGTGATGACAATGGCATGGAGCATTGGTCTAATAAGTTTCATGGATTATTGTGATGACATTTGAAATGGCGCATTGTGATGACAAGGTCATGGAGCATTTTGATGACCAGGTCATGCATTATTGTGAAGAGAGGAGTCAGGGAGCATTGTGATGACATATGTAATGGCCCATTGTGATGACAATGGCATGGAGCACTGTGATGCAAAGTGTCATGGAGGATTCTGAGGACAAAGGTAATGGAGCATTGTGATGACAATGGCTTGGAGCATTGTGATGACAAGGGTCAGGGAGCATTGTGCTGACAAGTGCATGGAGAATTGTGATGACAAAGGTCATGGAGCATTCTGATGACAATCTTTTGTAGTATTTTGATGACAATGGCATGGAGCATTGTGATGAAAACGGCATGGGGCTTTGTGATGAAAAAAGCATGGAGCCTTTTCGTGACAGGGTTCAAGGAGCATTCAGACGACAAGTGTTAGGGGGCATTGTGATGACAAGTGTATTGAGAATTGTGATGACAAAGGTCATGGAGCATTGTGATGAAAATGGCATGGAGTATTGTGATGACAGTCATCATGGAGCGTTGTGATGACAAGTGTTATGGAACATTGTGATCACAATGGTTTGGAGCATTGCGATGACAGAGGTCATGGATCATTTTGATTTCAAGGAGCATGGAGCATTGTTATGACAAGGGCATGAAGCAATGTGATCCCAAGTTTCATGGAGGATAGTGATGACAATGGTAATGGAGTATTGTGATGAAAAGCGCATAGAGCATTGTAATGACAAGGTCATGTAGCATTTTGCTGAAAAAGGCATGGAGGATTGTGATGACAGGTGTCATGCAGCACTGTGATGACAAGCGTCACAGAACATTGTGAATACAGGGGTCATGGAGCATTGGGATGACATATGGCATGGGCCATTGAGATGACAATGGCAGGGAGCATTGTGATGCCAAATGTAATGGAGGATTGTGATGACAAATATAATGGAGCATTGTGATGACTAGGGCTGGGAGCATTATGATGACAAAACCATGGAGCCATGTGATGACAAGTCTCATGGAGCTTACTGATGAAAAAGGTCATGCAGCATTGTGATTTCAGGGGTCTTGGAACTTTGTGATGACAAGGGCATGAAGCATGGTGAGGAGAAGTCCAAGGAGCATTCTGATGGCATGCATCATTGAGCTTTGTGATGACAAGGCCATTGAGCATCGTGATTACATGGGTCTTGGAGCATTTTGATGAAAAGGGCATGGATCATTGTGATGAAAATGGCATGGGGCCTTGTCATGACAGGGTAAAAGGAGCATACAGACAACAAGTGTCAGGGAGCAGTATGATGACAAGTGTATTGAGCATTGTGATGACGAAGGTCATGGAGCATTGTGATGAGAAGACCATGGATAATTGTGATGACGAGCGTCATGGGGCACTGTGATGTCAAGTGTTATGGAATATTGTGATCACAAGGGTTTGGAGCATTATGATGACAGTGGTCATGGATAATTTTGATTTCATTGTTATGACAATACCATGAAGCATTATGATGATGGGCATGGTGCATTGTGATGACAGGTTTCATGGATCATTAAGATGAAAAGGGGCATAGAGCATTGTGATTACAGTGTTCTTGGAGCATTGTGATGAGAAGGGTCATGGAGCCTTGTGATGACAAGGCCATGGAACATCGTGATGGCAGGGGTCATGGAGCATTGTTATGACAGTTATAATGGAGCATTGTGATGGCAAGGGCATGGAGCATTGTGATGAGAAGGTCATGGAGCATTCTGATGACATGTGCCATGGAGCTATGTGAAGTCAAGGGCATGGAGCAATGTGATGAGAGCGTTCATGGAGCATTGTGATGACAATGACATGGAACATTGTGATGCCAAGTGTCATGGATATTTGTGATGACAATGGTCATGGAGCATTTTGATGGCAAGGGCGTTGTGCATTGTGATGAGAAGGGCAGGGAGCACTGTGATGACAGGGTCATGGAGCAATTTGATGAAAAGTGTCATGGAACATTTTGATGACAGGTGTTATGGAACATTGTGATGTCATGGGTCATCGAACATTATGATGATAAGTGCATGTAGCATTGTGATGACAGGAGTCATGGAACATTGTGATGACAGGGGTGAGGGAGTATTGTGACAAATAGTGATGTAGCATTGTGATATCAGTGGTGAGAGAGCATTTTGATGAGAAGTGCATGGAGCATTGTGATGACAAATTTTATGGAGCACTGTGATGACAAGATTGTGGAGCACAGTGATGATAAGCGCATGGTGCATTGTGATGACATGTGTCATGGAACATTGTGCTGACAAGCGCATGGAGCATTATGATGACAAGGGTCATGGAGCATTGTGCTGAGAAAGGCATAGAGCATTGTGATGACAAGGGTCAAAGAGCATTGTGATGAAAAGTTCATGGAGCATTGTGGTTAAATAGGTCACAGAGACTGTTGATGATGAGGGCATGGACCATTGTGATGACAAAGGTCATGAAGCACTGTGATGACTGGAGTAACGGAGCATTGTGATGACAGGGGTCATGGAGCATGGTGATAACAAGGGCATGGAACATTGTGATGACAAGGGCAATGAACATTTGTCTAATAAGTTTCATGGATTATTGCGATGACAGTTGGAATGGCGCATTGTGATGACAAGGGCATGGAGCATTGTGATGACCAGGTCATGCAGTATTGTGAAGACAGGTGTCAGGGAGCATTGTGATGACATATGTAATGGCCCATTGTGATGACGATGGCATGGAGCATTGTGATGCCAAGTGTCATGGAGGATTCTGATGACAAAGGTAATGGAGCAATTTGATGAAAATGCCTTGGAGCATTGCGATGACAAGTGTCAAGGAGCATTGTGCTGAAAAGTGCATGGAGAATTGTGATGACAAGGGTCATGGAGCATTCTGATGACAAGCCTGTGGAGTATTTTGATGACAATGGCATGGAGCATTGTGATGAAAACGGCATGGGACAGTGTGATGAAAAAGGCATGGAGCCTTTTTGTGACAGGGTTCAAGGAGCATTCTGATGACAAGTGTCAGGGAGCATTGTGATGACAAGTGTATTGAGAATTGTGATGACAAAGATCATGGAGCATTGTGATGAGAAGGCCATGGATAATTGTGATGATGATCGTCATGGGGTGTTGTGATGATAAGTGTTATGGAACATTGTGATCACAAGGTTTTGGAGAATTATGATGACAGAGGTCATGGAGAATTTTGATTTCATTGTGATGACAATAGCCTGAAGCATTATGATGATGGGCATGGTGCATTGTGATGACAGTGTTCATGGAGCATTGAGATGAAAAGAGGCATGGAGCATTGTGATTACAGGGATCTTGGAGCACTGTGATGACAAGGGCATGGAGCATTGTGATTACAGTGTTCTTGGAGCATTGTGATGACAAGGGTCATGGAGCCTTGTGATGACAAGGCCGTGGAACATTGTGATGGCAGTGGTCATGGATCATTGTTATGAAAGAAGTAATGGAGCATATTGATGAGATGGGCATTGAGCATTGGTCTGAAATCTTTCATGGATTATTGTGATGAGAGTGGATATGGAGCATTGTGATGACAAGGGCACGGAAGACTGTGATACATGGGTCATGGTGGATTGTAATGACAGGGGCATGGAGCATTGTGATGAGAACGCATCGAGCATTGTGATGACAAGTGTCATGGAGCTTTGTGATGACAAGGGCATGGAGCAATGTGATGAGAGGGTTCATGGAGCATTGTGATGACAATGACATGGAGCATTGTGATGCCAAGGGTCATGGAACTTTGTGATGACAAAGGTCATGGAGCATTTTGATGACAATTGTGTGGTGCATTGTGATGAGAAGGGCAGGGAGCATATTGATGACAGTGTCATGCAGCAATTTGATGAAAAGTGTAATGGAACATTTTGATGACAGGGGTTATAGAACATTGTGATGCCAGGGGTCATGGATCTTTGGGATGAAAAGGGTCATGGAACATTTTGATGACAGGGTTTATGGAACATTGTGATGTCAGGGGTCATGGATCACTGTGCTGATAAGGGGATGTAGCATTGTGATGACAGGGGTATGGAGCACTGTGATTACAGGGGTGAGGGAGCATTGTGATAACTAGTGATGGAACATTGTGATATGTCATGTGAGAGAGCATTTGGATGAGAAGTGCATGGAGCATTGTGATTACAAGGTTTATGGAGCATAGACATGACAAGGTTGTGGATCTTTGTGATGAAAAGCGCGTGGCACATTGTGATGACAAGGGTCATGGAGCATTGTTCTGACAAAGGCATGGAGCACTGGGATGACAATGGTCACGGAGCAGTGTAATGAAATTTTCATGGAGCATTGTGGTTACAAAGGACACAGGTCCTTGTGATGACGTGGGCATGGACCGCTGTGATGACAAAGTTATGAAGCATTGTGATGACTGGAGTCATGGAGCATTGTGAGCACAGGGGTCATGGAGCATTGTGCTAACCAGGGCATGGGGCATTGTGAAGACAGGGGCATGGAGCATTGGTCTGAGAAGTTTCATATATTATTGTGATGACAGTGGACATGGTGCATTTTGATGACAAGGGCATGGGGCATTGTGATGAGAAGGTCATGGAGTACTGTGCAGAGAAGTGTCAGGGAGCATTGTGATGACATATGTCATGGTCCATTGTGATGACAATGGCAGGGAGCATTGTGATGCCAAATGTAATGGAGCATTGTGATGGCAAATATAATGGAGCATTGTGATGACTAGGGCTTGCAGCAATATGATTACAAGGGCCATTGAGGATTTTCATGACAATGTCGTGAAGCATTGTGATGACAAGGTCCTGGAGCTTTGTGATGAGAAATCCATGGAGCCTTGTGAAGACACGTCTCATGGAGCATACTGATGAAAAGGGGCATGGCGCATTCTGATTACAGGGGTCTTGGAACATTGTGATAACAAGGACATGGAGCATTGTGATGACAAGGGCATGGAGCATTGGTCTAATATATTTCATGGATTATTGCGATGACAGATGGAATGACACATTGTGATGACAAGGGCATGGAGCATTGTGATGACCATGTCATGCAGTATTGTGAAGACAGGTGTCAGGGAGCATTGTGATGACATATGTAATGGCCCAATGTGATGACAATGGCATGGAGCATTGTGATGCCAAGTGTCATGGAGCATTCTGATGACAAAGGTAATGGAGCATTGTGATGACAATGGCTTGGAGCATTGTGATGACAAGGGTCAGGGAGCATTGTGCTGACAAGTGCATGGAGAATTGTGATGACAAGGTTCATGGAGCATTCTAATGACAAGCTTTTGGCGTATTTTAATGACAATGGCATGGAGCATTGTGATGAAAACAGCATGGGGCATTGTGATGAAAAAGCCATGGAGCCTTTTCGTGACAGGGTTCAAGGAGAATTCTGACGACAAGTGTCAGGGAGCATGGTGATGACAAGTGTATTGAGAATTGTGATGACAAAGGTCATGGAGCAATGTGATGAAAAGTGCATGGAGTATTGTGATGACAGGAATCATGGAGCATTGTGATGACAAGTGTTATGGAACATTGTGATCACAAGTGTTTGGAGCATTGTGATGAGAGAGGTCATGGATCATTTTGATTTCAAGGCACATGGAGCATTGTGATGACAAGGGCATGAAGCAATGTGATCCCAAGGTTCAAGGAGGATTGTGATGACAATGGTAATGCAGTACTGTGATGACAAGCGCATAGAGCATTGCAATGACAAGGTCATGTAGCATTTTGCTGACAAAGGCATGGAGCACTGTGATGACAAGCGTCAAGGAGCATTGTGAATACAGGGGTCATGGAGCATTGGGATGACAAGGGCATGGATCATTTTGATGACAAGTTTCATGGAGCATTGTGCTTAAAATGTTCATGGACTATTGTGATGACAGTGGTCATGGAGCATCGTGATGACTAGGGAATGGAGCATTGTGATGACAAGAGTCAGGGATCATTGTGTTGTCAGGTGTTATGGATGGTTGTGATCACAGGGGTCATGGAGCATTGTGATGATATTGGTCATGGAGCATTGTGATGAGAATGTCATGTAGCATTCGGCTGGAAATGTTAATGGATTATTTTAATGACAGGGGTCATGGAGCATTGTGATGACAAGGGAATGCAGCATGGTGATGACAATGTCTTGGAGCATTGTGATGAGATGACCATGGAGACTTGTGATGACAAGTCTCATGGAGCATTCTGATGAAAAAGAGCATGGAGCATTGTGATTACATGGGTCTTGGAGCATTGTGATGACAAGGGCATGGAGCATTGTGAGGAGAAGCCATGGAGAATTCTGATGACATGCGTCATGGAGCTTTGTGCTGACAAGGCCATGGAGCATTGTGATAACAGGGGTCTTGGAGCATTGTGATGAAAAGGCATGGATCATTGTGATGTAAAAGGCATGGAGACTTGTCATCACAGGGTTCAAGGAGCATACTGACGACAGGTGTCAGGGAGTATTGTGATGACAAGTGTATTGAGCATTTTGATGACAATGATCATGGAGCATTGTGATGAGAACACCATGGATAATTGTGATGATGATCGTCATGGCTTGTTGTGATGATAAGTGTTATGGAACTTTGTGATCACAAGGGTTTGGAGCAATATGATGACAGAAGTCATGGAGAATTTTGATTTCATTGTAGTGACATTAGCCTGAAGCATTATGAAGATGGGCATGGTGCATTGTGATGACAGGGTTCATGGGGCATTGAGATGAAAAGGGGCATGGAGCATTGTGTTTACAGGGGTCTTGGAGCATTGTGATGACAAGGGCATGGAGCATTGTGACGAGAAGGCCATGGGACCTTCTGTTGACATGTGTCATGGAGCTTTGTTATGACAAGGGGATGGAGAATTTTGATTACATGTTTCTTGGAGCATTGTGATGACAAGTGTCATGGAGCCTTGTGATGACAAGGCCTTGGAACATTGTGATGGCAGTGGTCGTGGTGCATTGTTATGACAGAGTTAATGGAGCATTGTGATGAGAAGGGCATTGAGCATTGGTTTGAAATATTTCATATTTTATTGTGATGAGAGTGGACTGGAGCATTGTGATGACAAGGCACGTAACACTGTGATACATGGGTCATGGAGGATTGTAATGACAAGTGAATGGAGCAATGTGATGA
This sequence comes from Mesoplodon mirus, assembly GCF_964341445.2. NCBI lineage: Eukaryota > Metazoa > Chordata > Mammalia > Artiodactyla > Ziphiidae > Mesoplodon > Mesoplodon mirus. The sequence continues at coordinate 162,056 of NW_028295644.1, read as the reverse complement.
GAGGGTACATGGAGCATTGTGATGACAATGCCATGGAGCATAGTGAGGAAAAGGCCATGGAGCATTATGATGACATGCGTCATGGAGCTTTTTGATGACAAGTGCATGGAGCATTGTGATTACAGGGGTCTTGGAGCATTGTGATGAAAAGGGCATGGATCATTGTGATGAAAAATGCATGGAGCCTTGTCATGACAATGTTCAAGGAGCATACTGACGACAAGTGTCAGGGAGCATTGTGAAGACAAGTGTATTGAGCATTGTGATGACAAAGATCAGGGAGCATTGTGATCAGAAGACCAAGGATAATTGTGATGATGATCGTCATGGGGTGTGGTGATGATAAATGTTATGGAACATTGTGATCACAAGGGTTTGGAGCATTATGATGACAGAGGTCACGGAGACTTTTGATTTCATTGTAATGACAATAGACTGAAGCATTATGATAATGGGCATGGTGCATTGTGATGACAGGGTTCATGGAGCATTGAGATGAAAAGGGGCATGGAGCACTGTGATTACAGGGGTCTTGTAGCATTGTGATGACAAGTGCATAGAGCATTGTAATGACGAGATCATGTAGAATTTTGCAGACAAATGCATGGAGCACTGTGATGACAGGCGTCATGGAGCACTGTGATGACATGTGTCACGGAGCATTGTGAATACAGGGGTCATGGAGCATTGGGATGACAAGGGTCATGGAGCATTGGGCTGAAAATTTTCAAGGAGTATTGTGATGACAGGGGTCATGGAGCATTGTGATGACAGAGGTCATGGAGAATTTTGATTTCATTGTGCTGACAATAGCCGGAAGCATTATGATGATGGGCATGATGCATTGTGATGACAGGGTTCATGGAGCATTGAGATGAAAAGGGGCATGGAGCATTTTGATTACAGGGGTCTTGGAGCATTGTGATGACAAGGGCATGGAGCATTTTGATGAGAAGTCCATGGAACATTCTGATGACATGTGTCATGGAGCTTTGTGATGACAACGGCATGGAGCATTGTGATTACAGGTGTCTTGGAGCATTGTGATGACAAGTGTCATTGAGCCTTGTGATGACAAGGCCTTGGACCATTGTGATGGCAGGGGTCATGGAGCATTGTTATGACAGGTGTAATGGAGCATTGTGATGAGAAGGACATGGAGCATTGGGATTACAAGTTTTATGGAGCATTGCGATGACGAATTTGTTGACCGTTGTGATAAAAACCGCGTGAAACGTTGTGATGACAAGGGTCATGGAGCATTTTTCTGACAAAGGCATGGAGCACTGTGATGACAAGTGTCACGGAGCATTGTGATGAAAATTTCTTGAATCACTGTGGTTAAAAAGGTCACAAAGCCTTGTGATGATGCCGGAATGGACCATTGTTATGACAAATGTTATGAAGCATTGTGATGACTGGAGTCACGGAGCATGGTGATGACAGGGGTCATGGAGCATTGTGATAACAAGCGCATGGTGCATTGTGATGACAAGGGCACGGAGCAATGGTCTAATATGTTTCATGGATTATTTCGATGACATTTGGTATGGCACATTGTGATGACAAGGGCATGGATCATTGTGATGACCAAGTCATGCATTATTGTGAAGAGAAGTGTCAGGGAGCATTGTGATGACATATGTAATGGCCCATTGTGATGAAAATGGCATGGAGCATTGTGATGCCAAGTGTCATGGAAGATTCTGATGACAAAGGTAATGGAGCATTGTGATGACAATGGCTTGGAGCATTGTGATGACAATGGCTTGGAGCATTGTGATGACAAGGGTCAGGGAGCATTGTGCTGACAAGTGCATGGAGAATTGTGATGACAAGGGTCATGGAGCATTCTGATGACAAGCTTGTGGAGTATTTTGATGACAAAGACATGGAGCATTGTGATGAAAACGGCATGGGGCAATGTGATGAAAAAGGCATGTAGCCTTTTCGTGGCAGGGTTCAAGGAGCATTCTGATTACAAGTGTCAGGGAGCATTGTGATGACAAGTGTATTGAGAATTGTGATGACAAAGTTCATGGAGCATGGTGATGAGAAGGCCATGGATAATAGTGATGATGATCGTCATGGGGTGTTGTGAATATAAGTGTTATGGAACATTGTGATCACAAGGATTTGGAGCATTATGAAGACAGAGGTCATAGAGAATTTTGATTTCATTGTGATGACAATAGCCTGAAGCATTATGATGATGGGCATGGTGCATTGTGATGACAGAGTTCATGGAGAATTGAGCTGAAAAGGGGCATGGAGCACTGTGATTACAGGGGTCTTGGAGCATTGTGATGACAAGCGCATAGAGCATTGTAATGACAAGGTCATGTAGAATTTTCCTGACAAAGGCATGGAGCATTGTGATGACAGGTGTCATGGAGAACTGTGATGACAAGTGTCACGGAGCATTGTGAATACAGGGGTCATGAAGCATTGGGATGACAAGTGCATGGATCATTGTGATGACAAGTGTCATGGAGCATTGGGCTGAAAATGTTCATGGAGTGTTGTGATGACAGGGGTCATGGAGCATTGTGATGACAGACGTCATGGATAATTTTTATTTCATTGTGATGACAATAGCCTGAATCATTATGATGATCGGCATGATGCATTGTGATGACAGGGTTCATGGAGCATTGAGATGAAAAGGGGCATGGAGCACTGTGTTTACAGGGGTTTTGGAGCATTGTGATGACAAGGGCATGAAGCATTTTGATGAGAAGGCCATGGAACAATCTGATGACATGTGTCATGGAGCTTTGTGATGACAACGGCATGGAGCATTGTGATTAAAGGGGTCTTGGAGCATTGTAATGACATGTGTCATGGAGCCTTGTGATGACAAGGCCGTGGAACATTGTGATGGCAGGGGTCATGGAGCATTGCTATGACAGGGGTAATGGAGCATTGTGATGAGAAGGGCATGCAGCACTGTGATTACAATTTTTATGGAGCATTGTGATGACAAATTTTTGGACCGTTGGGATGAAAAGTGCGTGGCACATTGTAATCACAATGGTCATGGAGCATTTTACTGACAAAGGCATGGAGCATTGTGATGACAAGGGTCACGGATCATTGTGATGAAATGTTCATGGAGCATTGTGGATACATAGGTAATAGAGCCTTGTGATGACGCGGGCATGGACCATTGTGATGACAAATATTATGAAGCATTTTGATGACTGGAGTCACGGAGCATTGTGATGACAGGTGTCATGGAGCTTTGTGATGACAAGGTCCTGGAGCATTGTGATGAGATGACCATGGAGACTTGTGATGACAAGTCTCATGGAGCATTCTGATGAAAAGGGGCATGGAGCATTGTGATTACAGGGTTCTTGGAGCATTGTGATGACAAGGGCATGGAGCATTGTGAGGAGAAGGCCATGGAGTATTCTAATGACATACATCATGCAGCATTGTTCTGAGAAAGGCATAGAGCATTGTGATGACAGGGGATAAAGAGCATTGTGAAGAAAATTTCATGGAGCATTGTGGTTAAAAATTTCACAGAGACTGTTGATGATGAGGGCATGGACCATTGTGATGAAAAAGGTCATGAAGCATTGTGATGACTGGAGTCACGGAGCATTGTGATGACAGGGGTCATTGAGCATTGTGATAACAAGTGCATGGAGCATTGTGATGACAAGGGCATGGAGCATTGTGATGACCAGGTCATGAAATATTGTGAAGACAGGTGTCAGGGAGCATTGTGATGACATATGTAATGGCCCATTGTGATGAGAATGGCATGGAACATTGTGATGCCAAGTGTAATGGAGGATTCTGAAGACCAAGGTAATGGAGCATTGTGATGACAATGGCTTGGAGCATTGTGATGACAAGTGTCAGGGTGCATTTTGCTGACAAGTGCATCGAGAATTGTGATGACAAGGGTCATGGAGCATTCTGGTGACAAGCTTGTGTAGTATTTAATGACAATGGCATGGAGCATTGTGATGAAAACCGCATGGGGCTTTGTGATGAAAAAGGCATGGAGAATTTTCGTGGCAGGGTTCAATGAGCATTCTGACGACAAATGTCAGGGAGCATTGTGATGACAATGTATTGAGAATTGTGATGTCAAATGTCATGGAGCATTGTGATGAAAAGGGCATGGAGTATTGTGATGACAAGCATCATGGAGCGTTGTGATGACAAGTGCTATGGAACACTGTGATCACAAAGGTTTGAAGCATTTTGATGACAGAGGTCATGGATCATTTTGATTTCAAGGAGCATGGAACATTGTGATGACAAAGGCATGAAGCAATGTGATCCCAAGATTCATGGATGATTGTGATGACAATGGTAATGGAGTATTGTGATGACAAGCGAATAAAGCATTGTAATGACAAGGTCATGTAGCATTCTGCTGACAAAAGCATGGAGCATTGTGATGACATGTGTCTTGGATCACTGTGATGACAAGCGTCACGGAGCATTGTGAATACAGGGGTCATGGAGCTTTGGGATGACAAGGGCATGGATCATTGTGATGACAAATGTCATGGAGCATTGGGCTGAAAATGTTCATGGAATATTGTGATGACACGGGTCATGGAGCATTGTGATGACTAGGGAATGGAGCATTGTAATGACAATGGAATGGAACATGTTGATGACAGGGGTCATGGAACATTTTGATTACAGGGGAGAGGGAGGATTGTGAATACTAGTGAGGGAACATGGTGATATCTCAGGAGAGAGCATTTGGATGAGAAGAGCATGGAGCTTTGTGATTACAAGTTATATGGAGCATAGCGAAGCCAAGGTTGTGGATCATTGTGATGGAAAGCCCGTGGCACATTTTGATGACAAGGTTCATGGAGCATTGTTCTGACAAAGGCATGGAGCATTGTGATGACAAGTGTCATGGAGCATTGTGATGAAATGTTCATGGAGCATTCTGGTTAAAAAGGTCACAGAGCCTTGTGATGACACGGACATGGACCGTTGTGAGGACAAACGTTATGAAGCATTGTGATGACTGGAGTCATGAAGCATTGTGTTGACAGGGTTCATGGAGCATTGTGATGACAAGGACATGGAGCATTGTGATGAGAAAGTCATGGTTTATTGTGAAGACAGGTGTCAGGGAGCATTGTGATGACATATATCATGGTCCATTTCGATGACAATGGCATGGTGCATTGTGATGCCAAATGTAATGGAGGATTGTGATGACAAATATGATGGAGCATTGTGATGACTAGGGCTTGGAGAATTATGATGACAAGGGCCATTGAGTATTTTCATGAAAATGTCGTGAAGCATTGTGATGAAAAGTTCCTGGAGCACTGTGATGAGAAAACCATGGAGCCTTGTGATGACAGGTCTCATGGAGCATACTGATGAAAACGGGCATGGAGCATTCTGATTACAGGGGTCTTGGAACATTGTGATAGCAAGGGGATGTAGCATTGTGATGATAATGGCATGGAGCATTGTTCTAATAAGTTTCATGGATTATTGTGATGACAGATGAAATGGCACATTGTGATGAGAGTGGACATGGAGCATTATGATGACAAGGTCATGGAGCATTGGGCTGAAAATGTTCATGGAATATTGTGATGACATGGGTCATGGAGCATTGTGATGACAAGGGAATGGAGCATGGTGATAACAAGGTCCAGGAGCATTTTGATGAGATGACCATGGAGACTTGTGATGACAAATCTTATGGAGCATTCTGATGAAAAGGGGCATGGAGAATTGTGATTACAGGGGTCTTGGACCATTGTGATGACAAGGGCTTTGAGCATTGTGAGGAGAAGGCCATGGAACATTCTGATGACATGCGTCATGGATTTTTGTGATGACAAGGGCTTGGAGCATTTTTATTACAGGGTACTTGGAGCATTGTGATGACAAGGGTCATGAAGCCTTGTGATGACAAGGCCGTGGAACATTGTGATGGCAGGTGTCATGGAGCATTGTTATGACAGAGGTAATGGAGCATTTTGATGAGAAGGGCATTGAGCATTGGGCTGAAATGTTTCATGGATTATTGTGATGAGAGTGGGCATGGAGCATTGTGATGACAAGGGCATCTTGCATTGTGATGACAAGTGTCATGGAGCTTTGTGATGCCAAGGGTCATGGAGATTTGTGATGACAAATGTCATGGAACATTTTGATGTCAAGGGTGTGGTGTATTGTGATGAGAAGGGCAGGGAGCATTTTGATGACAGGGTAATGGAGCAATTTGATGAAAAGTGTAATTGAACATTTAGATGACAGGGGTTATAGAACATTGTGATGACATGGGTCATGGAGCTTTGGGATGAAAATGGTCATGGAGCATTTTGATGACAGGGGTTATGGAATATTGTGATGTCAGGGGTCATGGAACATTGTGTTGATAAGGGGATGTAGCATTGTGATGACAGCGGTCATGGAACACTGTGATTACAGGGGTGAGGAAGGATTGTGATAACTAGTGATGGATCATAGTGATATCTCAGGTGAGAGAGCATTTGGATGAGAAGTGCATAGAGCATTGTGATTACAAGGTTTATGGAGCAGAGCGATGACAAGGTTGTGGATCATTGTGATGAAAAGTGCATGTCACACTGTGATGACAAGTGTCATGGAGCATTGTTCTGACAAAGGCATGGAGCATTGTGATGACAAGTGTCACGGAGCATTGTGATGAAATGTTCATGGAACATTGTGGTTACAAAGGACACAGAGCCTTGTGATGACGCGGGCATGGACCGTTGTGATGACAAACGTGATGAAGCATTGTGATGACTGGAGTCACGGAGCATTGTGATGACAGGGGTCATGGAGCATACTGATGAAAAAGGGCATGGAGCATTGTGATTACAGGGGTCTTGGAACTTTGTGATGACAAGGACATGGAGCATTGTGAGGAGAAGACCAAGGAGCATTCTGATGGCATGCGTCAATGAGCTTTGTGATGACAAGGGCATGGAGCTTCGTGATTACATGGGCCTTGCAGCATTGTGAAGAAAAGGGCATGGATCATTGTGATGAAAAAGGCATGGAGCCTTGTCATGACAGGGTAAAAGGAGCATACAGACAACAAGTGTCAGGGAGCATTTTGATGACAGGTGTATTGAGCATTGTGATGATGAAGGTCATGGAGCATTTTGATGAGAAGACCATGGATAACTGTGATGACGAGCGTCATTGGGCATTGTGATGACAAGTGTTATGGAATACTGTGATCACAAGGGTTTGGAGCATTGTTATGACAGAGTTCATGGAGCATTTTGATTTCATTTTTATGAAAATAGCAGGAAGCATTATGATGATGGGCATGGTGCATTGTGATGACAAGGTTCATGGATCATTGAGATGAAAAGGGGCATAGAACATTGTGATTACAGTGTTCTTGGAGCCTTGTGATGAGAAGGGTCATGGAGCCTTGTGATGACAAGGCCATGGAACATCGTGATGACAGGGGTCATGGAGCATTGTTATGACAGTGTTAATGGAGCATTGTGATGGCAAGGGCATGGAGCATTGTGATGAGAAGGTCATGGAGCATTCTGATGACATGTGTCATGTAGCTATGTGAAGACAAGGGCATGGAGCAATGTGATGAGAGCGTTCATGGAGCATTGTGATGCCAAGGGTCATGGATCTTTGTGATGACAAAAGTCATGGAGCATTTTGATGGCAAGGGCGTTGTGCACTGTGATGAGAAGGGCAGGGAGCATTGTGATGACAGGGTCATGGAGCAATTTGATGAAAAGTGTCATGGAACATTTTGATGACAGGTGTTATGGAACATTGTGATGTCATGGGTCATCGAACATTGTGATGATATGTGCATGTAGCATTGTGATGACAAGAGTCATGGTACATTGTGATGACAGGGGTGAGGGAGTATTGTGACAAATAGTGATGTAACATTGCGATATCAGTGTTGAGAGAGCATTTTGATGAGAAATGAATGGAGCATTGTGATGACAAATTTTATGGAGCAATGTGTTGACAAGATTGTTGAGCACTGTGATGATAAGCGCATGATGCATTGTGATGACATGTGTCACGGAGCATTGTGCTGACAAGCGCATGGAGCATTGTAATGACAAGGGTCATGGAGCACTGTGCTGAGAAAGGCATAGAGCATTGTGATGACAAGGGTCAAAGAGCATTGTGATGAATAGTTCATGGAGCATTGTGGTTAAAAATGTCACAGAGACTGTTGATGATGAGGGCATGGACCATCGTGATGACCAAGGTCATGAAGCACTGTGATGACTGGAGTCACGGAGCATGGTGATGACAGGGGTCATGGAGCATTGTGATAAAAAGGACATGGAACATTGTGATGACAAGGGCATGGAGCATTGTGATGACGAAGTCATGCAGTATGGTGAAGACAGGTGTCAGGGAGCATTGTGATAATATATGTAACGGCCCATTGTGATGACGATGGCATGGAGCATTGTGATGCCAAGTGTCATGGAGGATTCTGATGACAAAGGTAATGGAGCATTGTGATGACAATGGCTTGGAGCATTGCGATGACAAGGGTCAAGGTGCATTGTGCTGACAAGTGCATGGAGAATTGTGATGACAAGGGTCGAGGAACACTCTGATGACAAGCTTTTGGAGTATTTTGATGACAACTGCATGGAGCATTGTGATGAAAACGGCATGGAGCATTGTGATGAAAAATGCATGGAGCCTTTTCGTGACAGGTTTCAAGGAGCATTCTGATGACAAGTGTCAGGGAGCATTGTGATGACAAATGTATTGAGAATTGTGATGACAAAAGTCATGGAGCATTGTGATGAGAAGGCCATGGATAATTGTGATGATGATCGTCATGGGGTGTTGTGATGATAAGTGTTATGGAACATTGTGATCACAAGGTTTTGGAGCATTACGATGACAGAGGTCATGGAGAATTTTGATTTCATGGTGATGACCATAGCATGAAGCATTATGATGATGGGCATGGTGCATTGTGATGACAGGGTTCATGGAGCATTGAGATGAAAAGAGGCATGGAGCATTGTGTTTACAGGGATCTTGGAGCATTGTGATGACAAGGGCATGGAGCATTGTGATTACAGGGTTCTTGGAGCATTGTGATGACAAGGGTCATGGAGCCTTGTGATGACTAGGCCGTGGAACATTGTGATGGCAGTGGTCATGGATAATTGTTATGACAGAAGTAATAGAGCATTTTGATGAGAAGGGCATTGAGCATTGGTCTGAAATATTTCATGGATTATTGTGATGAGAGTGGGTATGGAGCACTGTGATGACAAGGTCACGGAAGACTGTGATACATGGGTCATGGAGGATTGTAATGACAGGGGCATAGAGCATTGTGATGAGAACGCATCGAGCATTGTGATGACATGTGTCATGGAGCTTTGTGATGACAATGGCATGGAGCAATGTGATGAGAGGGTTCATGGAGCATTGTGATGACAATGACATGGAGCATTGTGATGCCAAGGGTCAGGGTGCATTGTGATGAGAAGTGCAGGGAGCAGTTTGATGAGCGGGTAATGCAGCAATTTGATAAAAAGTGTAATGGAACATTTTGATGGCAGGGGTTATAGAACATTGTGATGTAAGGGGTCTTGGAGCTTTGTGATGACAAGTGTCATGGTGCATTGTGATGACTAGGGAAGGGAGCAATGTGATGACAAGCGTCCTGGATCATTGTGTTGTCAGGTATCATGGAGTGTTGTGATGACAGTGGTCATGGAGCATTGTGATGATATTGGCCATGGAGCATTGGAATGAGTAGGTCGTGGAGCATTGGGCTGAAAATGGTCATGGATTACTGTGATGACAGGTGTCATGGAGCATTGTGATGACAAGGGAATGGAGCATGGTGATGACAATGTCCTGGAGCATTGTGATGAGAAGACCATGGACACTTGTAATGACAACTCTCATGGAGCATTCTGATGAAAAGGGGCATGGAGCATTGTGATTACAGGGGTCTTGGAACATTGTGATGACAAGGGCATGGAGCACTGTGAGGAGAAGACCAAGGAGCATTCTGATGGCATGCGTCATTGAGCTTTGTGATGACAAGATCATGGAGCATTGTGATTACATGGGTCTTTGATCATTGTGATGAAAATGGCATGGATAATTGTGATGAAAAAAGCATGGAGACTTGTCATGACAGGGTTCAAGGAGCATACAGACAACAAGGGTCAGGGAGCATTTTGATGAAAAGTGTATTGAGCATTGTGATGACGAAGGTCATGGAGCATTGTGATGAGAAGACCATGGATAATTGTGATGACTAGCGTCATGGGGCATTGATATGACAAGTGTTATGGAATATTGTGATCACAAGGGTTTGGAGCATTGTTATGACTGAGGTCATGGAGCATTTTGATTTCATTGTGATGGCAATAGCATGAAGCATTATGATGATGGGCATGGTGCATTATGATGACAGGGTTCATGGATCATTGAGATGAAAAGTGGCATAGAGCATTGTGATTACAGTGTTCTTGGAGCATTGTGATGAGAAGGTCATGGAGCCTTGTGATGACAAGGCCATGGAACATCGTGATGGCAGAGGTCATGGAGCATTGTTATGACAGGGGTAATGGAGCATTGTGATGGCAAGGGCATGGAGCATTGTGATGAGAAGGCCATGAAGCATTCTGATGACATGTGTCATGGAGCTATGTGAAGACAAGGGCATGGAGCAATGTGATGAGAGCGTTCATGGAGCATTGTGATGACAATGACATGGAGCATTGTGATGCCAAGGGTCATGGATCTTTGTGATGACAAAGGTTATGGAGCAATTTGATGGCAAGGGCGTTGTGCATTGGAATGAGAATGGCAGGGAGCATTGTGATGACAGGTTCATGGACCAATTTGATGAAAAGAGTCATGGAACATTTTGATGACAGGGGTTATGGAACATTGAGATGTGATGGGTCATCGAACATTGTTATGATAAGTGCATGTAGCATTGTTATGACAGAAGTCATGGATCACTGTGATGACAGGGCTGAGGGGGTATTGTGACAAATAGTGATGTAGCATTGTGATATCAGTGGTGAGAAAGCATTTTGATGAGAAGTGCATGGAGCATTGTGATGACAAATTTTAAGGAGCATTGTGATGACAAGATTGTGGAGCACTGTGATGACAAGCACATTGTTCATTGTGATGACATGTGTCATGGAGCACTGTGCTGACAAGCGCATTGAGCATTGTGATGACAAGGGTCAAAGAGCATTGTGATGAAAAGTTCATGGAGCATTGTGGTTAAAAAGGTCACAGAGACTGTTCATGACGAGGGCATGGAGCATTGTGATGAAAAAGGTCATGAAGCATTGTGATGACTGGAGTCACGGAGCATTGTGATGACAGGGGTCATGGAGCATTGTGATAACAAGGACATGGAGCATTGTGATGACTAGGGCATGGAACATTGGTCTAGTAAATTTCATGGATTATTGTGATGACAGTTGGAATGGCGCACTGTGATGACAAGGGCATGGAGCATTGTGATGAACAGGTCATGCAATACTGTGAAGAGAGGTGTCAGGGAGCAATTTGATGACATATGTAATGGCCCATTGTGATAACAAGGGCATGGAGCATTGTGATGACAAGGCATGGAACATTGGTCTAATAAGTTTCATGGATTATTGTGATGACAGTTGGAATGGCGCATTGTGATGACAAGGGCATGGAGAATTGTGATGACCAGGTCATGCAGTATTGTGAAGACAGGTGTCCGGGAGCATTGTGATGAGATATGTAATGGCCCATTGTGATGACAATGGCATGGAGCATTCTGATGCTAAGTTTCATCGAGGATTCTGATGACAAAGGTAATGGAGCATTTTGATGACAATGGCTTGGAGCATTGTGATGACAAGGGTCAGGGAGCATTGTGCTGACAAGTGCATGGAGAATTGTGATGACAAGGGTCATGGAGCATTCTGATGACAAGCTTGTGGAGTATTTTGATGACAATGGCATGGAGCATTGTGAAGAAAACGGCATGGGGCATTGTGATGAAAGAGGCATGGAGCCTTTTCGTGACAGGTTTCAAGGAGCATTCTGACGACAAGTTTCAGGAAGCATTGTAATGACAAGTGTAGTTGGAATTGTGATGACAATGGTCATGGAGCATTGTGATGAAAAGGGCATGGAATATTTTGATGACAGGCATCATGGAGCGTTGTGATGACAAGTGTTATGGAACATTGTGCTCACAAGGGTTTGGAGTATTGTGATGACAGAGGTCATGGATTATTTTGATTTCAATGAGCATGGAGCATTGTGATGAAAAGGGCATGAAGCAATGTGATCCCAAGGTTCATGGAGGATTGTGATGACAATGGCAATGGAGTACTGTGATGACAGGCGCATAGAGCATTGTAATGACAAGGTCATGTAGCATTTGCTGACAAAGGCATGGAGCATTGGGATGACAATGGCATGGTTCATGTGATGACAAGCATCATGGAGCATTGGGCTGAAAATGTTCATGGAGTATTGTGATGACAGGGGTCATGGAGCATTGTGCCAACTAGGGAATGGAGCATTGTGATCACAAGAGTTCCAGATCATTGTGTTGTCAGGTGTCATGGTGTGTTGTGGTGACTGTGGTCATGGAGCATTGTGATGATACTGGCCATGGAGCATTGTGATGAGAAGGTCGTGGAGCATTGTGATTACAGGTGTGTTGGTGCATTGTAATGAAAAGGGCATGTATCATTGTGATGAAAAAGACATGGAGCCTTGTCATGACAGGGTTCAAGAAGCGTACTGACGACAAGTGTCAGGGAGCATTGTGATGACAAGTGTATTGAGCATTGTGATGACAATGTTCATGGAGCATTGTGATGAAAAGGCCATGGATAATTGTGATCATGAGCGTCATGGGGTGTTGTGATGATAATCTTATGGAACATTGTGATCACAAGGGTTTGGAGCATTATGATGACAGAGGTCATGGAGAATTTTGATCTCATTGTGATGACAATAGCCTGAAACATTATGATGATGGGCATGGTGCATTGTGATGACAGGGTTCCTGCAGCATTGAGATGAAAAGGGGAATGGAGCATTGTGCTTACCGGGGTCTTGGAGCATTGTGATGACAAGGGCATGGAGCATTGTGATGAGAAGGCCATGGAACATTCTGATGACATGCGTCATGGAGCACTGTGATGACAAGGGCATGGAGCATTGTGATTAAAGTGGTCTTGCAGCATTGTGATGACAAAGGTCATGAAGCCTTGTGATGACATGCCATTGAACACTGTGATCGCAGGGGTCATTGAGCATTGTTATGACAGAGGTAATGGAGCATTGTGATGCGAATGGCATTGAGCTTTGGTCCAAAATGTTTCATGGTTTATTGTGATGAGAGTGGGCATGGAGCACTGGGATGACAATGGCACGGAACACTGTGATACATGGTTCATGGAGGATTGTAATGTCAAGGGCATGGAGCATTGTGATAAGAAGGGCATCGAGCATAGTGATGACAAGTGTCATGGAGCTTTGTGATGACAAGGGCATGGAGCAATGTGATGAGAGTGTTCATGGAGCATTGTGATGACAATGAAATGGAGCATTGTGATGCCAAGGGTCATGGAGATATGTTATGACAAATAACAGGGAACATTTCGATGACAATGGTGTGGTTCATTGTGATGAGAAGGGCAGGGAGCATTTTGATTACAGGTTCATGCAGCAATTTAATTAAAAGTGTAATGGAACATTTTGAGGGCAGGGGATATAGAACATTGTGATGTCAGGGGTCATGGAGCTTTGGGATGAAAAGAGTCATGGTGCACTTTGATGACAGGGGTTATGGAACATTGTGATGCCAGGGGTCTTGGAACATTGTGATGATAAGTGTATGTAGCATTGTGATGACAGGGGTCATGGAATATTATGATTACCGGGGAGAGGGTGTATTGTGATGACTAGTGATGGAACATTGTGATATATCTGGTGAGAGAGAATTTGGATGAGAAGTGCATGGAGCATTGTGATTACAATGTTTATGGAGCATAGCGATGACAAGGTTGTGGACCGATGTGATGAATAGCACGTGGCACATTGTGATGACAAGGGTCATGGAGCATTGTTCTGACGAAGACATGGAGCATTGTTATGAGAAGTTCATGGAGCATTGTGGTTACAAAGGTCACAGAGCCTTGTGATGACACGGGCAAGGACCGTTTTGATGACAAACTTTATGAAGAATTGTGATGACTGGAGTCATGGAGCATTGTGATGATAGGGGTCATGGTGCATTGTGATGACAGGGGCATGGAGTAGTGTGATGACAGGGGCATGGAGCATTGGTGTGACAAGTTTCATAGATTATTGTGATGACAGTGGACATGGTGCATTTTGATGACAAGGGCATTGATCATGGTGATGAGAAAGTCATGGAGTATTGTGAAGACAGGTGTCAGGAAGCATTGTGATGACATATTCATGGTCCATTGCGATGACAATGGCATGGAGCATTGTGATGCCAATTGTAATGGAGGATTGTGATGACAAATAAAATGAAGCATTGTGATGACTAGGGCTTGGAGCACTATTATGACAAGGGCCATTGAGAATTTTCATGACAATGTCGTGAAGCATTGTGATGACAAGGTCCTGGAGCATTGTGATGAGAAATCCATGGAGCCTTGTGATGACAAGTCTCATATAGCATACTGATGAAAAGGGGCATGGACCATTGTGATTACAGGGGTCTTGGAACATTGTGATGAAAATGGCATGGATCATTGTGAAGAGAAGGCCAAGGAGCATTCTGAGGACATGCGTCATTGAGCTCTGTGATGACAAGCGCATGGAGCATTGTGATTACAGGGGTCTTGGAGCATTGTGATGAAAAGTGCATGGATCATTGTGATGAAAAAGGCATGGAGCCTTGTAATGACAGGGTTCAAGGAGCATACAGACAACAAGTGGCAGGGAGCATTGTGATGACAAGTGTATTGATCATTGTGACGACAAAGGTCATGGAGCATTGTGATGAGAAGACCATGGATAATTGTGATGACGAGCGTCATGTGGCATTGTGATGACAAGTGTTATGGAATATTGTGATCACAAGGGTTTGGAGCATTATTATGACAGAGGTCATGGAGCATTTTGATTTCATTTTGATGACAATAGCATGAAGCATTATGATGATGGGCATGGTGCATTGTGATGACAGGGTTCATGGAACATTGAGATGAAAAGGGGCATGGGGCATTATGATTACAGGGATCATGGATCCTTGAGATGAAAATGGGCATGGAGCATTGTGATTACAGGGGTCTTTGATCAATGTGATGAGAAGGGTCATGGAGACTTGTGATGACAAGGCCATGGAACATCATGATGGCAGGTGTCATGGAGCATTGTTATGACAGTTGTAATGGAGCATTGTGAATACAAGGGTCACGGAGCATTGTGATGAAATGTTCATGGAGCATTGTGGTTACAAATGTCACAGAGTCTTGTCATGACGCGGGAATGGACCATTGTGATGACAAACGTTTTGAAGCATTGAGATAACTGGAGTCACGGAGCATTGTGATGACAGGGTTCATGGAGCATTGTGATGACATGTGTCATAGAGCATTGTGCTGACAAGCGCATGGAGCATTGTGAAAACAAGGGCATGGAGCATTGTGATGACAAGGGCATGGAACATTCGTCTAATATGTTTCATGGATTATTGTGATGACAGTTGGAACGGCTCATTGTGATGACAAGGGCATGGAACATTCGACTAATATGTTTCATGGATTATTGTGATGACAGTTGGAATGGCGCATTGTGATGACAAGGACATGGAACATTGTGATGACAAGGGTCATGGAGCTTTGTGATGACAAGTCATGGACCATTTTGATGACTAGCGCATGGGGCATTGTGATGAGAAGGGCAGGGAGCATTTTGATGACCGGGTCATGCAGCAATTTGATGAAAAGTGTAATGGAATATTTTGATGGCAGGGGTTAGAGAACATTGTGATATCAGGGGTCTTGAATCTTTGGGATGAAAAGGGTCATGGAGCATTTTGATGACAGGGGTTATGGAACATTGTGATGTCAGGGGTCATGGAACACTGTGATGATAATGGGATGTAGCAGTCTGATGACAGGGTCATGGAACATTTTGATTACAGGGGTGAGGGAGTATTGTGATGACTAGTGATGGAACACTGTGATATCTCATGTGAGAGAGCATTTTGATGAGAAGTGCATGGAGCATTGTGATTGCAAGGTTTATGGAGCATTGCAATGACAAGGTTGTGGACCGTTGTGATGAAATGTGTGTGGCACATTGTGAAGACAATGGTCATGGAGCATTGTTCTGACAAAGACATGGAGCATTGTGATGACAATGGTCACAGAGAATTGTGATGAAAAGTTGATGGATGATTGTGGATAAAAGGTCACAGAGCCTTGTGATGACACGGGCATGGACCATTGTGATGACAAACGTTATGAAGCATTGTGATGACTGGAGTCACGGAGCATTGTGATGACAGGGGTCATGGAGCATTGTGATGGCATGTGTCAATGAGCATTGTGCTGACAAGCGCATGGAGCATTGTGATGACAAGAGTCATGGAGCTTGTGATGACATGTGTCATGGTGCATTGTGATGACAAGCGCATGGAGCATTGTGTTGAGAAAGGCATAGAGCATTGTGATGACAAGGGTCAAAGAGCATTGTGATGAAAAGTTCATGGATCATTTTGGTTAAAAAGCTCACAGAGACTGATGATGACAAGTGCATGGACCATTGTGGTGACAAAGGTCATGAAGCATTATGAGGACTGGAGTCACAGGGCATTGTGATGGCAGGGGTAATGGAGCATTGTGATGACAAGGGCATGGAGCATTTGTCTAATAAGTTTCAGGGATTATTGCGATGACAGTTGGTTTGGCACATTGTGATGACAAGGGCATGGAGCATTGTTATGGCCAGGACATGCAGTATTGTGAAGACAGATGTCAGGGAGCACTGTGATGACATATATAATGGCCCATTGTGATGACGATGGCATGGAGCATTGTGATGCCAAGTGTCATGGAGGATTCTGATGACAAAGGTAATGGAGCATTGTGATGACAATGGCTTGGAGCATTGTGATGACAAGGGTCAGGGAGCATTGTGCTGACAAGTGCATGGAGAAATGTGATGACAAGGGTCATGGAGCATTCTGATGACAAGCTTGTGGAGTATTTTGATGACAATGGCACGGAGCATTGTGATGAAAATGGCATGGGGCATTGTGATGAAAAAGGCATGGAGCCTTTTCGTGACAGGTTTCAAGGAGCATTCTGATGACAAGTGTCAGGGAGCATTGTGATGACAAGTGTATTGAAAATTGTGATGACAAAGTTCTTGGAGCATTGTGATGAAAAGGGCATGGAGTATTGTGATGACAGGCATCATGGAGCGTTGTGATGACAAGTGTTATGGAACATTGTGATCACAAGGGTTTGGAGAATTGTGATGACAGAGGTCATGGATCATTTTGATTTCAAGGAGCATGGAGCATTGTGATGACAAGGGCATGAAGCAATGTGATCCCAAGGTTCATGGAGGATTGTGATGACAATGGTAATGGAGTATTTTAATGACAAGCGCATAGAGCATTGTAATGGAGAGGTCATGTAGCATTTTGCTGACAAAGGCATGGAGCATTGTGATGACATGTGTCATGGAGCACTGTGATGACAAGCGTCACGGAGTATTGTGAATACACGGGTCAGGGAGCATTGGGATGACAAGGGCATAGATCATTTTGATGACAAGGGTCATGGAGCACTGGGCTGAAAATGTTCATGGAGTGTTGTGATGACAGGGGTCATGGAGCATTGTGATGACTAGGAAATGGAGCATTGTGATGACAAGAGTCCCAGATCATTTTGTTGTCAGTTGTCATGGAGTGTTGTGATGACAGTGGTCATGGAGCATTGTGATGATATTGGCCATGGAGCATTGTGATGAGTAGGTCGTGGAGCATTGGGCTGAAAATATTCATGAACTATTGTGATGACAGGGGTCATGGAGCATTGTGATGACAAGGGAATGGAACATGGTGATGACAAGGTCCTGGAGCATTGTGAGGAGAAGACCATGGAGACTTATGATGACAAGTCTCATGGAGCATTCTGATGAAAAGGGGCATGGAGCATTGTGATTACAGGGGTCTTGGAGCATTGTGATGACAAGGGCATGGAGCATTATGATGAGAAGACCATGAAGCATTCTGATGACATGCGTCATGGAGTTTTTTGGTGACAATGGCATGGATCATTGTGATTACAGGTATCTTGGAGCATTGTGATGAAAAGGGCATGGATTATTGTGATGACAAAGGCATGGAGCCTTGTCATGACAGGGTTCAAGGAGCAAACTGATGACAAGTGTCAGGGAGCATTGTGATGACAAGTTTATTGAGCATTGTGATGACAAAAATCATGGAGCATTGTGAAGAGAAGACCAAGGATAATTGTGATGATGAGCGTCATGGGGTGTTGTGATGATAAGTGTTATGGAACATTGTGATCACAAGTGTTTGGAGCATTATGATGACAGAGGTCATGGAGAATATTGATTTCAGTTTGATGACAATAGCCTGAAGCATTATGATGATGGGCATGGTGCCTTGTGATGGCAGGGTTCATGGAGCATTGAGATGAAAAGGGGCATGGAGCATTGTGTTTACAAAGGTCTTGGAGCATTGTGATGACAAGGGCATGGAGCATTGTGATGAGAAGGCCATGGAACTTTCTGATGACATGCGTCATGGAGCTTTGTGATTACAAGGGCAAGGAGCATTGTGATTACAGGGGCCTTCAGCATTGTGATGACAAGTGTCATGGAACCTTGTGATGACTAGGCCGTTGAACATTTTGATGGCAGAGGTCATGGTGCATTGTTATGACAGAGGTAATGGAGCATTGTGATGAGAAGGGCATGGAACATTGGTCTGAAATATTTCATGGATTATTGTGATGAGAGTGGGCATGGAGCATTGTGATGACAAGGGCACAGAACACTATGATACATGGGTCATGCTGGATTGTAATGACAAGGGCATGGAGCATTTCGATGAGAAGGGCATCGAGCATTGTGATGACAAGTGTCATAGAGCTTTGTGATGACAAGGGCATTGAGCAATGTGATGAGAGGGTTCATGGAGCATTGTGATGACAATGACATGGAGCATTGTGATGCCAAGGGTCATGGAGCTTTGTGATGACAAGTCATGGAGCATTTTGAAGATAAGGGCATGGTGCATTGTGATGAGAAGTGCAGGGAGCATTTTGATGACCAGGCCATGCAGCAATTTGATGAAAAGTGTATTGGAATATTTTGATGGCATGTGTTATAGAACATTGTGTTGTCACGGGTCTTGGAGCTTTGGGATGAAAAGGGTCATGGAGCATTTTGATGACAGGGGTTATGGAACATTGTGATGACAGGGTCATGGAACATTGTGATTACAGGGATGAGGGAGTATTGTGATGACTAGAGATGGAACATTGTGATATCTGTGGTGAGAGAGCATTTTGATGAGAAGTGCATGGACCATTGTGATTACAAGGTTTATGAAGCATAGCAATGACAAGGTTGTGGACCGTTGTGATGAAATGCGCGTGGCACATTGTGATGACTATGTTCATTGAGCATTGTTCTGACAAAGAAATGGAGCTTTGTGATGACAAGGGCATGGAGCATTGTGATTACATGGGTCATGGAGCATTTTGATGACAATGGCGTCGAGCATTGTGATGAGAAGGCCATGGATAATTGTGATGACGCGCGTCATGGAGCACAGTAATGACAAGGGGTATGGAGCATTGTGATGACGGTGGCCATGGAGAAATGTGATGACAAGTGTCATGGAGCATTCTGATGACAAGCTTGTGGAGTACTGTGACGACAATGGCTTGGAGCATTGTGATGAAAAGGGCATGGAGCATTGTGATGAAAAAGGCATGAAGCCATTTCATGACAGGTTTCAAGGAGCATTCTGATGACAAGTGTCAGGGAACATTGTGATGACATGTGTATTGAGAATTGTGATGAAAAAGATCATGGAGCATTTTGAAGAAAAGGGCATAGAGTATTGTGATGACAGGCATCATGGAGCGTTGTGATGACAAGTGTTATAGAACATTGTGATCACAAGGGTTTGGAGCATTGTGATGATAGAAGTCATGGATCATTTTGTTTTCAAGGAGCATGCAGCATTGTGATGACAAGGGCATGAAGCAATGTGATCCCAAGGTTCATGGATGATTGTGATGACAATGCTAAGGGAGTATTGTGATGACAAGCAAATGGAGCATTTTGATGGCAACGTCATGTAGCATTTTGCTGACACAGGCATGGAGCATTGTGATGATAAGGGTCACAGAGCACTTTGATGAGAAGCATCACGGATCATTGTGATTACAGGGGTCATGGAGCATTGGGATGGCAAGGTCATGGATCATTGTGATGACAAGTGTCATGGAGAATTGGGCTGAAAATATTAATGGAGCATTGTGATGACTAGGGAATGGAGCATTGTGATGACTAGAGTCCCGGATCACTGTGTTGTCAGGGGTCATGGAGCGTTGTGATGACAGTGGTCATGGAGCATTGTGATGATAGGGATCATGAAGCATTGTGATGAGAAGTTCCTGGAGAATTGGCGTGAAAATGTTCAGGAAGTATTGTGAGGACAGGGGTCATGGAGCATAGTGATGACAAGGGAATGGAGCACTGTGATGACAAGGGCATGGAACATTAGTCTAATAAGTTCCATGGATTGTTGCGATGACAGTTCGTATGGCACATTGTGATGACAAATGCATGGAGCATTGTGATGACCAGGCCATGCAGTATTGTGAAGAGAGGTGTCAGGGAGCATTGTGATGACATATGTAATGGCCCATTGTGATGACAATGGCATGGAGAATTGTGATGACCAGGTCATGCAGTATTGTGAAGAGAGGTGTCAGGGAGCATTGTGATGACATATGTAATGGCCCATTGTGATGACAATGGCATGGAGCATTGTGATGCCAAGT
This sequence comes from Mesoplodon mirus, assembly GCF_964341445.2. NCBI lineage: Eukaryota > Metazoa > Chordata > Mammalia > Artiodactyla > Ziphiidae > Mesoplodon > Mesoplodon mirus. The sequence continues at coordinate 140,967 of NW_028295644.1, read as the reverse complement.
GTCATGGAGGATTCTGATGACAAAGGTTATGGAACATTGTGATGACAATGGCTTGGAGCATTGTGATGACATGGGACAGGGAGCATTGTGCTGACAATTGCATGGAGAATTGTGATGACAAGGGTCATGGAGCATTCTGATGACAAGCTTGTGGAGTATTTTGATGACAATGACATGGAGCATTGTGATGAAAATGGCATGGGGCATTGTGAAGAAAAAGGCATGGAGCCTTTTCGTGGCAGGTTTCAAGGAGCATTCTGATGACAATGTCAGGGAGCATTGTGATGACATGTATATTGAGAATTGTGATGACAAAGGTCATGGAGCACTGTGATGAGAAGACCATGGATAACTGTGATGATGAGCTTCATGGGGCGTTGTGATGATAAGTGTTATGGAACATTGTGATCACAAGGATTTGGAGCATTGTGATGAGATAGATCATCGAATATTTTGATTTCATTGTGATGACAATAGCCTGAAGCATTATGATGATGGTCATGGTGCATTTTGATGACAGGGTTCATGGAGCATTGAGATGCAAAGGGGCATGGAGCATTGTGAGTAGAGGGTTCATGGAGCATTGTGATGACAATGGCATGGAGCATTGAGATGCCAATTGTCATGGAGCTTTGTGATGACAAAGGTCATGGAGCATTTTGATGACAAGGGCGTGGTACATTGTGATGAGAAGGGCAGGGAGCATTGTGATGACAGGGTCACAGAGCAATTTGATGAAAAGTGTCATGGAATATTTTAATGACAGGGGTTATGGAACATTGTGATGTCAGGGTTCATGGAGCATTTTGATGAAAAGGATTATGGAGAATTATGATGACAGGGGTTATGGAACATTGTGATGTCAGGGGTCATTGAGCATTTTGAGGAAAAGTGTTATGGAGCATTATGATGACAGGGGTTATGGAACATTGTGATGTCAGGGGTCACCGAACTTTGTGATGATATGTGCATGTAGCATTGCAAAGACAAAAGTCATGGAACATTGTGATGACAGGGGTGAGGGAGTATTGTGATGAATAGTGCTGTAACATTGTGATATCATTGGTGAGAAAGCATTTTGATGAGAAGTGCATGGAGAATTGTGATGACAAGTTTTATGGAGCATCGTGGTGACAAGATTGTGGAGCACTGTGATGAGAAGCGCAGGGTGCATTGTGATGACATGGGTCATGGAGCATTGATCTGACAAGCGCATGGAGCATTGTGATGACAAGGGTCATGGAGCATTGTGCTGAGAAAGGCATAGAACATTGTGATGACAAGGGTCAAAGAGCATTGTGATGAAAAGCTATTGGAGCATTGTGGTTAAATATGTCACAGAGACTGTTGATGACGAGGGCATGGACCACTGTGATGAAAAAGGTCATGAATCATTGTGATGAATGGAGGCATGGAGCATTGTGATGACAGGCGTCATGGAGCATTGTGATAACAAGGACATGGAGCATTGTGATGACAAGGGAATGGAGCAGTGGTCTAATAAGTTTCATGGATTATTGTGATGACTGTTGTAATGGCGCATTGTGATGACCAGGTCATGCAGTATTGTGAAGACAGGTGTCAGGGAGCATTGTGATGACATATGTAATGGCCCATAGTGATGACAATGGCATGGAGCATTGTGATGCCAAGTGTCATGGAGGATTCTGATGACAAAGGTAATGGAGCATTGTGATGACAATGGCTTGGAGCATTGTGATGACAAAGGTCAGGGAGAATTTTGCTGACAGGTGCAGGGAGAATTGTGATGAAAACGGTCACGAAGTATTCTGATGACAAGCTTGTTGAGTATTTTGATGACAATGGCATGGAACATTGTGATGAAAAAGGCATGTGTCATTGTGATGACAAGTGTATTGAGAATTGTGATGACAAATGTCATGGAGCATTGTGATGAGTAGCGCATGGAGTATTGTGATGACAGGCATCATGGAGCGTTGTGATGACAAGTGTTATGAAACATTGTGATCACAAGGGTTTGGAGCATTGTGATGACAGAGGTCATGGATCATTTTGATTTCAAGGAGCATGGAGCATTGTGATGACAAGGGCATGAAGCAATGTGATCCCAAGGTTCATGGAGGACTGTGATGACAATGGTAATGGAGTATTGTGATGAAAAGCGAATAGAGCATTGCAATGACAAGGTCAGGTAGCATTTTGCCGACAAAGGCATGGAGCATTGTGATGACAGGTGTCATGGAGCGACGTGATGACAAGCGTCACGGAGCATTGTGAATACAGGGGTCATGGAGCATTGGGATGACAAGGGCATGGATCTTTGTGATGACAAGTGTCATGGAGCATTGGGCTGAAAATGTTCATGGAGTATTGTGATGACAGGGATCATGGAGCATTTTGATGACAAGTTCCTGGAGCACTTTGATGAGAAGACAATGGAGACTTGTGATGACAAGTCTCATGGAGCATTCTGATGAAAAGGGACATGTAGCATTGTGATTACAGGGGTCTTGGAGCATTGTGATGACAAGGGCATGGAGCATTGTGAGGAGAAGGCCATGGAGCATTCTGATGACATGTGTCATTGAGCTTTGTGATGAAAAGGGCATGGAGCATTGTGATTACAGGGGTCTTGGAGCATTGTGATTAAAAGGGCATGGATCATTGTGATGAAAAAGGCATGGAGCCTTGTCATGCCAGTGTTCAAGGAGCATACTGACGACAAGTGTCAGGGAGCATTGTGAAGACAAGTGTATTGAGCATTGTGATGAAAAAGATCAGGGAGCATTGGGATCAGAAGACCAAGGATAATTGTGATGATGATCGTCATGGGGTGTGGTGATGATAAATGTTATGAAACATTGTGATCACAAGGGTTTGGAGCATTATGATGACAGAGGTCACGGAGACTTTTGATTTCATTGTAATGACAATAGTCTGAAGCATTATGATGATGGGCGTGGTGCATTGTGATGACAGGGTTCATGGAGCATTGAGATGAAAAGGGGCATGGAGCATTGTGATTACAGGGGTCTTGTAGCATTGTGATGACAAGCGCATAGAGCATTGTAATGACAAGATCATGTAGAATTTTGCAGACAAATGCATGGAGCACTGTGATGACAGGTGTCATGGAGCACTGTGATGACATGTGTCACGGAGCATTGTGAATACAGGGGTCATGGATCATTGTGATGACAAGGGTCATGGAGCATTGGGCGGAAAATGTTCATGGAGTATTGTGATGACAGGGGTCATGGAGCATTGTGATGACAGAGGTCATGGAGAATTTTGATTTCATTGTGCTGACAATAGCCGGAAGCATTATGATGATGGGCATGATGCATTGTGATGACAGGGTTCATGGAGCATTGAGATGAAAAGGGGCATGGGGCATTTTGATTACAGGGGTCTTGGAGCATTGTGATGACAAGGGCATGGAGCATTTTGATGAGAAGTCCATGGAACATTCTGATGACATGTGTCATGGAGCTTTGTGATGACAAGGGCATGGAGCATTGTGATGACAGGTGTCTTGGAGCATTGTGATGACAAGTGTCATTGAGCCTTGTGATGACAAGGCCGTGGAACATTGTGATGGCAGGGGTCAAGGAGCATTGTTATGACAGGTGTAATGGAGCACTGTGATGAGAAGGGCATGGAGCATTGTGATTACAAGTTTTATGGAGCATTGCGATGACAAATTTGTTGACCGTTGGGATAAAAATCGCGTGGCACATTGTGATGACAAGGGTCATGGAGCATTTTTCTGACAAAGGCATGGAGCACTGTGATGAGAAGTGTCACAGAGCATTGTGATGAAAAGTTCATGAATCATTGTGGTTAAAACGGTCACAAAGCCTTGTGATGACGCGGGAATGGACCATTGTTATGACAAATGTTATGAAGCATTGTGATGACTGGAGTCAAGGAGCATTGTGATGACAGGGTCATGGAGCATTGTGATGACAAGGGCATGGAGCATTGTGCTGAGAAAGGCGTAGATCACTGTGATGACAAGGGTCAAAGAGCATTGTGATGAAAAGTTCATGGAGCATTGTGGTTAAAAAGGTCACAGAGACTGTTGATGATGAGGGAATGGACCATTGTGATGACAAAGGTCATGAATCATTGTGATGAGTGGAGTCACGGAGCATGGTGATGACAGGGGTCATGGAGCATTGTGATAACAAGGGCATGGAGCATTGTGATGACAAGGGCATGGAGCATTGGTCTAATATGTTTCATGGATTATTGCGATGACATTTGGTATGGCACATTGTGATGACAAGGGCATGGAGCATTGTGATGACCAGGTCATGCATTATTGTGAAGAGAAGTGTCAGGGAGCATTGTGATGACATATGTAATGGCCCATTGTGATGACAATGGCATGGAGCATTGTGATGCCAAGTGTCTTGGAAGATTCTGATGACAAAGGTAATGGAGCATTGTGATGACAATGGCTTGGAGCATTGTGATGACAAGGGTCAGGGAGCATTGTGCTGACAAGTGCATGGAGAATTGTGATGACAAGGGTCATGGAGCATTCTGATGAAAAGCTTGTGGAGTATTTTGATGACAAAGGCATGGAGCATTGTGATGAAAACGGCATGGGGCCATGTGATGAAAATGGCATGTAGCCTTTTCGTGGCAGGGTTCAAGGAGCATTCTGACGACAAGTGTCAGGGAGCATTGTGATGACAAGTGTATTGAGAATTGTGATGACAAAGGTCATGGAGCTTGGTGATGAGAAGGCCATGGATAATAGTGATGACGATCGTCATGGGGTGTTGTGATTATAAGTGTTATTGAACATTGTGATCACAAGGTTTTGGAGCATTATGATGACAGAGGTCATGGAGAATTTTGATTTTATTGTGATGACAATAGCCTGAAGCATTATGATGATGGGCATGGTGCATTGTGATGACAGAGTTCATGGAGCATTGAGATGAAAAGGGGCATGGAGCACTGTGATTACAGGGGTCTTGGAGCATTGTGATGACAATCGCATAGAGCATTGTAATGCCAAGGTCATGTAGAATTTTCCTGACAAAGGCATGGAGCATTGTGATGACAGGTGTCATGGAGAACTGTGATGACAAGTGTCACGGAGCATTGTGAATACAGGGGTCATGAAGCATTGGGATGACAAGTGCATGGATCATTGTGATGAGAAGTGTCATGGAGCACTGGGCTGAAAATGTTCATGGAGTGTTGTGATGACAGGGGTCATGGAGCATTGTGATGACAGAGGTCATGGAGAATTTTTATTTCATTGTGATAACAATAGCCTGAATCATTATGATGATCAGCATGATGCATTGTGATGACAGGGTTCATGGAGCATTGAGATGAAAAGGGGCATGGAGCACTGTGTTTACAGGGGTTTTGGAGCATTGTGATGACAAGTGCATGGAGCATTTTGATGAGAAGCCCAAGGAACAATCTGATGACATGTGTCATGGAGCTTTGTGATGACAACGGCATGGAGCGTTGTGATTAAAGGGGTCTTGGAGCCTTGTGATGACAAGGCCGTGTAACATTGTGATGGCAGGGGTCATGGAGCATTGTTATGACAGGGGTAATGGAGCATTGTGATGAGAAGGGCATGCAGCATTGTGATTACAATTTTTATGGAGCATTGTGATGACAAATTTTTGGACTGTTGGGATGAAAAGCGCGTGGCACATTGTGATGACAATGGTCATGGAGCATTTTACTGACAAAGGCATGGAGCATTGTGATGACAAGGGTCACGGAGCATTGTGATGAAATGTTCATGGAGCATTGTGGATACAAAGGTAACAGAGCCTTGTGATGACGCGGGCATGGACCATTGTGATGACAAATATTATAAAGCATTGTGATGACTGGAGTCACAGAGCATTGTGATGACAGGTGTCATGGAGCATTGTGATGACAAGGTCCTGGAGCATTGTGATGAGATGACCATGGAGACTTGTGATGACAAGTCTCATGGAGCATTCTGATGAAAAGGGGCAGGGAGCATTGTGATTACAGGGGTCTTGGAGCATTGTGATGACAAGGGCATGGAGCATTGTGAGGAGAAAGCCATGGAGCATTCTAATGACATACGTCATGCAGCATTGTGCTGAGAAAAGCATAGAGCATTGTGATGACAGGGGATAAAGAGCATTGTGAAGAAAAGTTCATGGAGCATTGTGGTTAAAAAGGTCACAGAGACTGTTGTTGATGAGGGCATGGACCATTGTGATGACAAAGGTCATGAAGCATTGTGATGACTGGAGTCACGGAGCATTGTGATGACAGGGGTCATTAAGCATTGTGATAACAAGGGCATGGAGCATTGTGATGACAAGGGCATGGAGCATTGTGATGACCAGGTCATGCAGTATTGTGAAGACAGGTGTCAGGGAGCATTGTGATGACATATGTAATGGCCCATTGTGATGACAATGGCTTGGAACATTGTGATGACAAGTGTCAGGGGGCATTGTGCTGACAAGTGCATGGAAAATTGTGATGACAAGGGTCATGGAGCATTCTGGTGACAAGCTTGTGGAGTATTTTGATGACAATGGCATGGAGCACTGTGATGAAAACCGCATGGGGCTTTGTGATGAAAAAGGCATGGAGACTTTTCGTGGCAGGGTTCAATGAGCATTTTGATGACAAATGTCAGGGAGCATTGTGATGACAATGTATTGAGAATTGTGATGACAAAGGTCATGGAGCATTGTGATGAAAAGGGCATGGAGTATTGTGATGACAAGCATCATGGAGCGTTGTGATGACAAGTGCTATGGAACACTGTGATCACAAGGATTTGGAGCATTGTGATGACAGAGGTCATGGATCATTTCGATTTCAAGGAGCATGGAGCATTGTGATGACAAGGGCATGAAGCAATGTGATCCTGAGTTTCATGGAGGACTGTGATGACAATGGAAATGGAGTATTGTGATGACAAGCACATAGAGCATTGTGATGACAAGGTCATGTAGCATTTTGCTGACAAATGCATGGAACATTGTGATGACATGTGTCATGGAGCACTGTGATGACAAGCGTCACGGAGCATTGTGAATACAGGGGTCATGGAGCATTGGCAAGACAAGGGCATGTATCATTGTGATGACAAGGGTCATGGAGCACTGGGCTGAAAATGTTCATGGAGTGTTGTGATGACAGGGGTCATGGAGCATTTTGATGACTAGGGAATGGAACATTGTGATGACAAGAGTCCCGGATCATTGTGTTGTCAGGTGTCATGGAGTGTTGTGATGACAGTGGTCATGGAGAATTCTGATGATATTGGCCATGGAGCATTGTGATGAGTAGGTCGTGGAGCATTGGGCTGAAAATGTTCATGGATTATTGTGAAGACAGGGGTCATGGAGCATTGTGATGACAAGGGAATGGAGCATGGTGATGACAAGGTCCTAGAGCATTGTGATGAGAAGACCATGGAGACTTGTGATGATAAATCTCATGGAGCATTCTGATGAAAAGGGGCATGGAGCATTGTGATTACAGGGGTCTTGGAGCATTTTGATGACAAGATCATGGAGCATTGTGATGAGAAGGCCATGAAGCATTCTGATGACATGTGTCATGGAGCTTTTGATGACAAGCACATGGAGCATTGTGATGACATGTGTCATGGAGGATTGTGATGACAACGGAATGGAGCATGGTGATGACAAGGTCCTGGGGCATTGTGATGAGAAGACCATGGAGACTTCTGATGAGAAGTCTCATGGAGCATTCTGATGAAAAGGAGCATGGAGCATTGTGATTACAGGTGTCTTGGAGCATTGTGATGACTAGGGCATGGAGCATTGTGATGAGAAGGCCATGGAGCCTTCTGATGACATGTGTCATGGAGTTTTGTGATGACAAGGGCATGGAGCATTTGTGATTACAGGGATCTTGGAGCATTGTGATGAAAAGTGCATGGATCATTGTTATGAAAAAGGCATGGAGCCTTGTCATGACAGGGTTCATGGAGCATTCTGACGACAAGTGTCAGGAAGCATTGTGTTGACAAGTGTATTGAGCATTGTGATGACAAAGATCATGGAGCATTGTGATGAGAAGACCATGGATAATTGTGATGATGAGCGTCATGGGGTGTTGTGATGATAAGTGTTATGGAACCTTGTGATCACAAGGGTTTGGAACATTATGATGACAGAGGTCATGGAGAATATTGATTTCATTGTGATGACAATAGCCTGTAGCATTATGATGATGGGAATGGTGCATTGTGATGACAGGGTTCATGGAGCATTCAGATGAAAAGGGGCATGGAGCATTGTGATTACAAGGGTCTTGGAGCATTGTGATGACAAGGGCATGGAGCACTGTGATGAGAAGGCCATGGAACTTTCTGATGACATGCGTCATGGAGCTTTGTGATGACAAGGGCATGGAGCATTGTGCTTTCAAGGGTCTGGAGCATTGTGATGACAAGTGTCATGGAACCTTGTGCTGACTAGGCCGTGGAACATTTTGATGGCAAGGGTCATGGTGCATTTTTATGACAGGTGTAATGGAGCATTTTGATGAGAAGGGCATGGAACATTAGTCTGAAATGTTTCATGGATTACTGTGATGAGAGTGGGCATGGAGCATTGTGATGACAAGGGCACGGAACACTGTGATACATGGGTCATGCAGGATTGTAATGACAAGGGCATGGAGCATTGTGATGAGAAGGGCATCGAGCATTGTGATGACAAGTGTCATGGAGCTTTGTGATGACAAGGGCATGGAGCAATGTGATGAGAGGGTTCATGGAGCATTGTGATGACAATGACATGGAGCATTGTGATGCCAAGTGTCATGGAGCTTTGTGATGACAAGTCATGGAGCATTTTGATGACAAGGGCATGGTGCATTGGGCTGAGAAATTCAGGGAGCATTTTGATGACCAGGTCATGCAGCAATTTGATAAAAAGTGTAAAGGGACATTTTGATGGCAGGTGTTATAGAACATTGTGTTGTCAGGGGTCTTGGAGCTTTGGGATGAAAAGGGTCATGGAGCATTTTGATGACAGGGGTTATGGAACATTGTGATGTCAGGGGTCATGGAACATTGTGATGATAAGGGGATGTAGCATTGTGATGACAGGTCCTGGAACATTGTGATTACAGGGATGAGGGAGTATTGTGATGACTAGAGATGGAACATTGTGATATCTGTGGTGAGAGAGCATTTTGATGAGAAGTGCATGGACCATTGTGATTAAAAGGTTTATGAAGCATAGCAATGACAAGGTTGTGGACCATTGTGATGAAATGCGCGTGGCACATTGTGATGACTATGTTCATTGAGCATTGTTCTGACAAAGAAATGGAGCTTTGTGATGACAAGGGCATGGAGCATTGTGATTACATGGGTCATGGAGCATTTTGATGACAATGGCGTCGAGCATTGTGATGAGAAGGCCATGGATAATTGTGATGACGCGCGTCATGGAGCACAGTAATGACAAGGGGTATGGAGCATTGTGATGACGGTGGCCATGGAGAAATGTGATGACAAGTGTCATGGAGCATTCTGATGACAAGCTTGTGGAGTACTGTGACGACAATGGCTTGGAGCATTGTGATGAAAAGGGCATGGAGCATTGTGATGAAAAAGGCATGAAGCCATTTCATGACAGGTTTCAAGGAGCATTCTGATGACAAGTGTCAGGGAACATTGTGATGACATGTGTATTGAGAATTGTGATGAAAAAGATCATGGAGCATTTTGAAGAAAAGGGCATAGAGTATTGTGATGACAGGCATCATGGAGCGTTGTGATGACAAGTGTTATAGAACATTGTGATCACAAGGGTTTGGAGCATTGTGATGATAGAAGTCATGGATCATTTTGTTTTCAAGGAGCATGCAGCATTGTGATGACAAGGGCATGAAGCAATGTGATCCCAAGGTTCATGGATGATTGTGATGACAATGCTAAGGGAGTATTGTGATGACAAGCAAATGGAGCATTTTGATGGCAACGTCATGTAGCATTTTGCTGACACAGGCATGGAGCATTGTGATGATAAGGGTCACAGAGCACTTTGATGAGAAGCATCACGGATCATTGTGATTACAGGGGTCATGGAGCATTGGGATGGCAAGGTCATGGATCATTGTGATGACAAGTGTCATGGAGAATTGGGCTGAAAATATTAATGGAGCATTGTGATGACTAGGGAATGGAGCATTGTGATGACTAGAGTCCCGGATCACTGTGTTGTCAGGGGTCATGGAGCGTTGTGATGACAGTGGTCATGGAGGATTGTGATGATAGGGATCATGAAGCATTGTGATGAGAAGTTCCTGGAGAATTGGCGTGAAAATGTTCAGGAAGTATTGTGAGGACAGGGGTCATGGAGCATAGTGATGACAAGGGAATGGAGCACTGTGATGACAAGGGCATGGAACATTAGTCTAATAAGTTCCATGGATTGTTGCGATGACAGTTCGTATGGCACATTGTGATGACAAGTGCATGGAGCATTGTGATGACCAGGCCATGCAGTATTGTGAAGAGAGGTGTCAGGGAGCATTGTGATGACATATGTAATGGCCCATTGTGATGACAATGGCATGGAGAATTGTGATGACCAGGTCAGGCAGTATTGTGAAGAGAGGTGTCAGGGAGCATTGTGATGACATATGTAATGGCCCATTGTGATGACAATGGCATGGAGCATTGTGATGCCAAGTGTCATGGAGGATTCTGATGACAAAGGTTATGGAACATTGTGATGACAATGGCTTGGAGCATTGTGATGACATGGGACAGGGAGCATTGTGCTGACAATTGCATGGAGAATTGTGATGACAAGGGTCATGGAGCATTCTGATGACAAGCTTGTGGAGTATTTTGATGACAATGACATGGATCATTGTGATGAAAATTGCATGGGGCATTGTGAAGAAAAAGGCATGGAGCCTTTTCATGGCAGGTTTCAAGGAGCATTCTGATGACAATGTCAGGGAGCATTGTGATGACATGTATATTGAGAATTGTGATGACAAAGGTTATGGAGCATTGTGATGAAAAGAGCATGGAGTATTGTGATGACAGGTATCATGGAGCGTTGTGATGACAAGAGTTATGGAAGATTGTGATCACAAGGGTTTGGAGCATTGTGATGACAGAGGTCATGGATCATATTGATTTCATTGTGATGACAATAGCCTGAAGCATTATGATGATGGGCATGGTGCATTGTGATGACAGGGATCATGGAGCATTGAGATGAAAAGGGGCATGGAACATTGTGTTTACAGTGGTCCTGGAGCATTGTGATGACAAGGGCATGGAGCATTGGTCTAATAAGTTTCATGGATTATTGCGATGACAGTTGGAATGGCGCATTGTGATGACAAGGGCATGGAGCATTGTGATGACCAGGTCATGCAGTATTGTGAAGACAGTTGTCTGGGAGCATTGTGATGACATATGTAATGGCCCAATGTGATGACGATGGCATGGAGCATTGTGATGCCAAGTGTCATGGAGGATTCTGATGACAAATTTAATAGAGCATTGTGATGACAATGGCTTGGAGCATTGCGATGACAAGTGTCAAGGAGCATTGTGTTGACAAGTGCATGGAGAATTGTGATGACAAGGGTCATGGAGCATTCTGGTGACAAGCTTGTGGAGTATTTTGATGATAATGACATGGAGCATTGTGATGAAAACGGCATGGGGCATTGTGATGAAAAAGGCATGGAGCCCTGTGATGACAGGTCTCATGGAGCATACTGATGAAAAGGGGCATGGAACATTCTGATTACAGGGGTCTTGGACATTGTGATAGCAAGGGCATGGAGCACTGTGATGACAAGGGCATGGAGCATTGGTCTAATAAGTTTCATGGATTATTGTGATGACAGTTGGAATGGCGCATTGTGATGACAGTGGTCATGGAGAATTGTGATGATACTGCTCATGGAGCATTGTGATAAGACCGTCATGGAGCATTGGGTTGAAAATGTTCATGGAGTATTGTGATGACAGGTGTCAAGGAGCATTGTGATGACAAGGGAATGGAGCATGGTGATGACAAGGTCCTGGAGCATTGTGATGAGATGACGATGGAGACTTGTGATGACAAGTCTCATGGAGCATTCTGACGAAAAAGAGCAAGGAGCTTTGTGATTACAGTGGTCTTGGAGCACTGTGATGACAAGGGCATGGATCATTGTGAGGAGAAGGCCATGGAACATTCTGATGGCATTCATCATGGAGCTTTGTGATGACAAGGGCATGGAGCATTGTGATTACAGGGTTCTTGGAGCATTGTGATGACAAGGGTCATGGAGCCTTGTGATGACAAGGCCGTGGAACATTGTGATGGCAGCGGTCATGGAGCATAGTTATGACAGAAGTAATGGAGCATTGTAATCAGAATGGCATTGAGCATTGGTCTGAAATGTTTCATGGATTATTGTGATGAGTGTGGGCATGGAGCATTGTGATGACAAGGGCACGGTACACTGTGATACATGGGTCATGGTGGATTGTAATGACCAGGGCGTGGAGCATTGTGATGAGAAGGGCATCGAGCATTGTGATGACAAGTGTCATGGAGCTTTGTTATGACAAGGGCATGGAGCAATGTGATGAGAGGGTTCATGGAGCATTGTGATGACAATGACATGGAGCATTGTGATGTCAAGGGTCATGGAGCTTTGTGATGTCAAATGTCATGGAGCATTTTGATGACAAGGGTGTGGTGCATTGTGATGAGAAGGGCAGGGAGCATTTTGATGACAGGGTCATGCAGCAATTTGATGAAAAGTGTAATGGAACATTTTGATGACAGGGGTTATAGAACATTGTGATGCCAGGGATCATGGGGCTTTGGGATGAAAAGGGTCACGGAGCATTTTGATGACAGGGGTTATGGAACATTGTGATGACTGGAGTCACGGAGCGTTGTGATGACAGGGGTCATGGAGCATTGTGATAACAAGGGCATGGAGCATTGTGATTACAGAGGTCTTGTTGCTTTGTGATGACAAGCGCATAGAGCATTGTATTGACAAGATCATGGAGAATTCTGCAGACAAAGGCATGGAGCACTGTGATGACAGGTGTCATGGAGCACTATGATGACATGTGTCACGGAGCATTCTGAATACAGGGGTCATGGATCATTGTGATGACAAGGGTCATGGAGCATTGGGCTGAAAATGTTGATGGAGTATTGGAATGACAGTGGTCATGGAGCATTGTGATGACAGAGGTCATGGAGAATTTTGATTTCATTGTGCTGACAATAGCCGGAAGCATTATGATGATGGGCATGATGCATTGTTATGACAGGCTTCATGGACCATTGAGATGAAAAGTGGCATGGAGCATTTTGATTACAGGGGTCTTGGAGCATTGTGATGACAAGGGCATGGAGCATTGTGCTGAGAAAGTCGTAGATCATTGTGATGACAAGGGTCAAAGAGCACTGTGATGAAAAGTTCATGGAACATTGTGGTTAAAAAGGTCACAGAGACTGTTGATGATGAGGTAATGGACCATTGTGATGACAAAGTTCATTAAGCATTGTGATGACTGGAGTCACGGAGCATGGTGATGACAGGGGTCATGGAGCATTGTGATAACAAGGGCATGGAGCATTGGTCTAATATGTTTCATGGATTATTGCGATGACATTTGGAATGGCGCATTGTGATGACAAGGGCATGGAGCATTGTGATGACCAGCTCATGCAGTATTGTGAAGAGAAGTGTCAGGGAGCATTGTGATGACATATGTAATGGCCCATTGTGATGAAAATGGCATGGAGCATTGTGATGCCAAGTTTCATGAAAGATTCTGATGACAAAGGTAATGGAGCATTGTTATGACAATGGCTTGGAGCATTGTGATTACAATGGTCAGGGAGCATTGTGCTGATAAGTGCATGGAGAATTGTGATGACAAGGGTCATGGAGCATTCTGATGACAAGCTTGTGGAGTATTTTGATGACAATGGCACGGAGCATTGTGATGAATACGGCATGGGGCAATGTGATGAAAAAGGCATGCAGCCTTTTCGTGACAGGGTTCAAGGAGCATTCTGACGACAAGTGTCAGGGTGCATTGTGATGACAAGTGTATTGAGAATTGTGATGATAAAAGTCATGGAGCATGGTGATGAAAAGGCCATGGATAATTGTGATGATGATCGTCATGGGGTGTTGTGATTATAAGTGTTAAGGAACATTGTGATCACAAGGCTTTGGAGCATTACGATGACAGAGGTCATGGAGAATTTTGATTTCATTGTGATGACAATAGCCTGAAGCATTATGATGATGGGCATGGTGCATTGTGATGACAGAGTTCATGGAGCATTGAGATGAAAAGGGGCATGGAGCATTGTGATTACAGGGGTCTTGGAGCATTGTGGTGACAAACGCATAGAGCATTGTAATGACAAGGTCATGTAGAATATTCCTGACAAAGGCATGGAGCATTGTGATGACAGGTGTCATGGAGAACTGTGACACAATTGTCACGGAGCATTTTGAATACAGGGGTCATGGATCATTGGGATGACAAGTGCAAGGATCATTGTGATGACAAGGGTCATGGAGCATTGGGCTGAAAATATTCATGGAGCATTGTGATTACAGGAGTCATGGAGCATTTTGATTACAGGGGTCTTGGAGCACTGTGATGACAAGAGTCCCGGATCATTGTGTTGTCACGTGTCATGGAGTGTTGTGATGACAGGGTTCATGGAGCATTGAGATGAATAGGGGCATGGAGCACTGTGTTTACAGGGGTTTTGGAGCATTGCGATGACAAAGGCAAGGAGCATTTTGATGAGATGGCCATAGAACATTCTGATGACATGTGTCATGGAGCTTTGTGATGACAACACCATGGAGCATTGTGATTAAAGGGGTCTTGGAGCATTGTGATGACAAGTGTCATGGAGCCTTGTGATGACAAGGCCGTGGAACATTGTGATGGCAGGGGTCATGGAGCACTGTTATGACAGGGGTAATGGAGCATTGTGATGAGAAGGGCATGCAGCATTGTGATTACAATTTTTATGGAGCATTGTGATGACAAATTTTGGGACCTTTTAGATGAAAAGCGCGTGGCACATTGTGATGACAATGGTCATGGAGCATTTTAATGACAAAGGCATGGAGCATTGTGATGAAAAGGGTCACAGAGCATTGTGATGAAATGTTCATGGAGCATTGTGGATACAAAGGTAACAGAGCCTTGTGATGACGGGGGCATGGACCATTGTGATGACAAATATTATGAAGCACTGTGATGACTGGGGTCACAGAGCATTGTGATGACAGGTGTCATGGAGCATTGTGATGACAAGGTCCTTGAGCATTGTGATGAGATGACCATGGAGACTTGTGATGACAAGTCTCATGGAGCATTCTGATGAAAAGTGGCATGGAGCATTGTGATTACAGTGGTCTTGGAGCATTGTGATGACAAGGGCATGGAGCACTGTGAAGAGAAGGCCATGGAGCATTCTGATGACATACGTCATGGAGCATTGTGCTGAGAAAGGCATAGAACATTGTGATGACAGGGGATAAAGAGCATTGTGAAGAAAAGTTCATGGAGCATTGTGGTTAAAAAGGTCACAGAGACTCTTGATGATGAGGGCATGGACCATTGTGATGACAAAGGTCATGAAGCATTGTGATGACTGGAGTCAGGGAGCATTGTGATGACAGGGGTCATGGAGGATTGTGATAACAAGGGCATGGAGCATTGTGATGACAAGGGCATGGAGCATTGTGATGACCATGTGGTGCAGTATTGTGAAGACAGTTGTCAGGGAGCATTGTGCTGACATATATAATGGCCCATTGTGATGACAATGGCATTGAGCATTGTGATGCCAAGTGTCATGGAGGATTCAGAAGACAAAAGTAATGGAGCATTGTGATGACAATGGCTTGGAGCATTGTGATGACAAGGGTCAGGGAGCATTGTGCTGACAAGTGCATGGAGAATTGTGATGACAAGGGTCATGGAGCATTCTGCTGAAAAGCTTGTGGAGTATTTTGATGACAATGGCATGGAGCATTGTGATGAAAACGGCATGGGGCTTTGTGATGAAAATGGCAATGAGACTTTTCGTGACAGGGTTCAAGGAGCATTCTGACGACAAATGTCAGGGAGCATTGTGATGACAATGTATTGAGAATTGTGATGACAAAGGTCATGGAGCATTGTGATGAAAAGTGCATGGAGTATTGTGATGACAGGCATCATGGAGCGTTGTGATGACAAGTGCTATGGAACATTGTGATCACAAGGGTTTGGAGCATTGTGATGACAGAGGTCATGGATCATTTTGATTTCAAGGAGCATGGAACATTGTGATGACAAGGGCATGAAGCAATGTGATCCCAAGTTTCATGGAGGATTGTGATGACAATTGTAAAGGGGTAATGTGATGACAAGCGCATAGAGCATTGTAATGACAAGGTCATGTAGCATTTTGCTGACAAAGGCATGGAGCATTGTGATAACATGTGTCATGGAGCACAGTGATGACAAGCGTCACGGAGCATTGTGAATAGAGGGGTCATGGAGCATTGGGATGACAAGGGCATGTATCATTGTGATGACAAGGGTCATGGAGCATTGGGTTGAAAAATTTCATGGAGTATTGTGATGACAGGGGTCATGGAGCATTGTGATTACAGGGGTCTTGGAGCATTGTGATGACAAGAGTTCCGGATCATTGTGTTGTCACGTGTCATGGAGTGTTGTGATGACAGTGGTCATGGAGCATTGTGATGATATTGGTCATGGAGCATTGTGATGAGAAGGTCATGGAGCATTGGGCTGAAAATATTCATGGAGTATTGCTATGATATGGGTCATGGAGCATTGTGATGACTAGGGAATGGAGCATGGTGATGACAAGGTCCTGGAGCATTGTGATGAGATGACCATGGAGACTTGTGATGAGAAATCTCATGGAGCATTCTGATGAAAAGGGGCATGGAGCATTGTGATTACAGGGGTCTTGGAGCATTGTGATGACAAGGGTCATGGAGCCTTGTGATGACAAGGCCGTGGAACATTGTGATGGCAGGGGTCATGGAGCATTGTTACGACAGAGTAGTGGACCATTGTGATGAGAATGGCATTGACCATTAGTCTGAAATATTTCATGGATTATTGTGATGAGAGTGGGCATGGAGCATTGTGATTACAACGGCACGGTACACTGTGATACTTGGGTCATGGAGGATTGTAATGACAAGGGCATGGAGCATTGTGATGACAAGTGTGATCGAGATTTGTGATGACAAGGGCATGGGGCAATGTGATGAGAGGGTTCATGGAGCATTGTGATGACAATGACATGGAGCATTGTGATGCCAAGTGTCATGGAGATTTGTGATGACAAATGTCATGGAGCATTTTGATGTCAAGGGTGTGGTGCATTGTGATGAGAAGGGTAGGGAGCATTTTGATGACAGGGTCATGGAGCAATTTAATGAAAAGTGTAATGGAACATTTTGATGACAGGGGTTATAGAACATTGTGATGCCATGTGTCATGGAGCTTTGGGATGAAAAGTGTCACCGAGCATTTTGATGACAGTGGTTATGGAACATTGTGATGTCAGGCTTCATGGACCATTGTGTTGATAAGGGGATGTAGCATTGTTATGACCGGGTTCATGGAACACTGTGATTACAGGGGTGAGGGAGGATTGTGATATCTAGTGATAGATCATTGTGATATCCCAGATGAAAAGGGGCATGGAGCATTGTGATTACAGGGGTCTTGGAGCATTGTGATGAGAAGGGTCATGGAGCCTTGTGATGACAAGGCCATGGAACATCGTGATGGCAGGGGTCATGGGGCATTGTTATGACAGTGGTAATGGAGCATTGTGATATCAAGGGCATGGAATATTTTGATGAGAAGGCCATGGAACATTCCGATGACATGTGTCATGGAGCTTTGTGATGACAAGGGCATGGAGCAATGTGATGAGAGTGTTCATGGAGCATTGTGATTCCAAGGGTCAAGGATCTTTGTGATGGCAAAGGGCATGGGGCATTTTGATGGCAAGTGCGTTGTGCATTGTGATGAGAAAGGCAGGGAGCATTGTGATGACAGGGTCATTGAGCAATTTGATGAAATGTGTCAAGGAACATTTTGATGACAGTTGTTATGGAACATTGTGATGTCAGGGGTCATGGAGCATTTTGATGAAAAGTGTCATGGAGCATTTTGATGACAGATGTTATGGAACATTTTGATGTCAGGGGTCATCAAACATTGTGATGATAAGTGCATGTAGCATTGTGATGACAGGAGTCATGGAACATTGTGATGAGAGGGATGAGGGAGTACTGTGACAAATACTGATGTAGCATTGTGATATCAGTGGTGAGAGAGCATTTTGATGAGAAGTGCATAGAGCATTGTGATGACAAAATTGTGGAGCACTGTGATGACAAGTGCATGGTTCATTGTGATGACATATGTCATGGAGCTTTGTGCTGACAAGCGCATGGAGCATTGTGATGACAAGGGTCATTGAGCATTGTGCTGAGAAAGGCATAGAGCATTTTGATGACAAGGGTCACAGAGCATTGTGATGAAAATTCATGGAGCATTGTTGTTAAACAGGTCACAGAGACAGTTGATGACGAGGACATGGACCATTGTGATGAGAAAGTTCATTAAGCATTGTGATGACAGGAGTCACGGAGCAGTGTGATGACAGGGGTCATGGAGCATTGTGATAACAAGGGCATGGAGCATGGTGATGAGAAGGGCATGGAACATTGGTCTAATAAGTTTCATGAATTATTGCGATGAGAGTTGGAATGGCGCATTGTGATGACAAGAGCATGGATCATTGTGATGAACAGGTCATGCAGTATTGTGAAGACAGGTGTCAGGGAGCATTGTGATGACATATGTCATGGCCCATTGTGATGACAATGGCATGGAGCATTGTGATGCCAAGTGTCATGGAGGATTCTGATGACAAAGGTAATGGAGCTTTGTGATGACAATGGCTTGGAGCATTGTGATGACAAGGGTCAGGGAGCATTGTGCTGACAAGTGCATGGAGATTTGTGATGACACGGGTCATGGAACATTCTGATGACAAGCTTGTGGAGTATTTTGATGACAATGGCATGGAGCATTGTGATGTAAATGGCATGAGGCATTGTGATGAAAAAGGCATGGAGCCTTTTCGTGACAGGGTTCAAGGAGCATTCTGATGACAAGTGTCAGGGAGCATTGTGATGACAAGTGTATTGAGAATTGTGATGACAAAGGTCATGGAGCAGTTTGATGAAAAGGGCATGGAGTATTTTGATGACAGGCATCAGGTAGCCTTGTGATGACAAGTGTTATGGAACATTGTGATCACAAGGGCTTGGAGCATTGTGATGACAGAGGTCATGGATCATTTTGATTTTAAGGAGCATGGGGCATTGTGATGACAAGGGCATGAAGCAATGTGATCCCAAGGTTCATGGAGGGTTGTGATGACAATGGTAATGGAGTATTGTGATGACAAGCACATAGAGCATTGTAATGACAAGGTCATGAAGCATTTTGCTGACAAAGGCATGGAGCATTGTGATGACAGGTGTCATGGAGCACTGTGATGACAAGCGTCATGGAGCATTGTGAATACAGGGGTTATGGAGCATTGGGATGACAAGTGCATGGATCATTGTGATGACAAGTGTCCTGGAGCATTGTGATGACTAGGGAAGGGAACATTGTGATGAAAAGAGTCCCAGATCATTGTACTGTCAGGTGTCATGGAGTGTTGTGATGACAGTGGTCATGGAGAATCGTGATGATATTGGTCATGGAGCATTGCGATGACAAGCGAATGGAGCATGGTGATGACAATATCCTGGAACATTTTAATGAGAAGACCATGGAGACTTCTGATGAGAAGTCTCATGGAGCATTCTGTTGAAAATGGGCATGGAGCATTGTGATGACAAGGGCATGGATCATGGTGATGAGAAGGCCATGGAGCATTCTGATGACATGTGTTCAGGAGGTTTGTGATGACAAGGGCATGGAGCATTGTGATTAAAGGGGTCTTGGAGCATTGTGATGAAAAGGGCATGGATCATTGTGATGAAAAAGGCATGGAGCCTTGTCATGACAGGTTTCAAGGAGCATACTGAAGACAAGTGTCAGGGAGCATTGTGATGACAAGTTTATTGAGCATTGTGATGACAAAAATCATAGAGCACTGTGATGAGAAGGCCATGGATAATTGTGATGATGAGCGTCATGCGGTGTTGTGATGATAAGTGTTATGGAACATTGTGATCACAAGGGTTCGGAGTATTATGATGACAGAGGTCATGGAGCATTTTGATTTCAAGGAGCATGGAGCATTGTGATGACAAGGGTACGGAACACTAAGATACATGGGTCATGCAGGATTGTAATGAGAAGGGCAAGGAGCATTGTGATGAGAAGGGCATCAAGCATTGTGATGAGAAGTATCATGGAGCTTTGTGATGACATGGGCATTGAGCAACGTTATGAGAATGTTCATGGAGCATTGTGATGACGATGACATGGAGCACTGTGATGCCAAGGGTCATGGAGATTTGTGATGACATGTCTTGGAGCATTTTGATGACAAGGGCACGGTGCGTTGTGATGAGAAGGGCAGGGAGCCTTTTGATGCCCGTGTCATGCAGCAATTTGATGAAATATGTAATGGAACATTTTGATGGCAGGGGTTATAGAACAATATGATGTCAGTGGTCTTGGAGCTTTGGAATGAAAAGGGTCATGGAGCATTTTGATGACTGCGGTTATGGAACATTGTGATGTCAGGGGTCATCGAACAATGTGATGATAAGTGCATGTAGCATTGTGATGACAGGAGTCATGGAACATTGTGATAACAGGGTTGACGGATTATTGTGACGAATAGTGATGTAACATTGTGATATCTGTGGTGAGAGAGCATTTTGATGAGAAGTGCATGGAGCATTGTGATGACAAGATTTATGGAGCATTGTGATAAAAAGATTGTGGAGCACTGTGATGACAAGTGCATGGTGCATTGTGATGACATGTGTCATGGAGCATTGTTCTGACAAAGACATGCAGCATTGTGTTGACAAGTGTCACAGATAATTGTGATGAAATGTTCATTGAGCATTGTGGTTACAAAGGTCACAGAGCCTTGTGATGAGTCGGGCATGGAACATTGTGATGAGTCGGGCATAGAACATTGTGATGACAAACGTTATGAAGCATTGTGATGATTGGATTCATGGAGCGCTGTGATGACAGGGGTCATGGAGCATTGTGAGGACAAGGGCATGGAGCATTGTGATGACAGGGGCATGGAGCATTGGTCTGAAAAGTTTCATAGATTATTGTGATGACAGTGGGCATGGTGCATTGTGATGACAAGGGCATGGAGCATTGTGATGAGAAGGTCATGGAATATTGTGAAGACAGGTGTCAGGGAGCATTGTGATGACATATGTCATGGTCCAATGCGATGACAATGGCATGGAGCGTTGTGATGCCAAATGTAATGGAGGATTGTGATGACAAAACCATGGAGCCTTGTGATGAGAATTCTCATGGAGCATACTGATGAAAAGAGGCATGGAGCATTGTGATTACAGGAGTCTTGGAACATTGTGATGAAATGGTCATGGAACATTGTTAGGAGAAGTCCAAGGAGCATTCTGATGGCATGCGTCATTGAGCTTTGTGATGACAAGGGCATGGAGAATTGTGATTAATGGGTCTTGGAGCATTGTGATGAAAAAGGCATGGATCATTGTGATGAAAATGGCATGGAACCTTGTCATGACAGGGTTCAAGGAGCATACAGACAACAAGTGTCAGGGAGCATTTTGATGACAAGTGTATTGAGCATAGTGATGACAAAGGTCATGGAGCATTGTGATGAGAAGACCATGGATAATTGTGATGACGAGCGTCATGGGGCATTGTGATGACAAGTGTTATGGAATATTGTGATCACAAGGGTTTGGAGCATTGTTATGACAGAGGTCATGGAGCATTGTTAATTCATTGTGATGACAATAGCATGAAGCATTTTGATGATGGGCATGGTGCATTGTGATGACAGGGTTCATGGAGCACTGTGATGACAAGCTTAATGGAGCATTGTGAATACAGGGGTTATGGAGCATTGGGATGACAAGGGCATGGATCATTGTGATGACAAGTGTCCTGGAGCATTGTGATGACAAAAATCATAGAGCACTGTGATGAGAAGGCCATGGATAATGGTGATGATGAGCGTCATGGGGTGTTGTGATGATAAGTGTTATGGTATATTGTGATCACAAGGGTTCGGAGTATTATGATGACAGAGGTCATGGAGCATTTTGATTTCATTGTGATGACAATAGCCTGAAGCATTATGATGATGGGCATGGTGCATTGTGATGACAGGGTTCATGGAGCATTGTTATGAAAAGGGGCATGGAGCATTGTGATTACAATGGTCTTGGAGCACTGTGATGACAAGGGCATGGAGCATTGAGATGAGAAGTCCATGCAACATTCTGATGACATGTGTCATGGAGCTTTGTGATGACAAGGGCATGGAGCATTGTGAGTTCAGGGGTCTTGAGAATTGTGATGACAATTGTCATGGAACCTTGTTATAACTAGGCCGTGGAACATTGTGATGGCGGGGGTCATGGTGCATTGTTATGAAAGGGGTAATGGAGCATTGTGATGAGAAGGACATGGAATATTGGTCTGAAATGTTTCATGGATTATTGTGATGTGAGTGGTCATGGAGCACTGTGATGACAAGGGTTCGGAACACTATGATACATGGGTCATGCAGGATTGTAATGACAAGGGCATGGAGCACTGTGATGAGAAGGGCATCGAGCATTGTGATGACAAGTATCATGGAGCTTTGTGATGACAAGGGCATTCAGCAATAATATGAGAAGGTACATGGAGCATTGTGATGACGATGACATGGAGCATTGTGATGCCAAGGGTCATGGAGCTTTGTGATGACAAAAGTCATGGGGCATTTTGATGACAAATGTGTTGTGCATTGTGATGAGAAGGGCAGGGAGCATTTTGATGACCAGGTCATGCAGCAATTTGATGAAATGTGTAATGGAATATTTTGATGGCAAGGGTTATAGAACAATGTGATGTCAGTGGTCTTGGAGCTTTGGAATGAAAAGGGTCATGGAGCATTTTGATGACAGCGGTTATGGAACATTGTGATGTCAGGGGTCATCGAACAATGTGATGATAAGTGCATGTAGCATTGTGATGACAGGAGTCATGGAACATTCTGATAACAGGGTTGAGGGATTATTGTGACGAATAGTGATGTAACATTGTGATATCTGTGGTGAGAGAGCATTTTGATGAGAAGTGCATGGAGCATTGTGATGACAAGGTTTATGGAGCATTGTGATAAAAAGATTGTGGAGCACTGTGATGACAAGTGCATGGTGCATTGTGATGACATGTGTCATGGAGCATTGTTCTGACAAAGACATGCAGCATTGTGTTGACAAGTGTCACAGAGAATTGTGATGAAATGTTCATGGAGCATTGTGGTTACAAAGGTCACAGAGCCTTCTGATGAGTCAGGCATGGAACATTGTGATGAGTCGGGCATAGAACATTGTGATGACAAACATTATGAAGCATTGTGATGACTGGAGTCACGGAGCGCTGTGATGACAGGGGTCATGGAGCATTGTGATGACAAGGGCATGGAGCATTGTGATGAGAAGGTCATGCAGTATTGTGAAGACAGGTGTCAGGGAGCATTGTGATGACATATGTCATGGTCCATTGCGATGACAATGGCATGGAGCATTGTGATGCCAAATGTAATGGAGGATTGTGATGACAAATATAATGGAGCACTGTGATGACTAGGGCTTGGAGCATTATGATGACAAGGGCCATTGAAAATTTTCATGACAAAGTCGTGAAGCATTGTGATGACAAGGTCCTGGAGCATTGTGATGACAAAACCATGGAGCCTTGTGATGAGAATTCTCATGGAGCATACTGATGAAAAGGGGCATAGAGCATTGTGATTACAGGAGTCTTGGAACATTGTGATGAAAAGGGCATGGAACATTGTGAGGAGAAGTCCAAGGAGCATTCTGATGGCATGCGTCATTGAGCTTTGTGATGACAAAGGCATGGAGCATTGTGATTACATGGGTCTTGGAGCTTTGTGATGAAAAAGGCATGGATAATTGTGATGAAAATGGCATGGAACCTTGTCATGACAGTGTTCAAGGAGAATACAGACAACAAGTGTCAGGAAACATTTTGATGACAAGTGTATTGAGCATAGTGATGACAAAGGTCATGGAGCATTGTGATGAGAAGACCATGGATAATTGTGATGACGAGCGTCATGGGGCATTGTGATGTCAAGTGTTATGGAATATTTTGATCACAAGGGATTGGAGCATTGTTATGACAGAGGTCATGGAGCATTTTGATTTCATTGTGATGACAATAGCATGAAGCATTATGATGATGGGCATGGTGCATTGTGATGACAGGGTTCATGGATCATTGAGATGAAAAGGGGCATAGAGCATTGTGATTACAGGGTTCTTGGAGCATTGTGATGAGAAGGGTCATGTAGCCTTGTGATGACAAGGCCATGGAACATCGTGTTGGCCGGGGTCATGGAGTATTGTTATGACAGGTGTAAAGGAGCATTGTGATGGCAAGGGCATGGAACATTGTGATGAGACGGCCATGGAGCATTCTGATGACATGTGTCATGGAGCTTTGTGATGACAAGGACATGGAGAAATGTGATGAGAGTGTTCATGGAGCATTGTGATGACAATGACATGGAGCATTTTGATGCCAAGGGTCATGGATCATTGTGATGACAAAGGTCATGGAGCATTTTGATGGCAAGTGCGTTGTGCATTGTGATGAGAAGGGCAGGGAGCATTGTGATGACAGGGTCATGGAGCAATTTAATGAAATGTGTCATGGAACATTTTGATGACAGGTGTTATGGAACATTGTGATGTCAGGGGTCATGGAGCATTTTGATGAAAGTAGTCATGGAGCATTTTGATGACAGATGTTATGGAACATTGTGATGTCAGGGGTCATCGAACATTGTGATGATAAGTGCATGTAGCATTGTGATGACAGGAGTCATGGAAAATTGTGATGAGTGGGATGAGGGAGTACTGTGACAAATAGTGATGTAGCATTGTGATATCAGTGGTGAGAGAGCATTTTGATGAGATGTGCATGGAGCACTGTGATGACAAGATTGTGGAGCACTGTGATGACAAGCGCATGGTTCATTGTGATGACATGTGTCATGGAGCATTGTGCTGACAAGCGCAAGGAGCATTGTGATGACAAGGGTCATGGAGCATTGTGCTGAGAAAGGCATAGAGCATTTTGATGACAAGGGTCAAAGAGCATTGTGATCAAAATTCATGGAGCATTGTTGTTAAAAAGGTCACAGAGACCGTTGATGACGAGGACATGGACCATTGTGATGAGAAAGTTCATGAAGCATTGTGATGAATGGAGTCACGGAGCATTGTGATGACAGGGGTCATGGAGCATTGTGATAACAAGGGCATGGAACATTGGTCTAATAAGTTTCATGAATTATTGCGATGAGAGTTGGAATGGCGCATTGTGATGACAAGGGCATGGATCATTGTGATGACCAGGTCATGCAGTATTTTGAAGACAGGTGTCAGGGAGCATTGTGATGACATATGTCATGGCCCATTGTGATGACAATGGCATGGAGCATTGTGATGACAAGGGTCAGGGAGCATTGTGCTGACAAGTGCATGGAGATTTGTGATGACACGGGTCATGGAACATTCTGATGACAAGCTTGTGGAGTATTTTGATGACAATGGCATGGAGCATTGTGATGTAAATGGCATGAGGCATTGTGATGAAAAAGGCATGGAGCCTTTTCGTGACAGGTTTCAAGGAGCATTCTGATGACAAGTGTCAGGGAGCATTGTGATGACAAGTGTATTGAGAATTGTGATGACAATGGTCATGGAGCATTTTGATGAAAAGGGCATGGAGTATTGTGATGACAGGCATCATGGAGCGTTGTGATGACAAGTGTTATGGAACATTGTGATCACAAGGGCTTGGAGCATTTTGATGACAGAGGTCATGGATCATTTTGATTTCAAGGAGCATGGGGCATTGTGATGACAAGGGCATGAAGCAATGTGATCCCAATGTACATGGAGGGTTGTGATGACAATGGTAATGGAGTATTTTGATGACAAGCACATAGAGCATTGTAATGACAAGGTCATGAAGCATTTTGCTGACAAAGGCATGGAGCATTGTGATGACAGGTGTCATGGAGCACTGTGATGACAAGCGTCATGGAGCATTGTGAATACAGGGTTTATGGAGCATTGGGATGACAAGTGCATGGATCATTGTGATGACAAATGTCCTGTAGCATTGTGATGACTAGGGAATGGAACATTGTGATGAAAAGAGTCCCGGATCATTGTGCTGTCAGGTGTCATGGAGTGTTGTGATGACAGTGGTCATGGAGAATTGTGATGATATTGGTCATGGAGCATTGTGATGACAAGTGAATGGAGCATGGTGATGACAATGTCCTGGAACCTTTTGATGAGAAGACCATGGAGACTTCTGATGAGAAGTCTCATGGAGCATTCTGTTGAAAAGGGGCATGGAACATTGTGATTACAGGGGTCTTGGAGCATTGTGATGACAAGGGCATGGATCATGGTGATGAGAAGTCCATGGAGCATTCTGATGACATGCGTCCAGGAGCTTTGTGATGACAAGGGCATGGAGCATTGTGATTAAATGGGTCTTGGAGCATTGTGATGAAAAAGGCATGGAGCCTTGTCATGACAGGTTTCAAGGAGCATACTGAAGACAAGTGTCAGGGAGCATTGTGATGACAAGTGTATTGAGAATTGTGATGACAAAAATCATAGAGCACTGTGATGAGAAGGACATGGATAATAGTGATGATGAGCGTCATGGGGTGTTGTGATGATACGTGTTATGGAACATTGTGATCACAAGGGTTCGGAGTATTATGATGACAGAGGTCATGGAGCATTTTGATTTCATTGTGATGACAATAGCCTGAAGCATTATGATGATGGGCATGGTGCATTGTGATGACAGGGTTCATGGAGCATTGATATGAAAAGGGGCATGGAGCATTGTGATTACAATGGTCTTGGAGCATTGTGATGACAAGGGCATGGAGAATTGAGATGAGAAGGCCATGGAACATTCTGATGACATGCGTCATGGAGCTTTGTGATGACAAGGGCATGGAGCATTGTGATTTCAGGCGTCTTGAGCATGGTGATGTCAATTGTCATGGAACCATGTGATGACTAGGCCGTGGAACATTGTGATGGCGTGGGTCATGGTGCATTGTTATGAAAGGGGTAATGGAGCATTGTGATGAGAAGGACATGGAATATTGGTCTGAAATATTTCATGAATTATTGTGATGAGAGTGGGCATGGAGCATTGTGATGACAAGGGTACGGAACACTATAATACATGGGTCATGCAGGAATGTAATGACAGGGCATGGAGCATTGTGATGAGAAGGGCATCTTGCATTGTAATGACATGTGTCATGGAGCTTTGTGATGACAAGGGCATGGAGCAATGTTATGAGAGAGTTCATGGAGCATTGTGATGCCAAGGGTCATGGAGCTTTGTGATGACAAGTCATGGAGCATTTTGATGACAAGGGCATGGTGCATTGTGATGAGAAGGGCAGGGAGCATTTTGATGACCGGTTCATGCATCAATTTGATGAAATGTGTAATAGAACATTTTGATGGCATGGGGTATAGAACATTGTGATGTCAGGGGTTTTGGAGCTTTGGGATAAAGTTGGTCATGGAGCATTTTGATGACAGGGGTTATGGAACATTGTGATGTCAGGGGTCATGGAACATTGTGATGGTAAGCGGATGTAGCATTGTGATGACAGTGTCATGGAACATTGTGATTACAGGGGTGAGGGAGTATTGTGATGACTAGTGATGGAACACTGTGATATATCTTGTGAGAGAGCATTTTGATGAGAAGTGCATGGACCATTGTGATTACATTGTTTATGGAGCATTGCAATGAAAATGTTTTGGACCGTTGTGATGAAATGTGCATGGCACATTGTGATGAAAATGGCCATGGAGCATTGTTCTGACCAAGACATGGAGCATTGTGATGAGAAGGGTCACAGAGAATTGTGATGAAAAGTTCATGGAGCATTGTGGTTACAAGGTCAGAGAGCCTTGTGATGAGTCGGGCATGGAACATTGTGATGACAAATGTAATGAATCATTGTGATGACAGGGGTCATGGAGCATTGTGAGGACAAGGGCATGGAGCATTGTGATGACAGGGGCATGGATCATTGTTCTGACAAGTTTCATAGATGATTGTGATGAGAGTGGGCATGGTGCATTGTGATGACAAGGGCATGGAGCATTGTGATGAGAATGTCATTGAGTATTGTGAAGACAGTTGTCAGGGAGCATTGTGATGACATATGTCATGGTCCATTGTGATGACAATGGCATGGACATTGTGATGCCAAAAGTAATGGAGGATTGTGGTGACAAATATAAAGGAGCATTGTGATGACTAGGGCTTGGAGCATTATGATGACAAGGGCCATTGAAAATTTTCATGACAAGGTCTTGAAGCATTGTGATGACAAGGTCTTGGAGCATTGTGATGACAAAACCATGGATCCTTGTGATGAGAATTCTCATGGAGCATAGTGATGAAAAGGGGCATGGAGCATTGTCATTACAGGGGTCTTGGAACATTGTGATGACAAGGGCATGGAACATTGTGAGGAGAAGTCCAAGGAGCATTCTGATGGCATGCGTCATTGAGCTTGGTGATGACAAGGGCATGGAGCATTGTGATTACATGGGTCTTGGAGCATTGTGATGAAAAGAGCATGGATCATTGTGATGAAAAAAGCATGGAGCCTTGTCATGACAGGGATCAAGGAGCATACAGACAACAAGTTTCAGGGAGCATTTTGATGACAAGTGTATTGAGCATTGTGATGACAAAGCCATGGTGCATTGTGATGACAGGTGTAATGGAGCACTGTGATAACAAGCGTCATGGAGGATTCTGATGACAAAGGTAATGGAGCATTGTGATGACAATGGCTTGGATCATTGTGATTACAAGGGTCACGGAGCATTGTGCTGGCAAGTGCATGGAGAATTGTGTTGACAATGGTCATGGAGCATTTTGACGACTGGGGTTATGGAACATTGTGATGTCAGGGGTCGTGGAACATTGTGATGATAAGGGGATGTAGCATTGTGATGACAGTGTCATGAAACCTTGTTATTACAGGGGTGAGGGAGTATTGTGATGACTAGTGATGGAACATTGTGATATCTCTGGTGAGAGAGCATTTTGATGAGAAGTGCATGGACCATTGTGATTACAACGTTTATGGAGCCTTGCAATGACAAGGTTGTGGACCGTTTTGATGAAATGTGCGTGGCACATTGTGATGACAATGGTCATGGAGCATAGTTCTGACAAAGACATGGAGCATTGTGATGACAAGGGTCACAGAGAATTGTGATGAAATGTTCATAGAGCATTGTGGTTACAAAGGTCACAGAGCCTTGTGATGATGCTGGCATGGATCATTGTGATGACAAACATTATGAAGCATTGTGATGACTGGAGTCACGGAGCATTGTGATGACAGGGGTCATGGAGCATTGTAATGACAAGAGCATGGAGCATTGTTATGACAGGAGAATGGAGCATTCGTGTAACAAATTTCATAGATTATTGTGATGACAGTGGGCATGGTGCATTGTGATGACAAGGGCATGGAGCATTGTGATGAGAAGGTCATGGAGTATTGTGAAGAAAGTTGTCAGGGAGCATTGTGATGATATATGTCATGCTGCATTGTGATGACAATGGCATGGAACATTGTGATGCCGAATGTAATGGAGGACTGTGATGACAAATATAATGGAGCATTGTGATGACTAGGGCTTGGAGCATTATGATGACAAGGGCCATTGAGAATTTTCTTGACAAGGTCGTGAAGCATTGTGATGACAAGGTCCTGGAGCACTGTGATAACAAATCTATGGAGCCTTGTGATGACAAGTCTCATGGAGCATACTGATGAAAAGGGGCATGGAGCATTGTGATTACAGGGGTCTTGGAACATTGTGATGACAAGGGCATGGAACATTGTGAGGAGAAGACCAAGGAGCATTCTGATGGCATGTGTCATTGAGCTTTGTGATGACAAGGGCATGGAGCATTGTGACTACATGGGTCTTGGAGCATTGTGATGAAAAGGGCATGGAACATTGTGATGACAAAGGTCATGGAGCAATGTAATGAGAAGACCGTAGATAACTGTGATGACGAGCCTCATGGGGCATTGTGATGACAAGTGTTATGGAATATTGTGATCACAAGGGTTTGGAGCATTGTTATGACAGAGGTCATGGAGCATTTTGATTTCATTGTGATAAAAATAGCATGAAGCATTATGGTGATGGGCATGGTGCACTGTGATGACAGGGTTCGTGGATCATTGAGATGAAAAGGGGCATGGAGCATTGTGATTACAGGGTTCTTGGAGTGTTGTGATGAGAAGGGTCATGAAGCCTTGTTATGACAAGGCCATGGAACATCGTGATGGCAGGATCATGGAGCATTTTTATGACAGGTGTAATGGATATTTGTGATGGCAAGGGCATGGAGCATTGTGATGAGAAGGCCATGGAGCATTCTGATGACATGTGTCATGGAGCTTTGTGAAGACAAGGGCATGGAGCAATGTGATGAGAGCGTTCATGGAGCATTGTGATGACAAGGACATGGAGCATTGTGATGACAAGGCTCATGGATCCTTGTGATGACAAATGTCATGGAGCATTTTGATGGCAAGGGCGTTGTGCATTGTGATGAGAAGGGCAGGGAGAACTGTGATGACAGGGTCATGGAGCAATTGGATGAAAACTGTCATGGAACATTTTGATGACAGGTGTTATGGAACATTCTGATGTCGGGGGTCATCGAACATTGTGATGATATGTGCATGTAGCATTGTGATGACAGGAGTCATGGAACATTGTGATGACAGGGGTGAGGGAGTATTGTGACAAATAGTGATGTAGCATTGTGATATCAGTGGTGAGAGAGCATTTTGATGAGAAGTGCATGGAGCATTATGATGACAATGTTTATGGAGCACTGTGATGACAAGTTTGTGGAGCACTGTGATGACAAGCACATGGTGCATTGTGATGACATGTGTCGTGGAGCATTGTGCTGACAAGCGCATGGAGCATTGTGAGGCCAAGGGTCATGGAGCCTTGTGCTGAGAAAGGCATAGAGCATTGTGATGACAAAGGTCAAATAGCATTGTGATGAAAAGTTCACAGAGCATTGTGGTTAAAATTGTCACAGAGACTGTTGATGAAGAGGGCATGGACCATTGTGATGACAAAGGACATGAAGCATTGTGATGACTGGAGTCACGGAGCATACTGATGACAGGGGTCATGGAGAATTGTGATAACAAGGGCATGGAGCATTGTGATAACAAGGGCATGGAACATTGGTCTAATAAATTTCATGGATTGTTGCAATGACAGTTGGAATGGTGCATTTTGATGACAAGGGCATGGATCATTGTGATGACCAGGTCATGCTGTATTGTGAAGACATGTGTCAGGGGGCATTGTGATGACATATGTAATGGTCCATTGTGATGACAATGGCATGGAGCATTGTGATGCCAAGTGTCATGGAGGATTCTGATGACAAAAGTAATGGAGCATTGTGATGACAATGGCTTCGAACATTGTGATGACAAGGGTCACGGAGCATTGTGCTGACAAGTGCATGGAGAATTGTGATGACAAGGGTCATGGAGAATTCTGATGACAAGCTTGTGGAGTATTTTGATGACAATGCCATGGAGCATTGTGATGAAAACGGCATGGGGTATTGTGATGAAAAAGACTTGGAGCCTTTTCCTGACAGGGTTCAAGGAGCACTCTGATGACAAGTGTCAGGGAACATTGTGATGACAAGTGTATTGAGAATTGTGATGACAAAGTTCATGGAGTATTGTGATGAAAAGTGCATGGAGTATTGTGATGACAGGCATCATGGAGCATTGTGATGACAAGTGTTATGGAACACTGTGATCACAGGGGTTTGGAGCATTGTGATGACAGAGGTCATGGATCATTTTGATTTCAAGGAGCATGGAGCATTGTAATTACAAGGGCATGAGTCAATGTGATCCCAAGGTTCATGGAGGATTGTGATGACAGTGGAAATGGATTATTGTGATGACCAGCGCATAGAGCATTGTAATGACAAAGTCATGTAGCACTGTGCTGACAAAGGCATGGAGCATTGTGATGACATGTGTCACGGAGCAATATGATGACAAACGTCACGGAGCATTGTGAATGCAGGGATCATGGAGCATTGGGATGACAAGGGCATGGATCATTGTGATGACAAGGGTCATGGAGCACTGGGCTGAAAATGTTCATGGAGTGTTGTGATGACAGGGGTCATGGAGCATTGTGATGAGGAGACCATGGAGACTTGTGATGACAAGTCTAATGGAGCATTCTGATTAAAAGAGGCATGGAGCATTGTGATTACAGGGTCCTTGGAGCATTGTGATGACTAGGGCATGGAGCATTGTGATGAGGAGAACATGGCACATTCTGATGACATGCGTCATTGAGTTATGTGATGACAAGGGCATGGAGCATTGTGATTACAGGGATCTTGGAGCATTGTGATGAAAAGGGCACTGATCATTGAGATGAAAAAGGCATGGAGACTTGTCAGGACAGGGTTCAATGAGCATACTGACGACAAGTGTAAGGGAGCATTGTGATGACAAGTTTATTGAGCATTGTGTTGATAAAGATCTTGAAGCACTGCGATGAGAATGCCATAGCTAATTGTGATGATGAGCGTCATGGAGTGTTGTGATGATAAGTGTTATGGAACATTGTGATCACAAGGGTTTGGAGCATTATGATGACAGAGGTCATGGAGAATATTGATTTCATTGTGATGACAATAGCCTGAAGCATTATGATGATGGGCATGGTGCATTGTGATGACAGGATTCATGGAGCATTGAGATGAAAATTGGCATGGAGAATTGTGTTTACAGGGGTCTTTTAGCATTGTGATGACAAGGTCATGGAGCATTGTGAGGAGAAGGCCATGGCGCATTATGATGACATGCATCATGGAGCTTTGTGATGACAAGGGCATGGAGCATTGTGATTACAGGGGTCTTCAGCATTGTGATGACATGTGTCATGGATCCTTGTGATGACTAGGCGTTGGAACATTGTGATGGCAGTGGTCATGGTGCATTGTTATGACAGAGGTAATGAAGCATTGTGATGAGAAGGGCTTGGAACATTGGTCTGAAATGTTTCATGGATTATTGTGATGAGAGTGGACATGGAGCATTGTGATGACAAGGGTACGGAACACTATGATACATGGGTCATGCAGGATTGTAATGACAAAAGCATGGAGCATTGTGATGAGAAAGGCATCAAGCATTGTGATGAAAAGTGTCATGGAGATTTGTGATGACAAGGGCATTGAGCAACGTTATGAGAGGGTTCATGGAGCATTGTGATGACAATGGCATGGAGCATTGTGATGCCAAGGGTCATGGAGCTTTGTGATGACAAAAGTCATGGAGCATTTTGATGACAAGTGTGTTGTGCAATGTGATGAGAAGGGCAGGGAGCATTTTGATGAGAGGGTCATGCAGCAATTTGATGAAATGTGTAATGGAATATTTTTATGGCAGGGGATATAGAACATTGTGATGTCAGGGATCTTGGAGCTTTGGGATGAAAAGGGTCATGGAGCATTTTGATGACAGGGGTTATGGAACATTGTGATGTCAGGGGTCATGGAACATTGTGATTATAAGAGGATGTAGCAGTGTGATGACAGGGTCATGGAACATTGTGATTACAGGGGTGATGGAGTATTGTGATGACTAGTGATGGAACACTGTGATATCTCTGTTGGGAGAGCATTTTGATGAGAAGAGCATGGAGCATTGTGATTCCAAGCTTTATGGAGCATTGCAATTCCAAGGTTGTGGACCGTTGTGATGAAATGCACGTGGAACATTGTGATGATAATTGTCATGGAGCATTGTTCTGACAAAGACATGGAGCATTGTGATGACAAGGGTCACAGAGAATTTTGAAGAAAAGTTCATGGAGCATTGTGGTTACAAATGTCAAAGAGCCTTGTGATGACGCGGGCATGGACCATTGTGATGACAAACGTTATGAAGCATTTTGATGACTGGAGTCACGGAGCATTGTGATGACAGGGGTCATGGAGCAATGTGATGACATGTGTCATGGAGCATTGTGCTGACAAGCGCATGGAGCATTGTGATGACAAGGGTCATGGAGCATTGTGCTGAGAAAGGCATAGAGCATTGTGATGACAAGGGTCAAAGAGCATTGTGATGAAAAGTTCATGGAGCATTGTGGTTAAAATGGTCACAGAGACTGTTGATGATGAGGGCATGGATCATTGTGATGACAAACGTCATGAAATATTGTGATGACTGGAGTCATGGAACATTTTGATGACAGGGGTCATGGAGCATTTTGATAACATGGGCATGGAGCATTGTGATGTCAAGGGCATGGAGCATTGGTCTAATAAGTTTCATGGATTATTGCGATGACAGTTCGAATGGCGTATTGTGATGACAAGGGCATGGAGCATTTTGATGACCAGCTCAAGCAGTATTGTGAAGACCTATGTCAGGGAGCATTGTTATGACATATGTAATGGCCCATTGTGATGACAAGGGAATGGAGCACTGTGATGACAATGTCCTGGAGCACTGTTATGTGAAGATCATGGAACCTTGTGATGACAATTCTCATGGAGCATTCTGATGAAAAGGCGTAGGGAACATTGTGATTACAGGGGTATTGGAGCATTGTGATGACAAGGGCATGGAAAATTATGATAAGAAGACCATGGAGCATTCTGATGACATGCGTCATGGAGCATTGTGATGACACTTGCAAGGAGCATTGTGATCAAAGGTGTCTTGGAGCATTGTGATGAAAAGGGCATGGATCATTGTGATGAAATAGGCAAAGAGCCTTGTCATGAAAGAGTTCAAGGTGCATACTGAGGGCAATAGTCAGAGAGCATTGTGATGACTAGTGTATTGAACATTGTGATGACAAAATCATGGTGCATTGTGATGAGAAGACCATGGATAATTGTGCTGACCAGCGTCATGGGGCATTGTGATGACAAGTGTTATGGAACATTATGATCACAAGGGTTTGCAGCATTGGGAGGACAGAGGTCATGGAGCATTTTGATTTCATTGTGATGACAATAGCATGAAGCATTATGATGATGGGCATGGTGCATTGTGATGACAGCGTTCATGGAGCATTGTGATGAAAAGTGGCATGGAGCATTGGTCTGACAAGTTTCATGCATTATTGTGATAAGAGTGGCCATGGCACATTTTGATGACAAGGGCATGGAGCACTGTGATGACAAGGTCATGGATTATTGTGAAGAAAGGTGTCAGGGAGCATTGTGATGACAAGGGCATGGAGCATTGTGATATCAAGGGCCATTGATCATTTTAATGTCCAGGTCGTGAAACATTGTGATGAACAGCGCATGGAGCTTCCTATGACAGGGGTCATGGAGCATTGCAATGACAAGTGCATGGAGTATTGTGATGACAAGAGCATATATCATTTTGATGTGAAGTGCCATGGAGCATTGTAATGACAAGGTCGTGGAGAATTCTGAGGACAAGGGACATGAAGCTTTGAGATGACAAGGCATGGAGCATGGTGATGGCAAAACTGTGGAGCATTGTGATGAGAAGACCTTGGGTAATTGTGGTGTCGAGCATCATGGAGCACTGTAATGACAAGGGGCATGAAGCATTTTGATGACAGGTGTCATGGAGCAATCTGATGACAAGGGCATGGAAAATTGTGATGACAAGTGCATTGAGCATTGTGATGACAAGTGCATGGAGCATTGCAATTTCAAGTGTATGGAGAATTGTGATGACAAGAGCATGCAATATTTTGATGAGAAGTGTCATGTAGCATTGTGATGACAAGGACGTGGAGAATTGTAATGACAAGGGACATGGAGCATTGTGATAACCAGGGCATGGAGCACTGTGATGACAGGGGCCATGGAGCATTATTATGACAAGGCCATGGTGCATTCTGACATAAGATATCACTTATGAAGGGAATGTAATCATGGCTACATATGAACTGAATTAGGGAAGAGAACAGAGTCTCAGATATAGAAAACACTCTAACGCTTGCTTAAGGGGAAAGACAGGTGGGGAGATGCACAAAAAAAAGTTTGATATTAGCACAGGTACCGTTCCATAATCCAAAAACAGAAGAGACAAGCCCTACTCCTTCCTCAGTGAACGGAACTCAACATCCTTATTCCCCGCAGAGAAATATATCTGACTAGTAAGAATTTTAAAACCTATGTATTGATATGTCTCCGTAAGGGAACTAAGTGTGTCTAGAACGACATAAACATGGCAGTGAGAATAAGCTCAAACCCACTATAAAAATGAATTTCAAAACAAAACATAAAAACAGTAAAATTCTTACACAATACCTTCAGGGGTTCTGATGAAACCTGGAATGACCCTATCTGCAATGACAGCTGGATGTGGCATAAGGATGGACACATGGGACTGAGAAGATTGGTAAGATTGGTGAGCAAATGCAGACCCTTTAAAGCAATAATGCATGGCACACATTCCATGGGTCCCAAATCTCCAGTTTGAAGGGAATATTACTACAGCTATAACATGTACGGGAAACCTAGAGAATGGACAAACTGTGAATATGAAAGGTCTCTAAAACTCAACGAATAGAACCTCTCGTGGTGCTATGCACTGACTTTCCAAATGCTTTACTATCAATCTCCCAGCTTGGAGAGACAGCACCTTTAACCTCCTGGTTCCCACAGGTTGCCAATGTGGCAGAGGATGAAAGGGAATAGAGAGAACCAATGAAAGAGTAGCTGTTAGGCATTTGGACGTTCACATGTCACTCTTATTTCCCGGGAGGAAGAAGAATTAACTAAAGTCTCAGCCACACACTGGGAACCAGTATAGGTCCTGAACCAAAATTTGGACTTGCGTTCAGCTCACAAAAAACAAGTTAAATAATTGAGCTCAGGGGCACAGCAATTCACTAACAGGCAGAGTAATAAAGGACAACTATCGCCCAAAAATCTGTTGAGGGAAGGCAACGAGGCGGACTTGAAAGTGAGGCAGAATAGCAGGAAGCAGATTTCAAGAGGTACGTTGGAATCGCCTGTAAAGCACAGGAAGAGGGGCACAACTTCTACAATGATGCACTTGGCCAAAAAGGGCGTATGTGTTTTCTCCTGAATATATTCA
Organism: Mesoplodon mirus; assembly: GCF_964341445.2. Taxonomy (NCBI): domain Eukaryota; kingdom Metazoa; phylum Chordata; class Mammalia; order Artiodactyla; family Ziphiidae; genus Mesoplodon; species Mesoplodon mirus. Next base: position 103,372 of record NW_028295644.1, on the reverse strand, counting down.
GGAGAAAACGCATACGCCCTTTTTGGCCAAGCAAGCAAGCGGGCAATGCAAATCTGCACTACAAAGAAGTATCACTTCCCACCGGTCAAAAGGGACATCCACACAATGGGTAAAATCCAGAAAGGCAAGAGAGACCCTGGAGAACAGGGAGCCTTGTTATGCTGATGGGCGGGATGTAAATTGCCAACTGCCTCTCTGGAGGTGTGCATTGTGTTCCCTAAACCAAGTAAACAACAGAGCTACAGAGCGAAGGGCACTTCCATTCTAGGGAATATATCTTGGGAAAACTGAAAATCAATAAGACAGAGCCATTCCAAAATTTAGGGCTGCACTGCTTACAAGAACCTCAACTTGGGTACACTTTAAATATCCCAGGAAAGATAAAAACGGTTCAAAAATTATGTTACTTACATACAATGGAATATACCTCAGCCATGAAATCAATGTCATAAGACCAGTAGCAGTAAAATGAGTGGATTCAGGTACGATGATTCTAAGTGAAATAAGTCACACAGAAAAAGAAGCTTATCATAAGATATCACTTATGAAGATCCTGTAAACATGGCTACACATGAACTGAGTTAGGAAAGAGAAGAGTGTCTCACATTTAGAAAACACTCTTATGCCTGCTTAAGGGTGAAGGAGAGTTGGGGTGATGCATAAAACTAGAGTTTGATATAAGCACAAGTACCGTTCCAAAAACCAACTATGGAATAGACAAGACCTACACATTCCTCACTGAAAGGGACTCAAAACCCCATATTTCCCGCAGAGGAATATATCTGACTAGTAAGAATCTTAAAACCTATGTATTGATATGTCTCCGTAAGGGAACTAAGTGTGTCTAGAACGACATAAACATGGCAGTGAGAATAAGCTCAAACCCACTATAAAAATGAATTTCAAAACAAAACATAAAAACTGTAAAATTCTTACACAATACCTTCAGGGGTTCTGATGAAACCTGGAATGACCCTATCTACAGTGACAGCTGGATGTGGCATAATGCTGGTCACTTGGGACTGAGAGGATTGGTGAGATTGGGTGAAAATATGCAGACCCTTTAAAGCAATAATGCCTGCCACGCATTCCATGGTTCCCAACTCTCCAAGTAGAAGGGAATATCACTACAGTTATAACATGTATGGGAACCTAGAGAATGGAAACCATCTGATGGTGAAAGGTTTCTAAAACTCTACTACTTTTTTTCTCTCCTTGTGCTCCAGTTTGACATTCCAACTGCTTTACTATCAATCTCCCAACTTGGAGAGTCAGGCCCTATAACCTCCTGGTTTGAACAGCTGGCAAATTGTGCAGAGGATATAAGGGAACAGAGAGAACCAATGAGAGAGGAGCTGTAGGCATTTGGACAGCCACATTTCCCTCTAATTTCCCGTCATGAAGAGGAATTAACCAAAGACTCAGCCTGCCCCCCCCCAGAACCAGTATAGGTCCAGAAGCAAAACTGTGGATTTGCGGTCAGCTCACAAAAACGCGAGTTGAAAAATGGAACACAGGGCCACAGCAATTCACTAACATGCAGAGTTATAAAGGACTACTCTCTTCCAAAAATCTGTTGAGGGAAAGCCACGAGGCGGAAGTGAAAATGAGGCAGAGTGGCATGAAACACATTTCAAGAGGTACATTGGAATCGCCTTTAAACACAGGAAAAGCATCACAACTTCGAAAATAATGGAAATGGTCATAAAGGGCATGTGGGTTTTCACGTGAATATATTCAGGAGAAAACGCATATGCCCTTTTCGGCCAAGCAAGCAAGCGGGCAATGCAAATCTGCATTACAAAGAACTATCACTTTCCACCAGCCAAAAGGGATATCCGCAAAATGTGTAAAAACCAGACAGGCAAGACTGGCACTGGAGAACAGGGAGCCTTGTTATGCTGATGGGCGGGATGTAAATTGCCAACTGCCTCTCTGGAGGAGTGCGTTGTGTTCCCTAAAACAAGTAAACAACAGAGCTACAGAGCCAAGGGCACTTCCAGTCTAGGGAATATAGCTTGGGAAAACTGAAAATTAATAAGACAGATCCACACCAAAATTCAGGGCTGCAATGATTACAAAAACCTCAACTTGGGTACACCTTAAATATCCCAGGAAAGACAAAAATGGTTCAAGAAATTGTGGTACTTACGTATGACGGAATATCCCTCAGCCATGAAATCAATGTCATAAGACCAGTAGCAGCAAAATGAGTGGATTCAGGTACGATAATTCTAAGTGAAATAAGTCACACAGAAAAATAAAATTATCATAAGATATCAATGATGAAGATCCTGTAAACATGGCTACACATGAACTGAGTTAGGAAAGAGAAGGGAGTCTCACATTTAGAAAACACCCTTATGCCTTCTTAAGGGGGAAGGAGGGTTGGGGTGATGCATAAAACCAGAGTTTGATATTAGTACAGGTACAGTTCCAAAAACCAAATAAGGAATAGACAAGACCTACACCTTCCTCAGTGAAAGGGACTCAACACCCCATATTCACCACAGAGTAATATATCTTACTAGTAAGAATCTTAAAACCTATGTATTGATATGTCTCCGTAAGGGAATCAAGTGTGTCTAGACTGGCATAAAAATGGCAGTGAGAATCAGCTCAACCCACTATAAAAAGGAATTTCAAAAACAAAACAAAAAAAAACAGGGAAATTCCTAAAAATTCCTTCAGGGCCTCTGATGAAACCTGGAATGACCCTATCTACAATGACAGCTGGATGTGGCATAAGGCTGGACACTTTGGACTGAGAGGATTGTTGAGATTGGGTGAGCAAATGCAGACACTTTAAAGCAATAATGAGTGGCACCCATTCCATGGGTCCCAACTCTCCAGGTTGAAGGGAATATTACAACAGCTATAACATGTACGGGAAACCTAGAGAATGGACACACTGTGAATACGAAAGGTTTCTAAAACTCAATTAATAGTCCCTCTCCTGGTGCTCCGGTTTGACTTTCCAACTGCTTTACTATCAATCTCCCAACATAGAGAGACAGCCCCTTTAACCTCCTGCTTCTCACAGGTTGCCAATTTGGCAGAGGATGAAAGGGAAGAGGGAGAACCAATGAGAGAGTAGCTGTTAGGCATTTGGACCGGCAAATGTCACTCTAATTTTCCGGCCGAAAGAAGAATTAACCAAAGTCTCAGCCACCCACCGGACACCAGTATAAGTCCTGAACCAAAATTTGGACTTGCATTCAGCTCACAAAAAACGAGGTGAATAATGGAGCTCAGTGGCACAGCAATTCACCAAATGGCAGAGTAGTAAAGGACAACTCTCGTCCAAAACTCTGTTGAGGGAAGGTTAAGAGGCACACGTGAAAGCGAGGCAGAATAGCAGGAAACAGATTTCAAGAGGTATGCTGGAATCGCCTTTAAAGCACGGGAAGAGGGGCTCAACTTCGACAATGATGCACTTGGCCAAAAAGCGTGTATGAGTTTTCTCCTGAATATATTCAGGAGAAAACATATACACCCTTTTTGGCCAAGCAAGCAAGCGGGCAATGCAAATCTGCACTACAAATAAGTATAACTTCCCACAAGTCAAAAGGGATATCCACAAAATGGTTAAAAACCAGAAAGGCAAGACAGGCCCTGGCGAACTGGGAGCCTTGTTATGCTGATGGGTGGGAGGCAAATTGCCAACGGCCTCTCTGGAGCAGTGCATTGTGTTCCCTAAAACAAGTAAACAACAGAGCTACAGAGCCCAGGGCACATCCAGTCTACATAAGATACCTTGGGAAAACTGAAAATCAATAAGACACAGCCACCCCAATATTTAGGGGTGCACTGCTTACAAGACCCTCATCTTGGATTCACCTTAAATATCCCAGGAAAGATAAAAATGGTACAAAAATTTGTGGTACTTACGTCCGATGAAATATCCCTCAGCCACGAAGTCAATGCCATAAGACATGTAGCAGCAAAATGAGTGGATTCAGGTACGATGATTCTAAGTGAAATAAGTCACACAGAAAAATAAAGTTATTGTAAGATATCACTTATAGAGATTCTGTAAACATGGCTACACATGAACTGAGTTAGGAAAGAGAACAGAGTCTCACATTTAGAAAACACTCTTATGCCTGCTTAAGGGGGAAGGAGAGGTGGGGTGATGCATAAAACCCAGAGTTTTATATAAGCACAGGTACCATTCAAAAAATCAAATACGGAATAGACAAGACCTACACCTTCCTCAGTGAAAGGGACTCAAAACCCCATATTTCCCTCAGAGGAATATATCTGACTAGTAAGAATCTTATAACCTATTTATTGATATGTCTCCATGAGGGAATCAACTGTGTCTAGACTGGCATAAACATGGCAGTGAGAATCAGCTCAAACCCATTATAAAAAGGAATTTCAGACACACAAAAAAAACAGGAAATTCTTTACAATTTCTTCATGGTCTCTGACGAAACCTGGAATGACCCTATCTACAACGACAGCTGGATTTGGCATAAGGCTGGACACTTGGGACTGAGAGTTTTGGTGAGATTGGGTGAGCAAATGAAGACCCTTTAAAGCAATAATGCATGACCCCCCTTCCATGGGTCCCAACTCTCCAGGGTGAAGGAAATATTACTACAGCTATAACATGTATGGGAAACCTAGAGAATGGACACACTGTGAACATGAAAGGTCTCTAAAACTCAACAAATAGTCCCTCTGCTGGTGCTCTGGTTTGACTTTCCAACTGCTTTACTATCAATCTCCCAGGTTGCAGAGACTGCACTTTTAACCTCCTGGTTCGCACAGGTTGCCAATTAGGCAGAGGATGAAAGGGAAGAGGGAGAACCAATGAAAGAGTAGCTGTTAGGCATTTGGACGCGCACATGTCACTCTTATTTCCTGGAGGAAGAATAATTAACTAAACTCTCAGCCACCCACTGGGAACCAGTATAGGTCCTGAACCAAAATATTGGACTTGCATTCAGCTCACAAAAAACGAGTTAAATAATTGATCTCAGAGGCAAAGCAATTCACAAACAGGCAGAGTAATAAAGGACAAATATCGTCCAAAAATCTGTTGAGGGTAGGCAACGAGGCGGACTTGAAAGCGAGGCAGAATAGCAGGAAACAGATTTCAAGAGGTACGTTAGAATCACCTTTAAAGCACAGGAAGAGGGGCACAACTTCGACAATGATGCACTTGGCCAAAAAGGGCGTATGCGTTTTCTCCTGAGTATATTCAGGAGAAAACACATACGCCCTTTTTGGCCAAGCAAGCAAGCGGGCAATGCAAATCTGCACTACAAAGAAGTATCACTTCCCACCTGTCAAAAGGGACATCCACAAAATGGGTAAAATCCAGAAAGGCAAGACAGGCCCTGGAGAACAGGGAGCATTGTTATGCTGATGCACGGGATGTAAATTGCCAACTGCCTCTCTGGAGGTGTGCATTGTGTTCCCTAAACCAAGTAAACAGCAGAGCTACAGAGCCAAGGACACTTCCAGTCTAGGGAATATATCTTGGGAAAACTGAAAATCAATAAGACAGAGCCACCCCCAAATTACGGGCTGCAATGCTTACAAGAACCTCAACTTGTGTATACCTTAAATATCCCAGGAAAGACAAAAATGCTTCAAGAAATTTTGGTACTTATGTACGATGGAATATCCCTCAGCCATGAAATCAATTTCATAAGGCCAGTAGCAGCAAAATGAGTGGATTCAGGTACGATGATTCTAAGTGAAATAAGTCACACAGAAAAAGAATCTTATCATAAGATATCACTTATGAAGTTCCTATAAACATGGCCTCACATGAACTGAGTTAGGAAAGATACCAGAGTAACGAATCTTGTCTTAAGATATCACTCATAGCGGGAGTGTACACATGGCTACACATGAACTGATTTACAAACACAACGGAATCACACATTTAGAAAACAATCTTCTGCCTGCTTAAGGGGAAAGGCGAGGTGGGGTGATGCATAAAATCACAGTTTTAAATTAGCACTGATACCGTTACATAAACCAATTATGTAATAGACAACACCTACTCCTGCCACAATGAACTGGACTCAACACACCCTATTCATTCCAGAGGAATATGTCTGACTCTCAGTATTTTAAAACATATGTATTCTCATGTCTCCATAAAGGAATCATGTGTGTGTATAACGGCATGAACAGAACACTGAAATTCAGTTAAAACCACTTATAAAAATAAATTTCAAAAGCAAAATGCAAAAACCGTGAAACAGTGAGAAAGTCTTAAAAAATACGTTCAGGGCCTGTGATGCAACCTGGATTGACCACCTTTACACCCACAGCTGGATGAGACATAAGACTGGACACTTGGGGCTGAGAAGATTGCTGAGGTTGTGTGAGCAAAAGAACACCACTTAGAGCAATACTGTGTGCTACCCATTCTAGTGGTCCCAACTCTCCAGGTTTAAGGGAATCTTCCTCCAGTTAAAACATGCATGGGAAACCCAGTGGATGGTACACTGTGTAATTGGGAAAGTTTTCTAAAAGGTACCTCATTTTTCCTTTTGTCGTGCTTGGCTTCGCCATTCCATCTGCATTACTCAAAATCTCCCCACTTGGAGTGTCAGCGCCTTTACCCTCCCGTTATGCACAGTTTGCAAATTGTGCAGAGGATGAACATGAAGAGGGGGAATAAATGAGAGATTAGCTGTAGGTGTTTGGATGGGCACATGTCACTCTAGTTTCCCACCAGGAAGAAGAATTAACCAAAGGCTCAGCCTGAAGGCCTGGAACCAGACTAGGGCCTAAAGCCATCCTGCGGTATTGCAGCCAGCTCACAAAGAGGCGAGTTGAAAAATGGAAATCAGGGGCACAGCAATTCACAAACTAGCAGAGTTATAAAGGACAACTATCATCCAGAAATATATTGAGGAAAGGCAGTGAAGAGGATTTGAATGCAAGGCAGAATTGAAGGAAACAGATTTCAAGAGGTAGATTGGAGTCGTCTTTAAAGCACATGAAAAGCGACAGAATTCCGACAATGTTGCCCTTGGCTGAAAAGGGAGTATGTGTATTTTCTTGAATATATTCGGGAAAAAATGCATACGCCCTTTTTGGCTAAACAAGCCATCAGGCATTGCAAATCCACACTACAGAGAAGTGTCCCTTACCTCCAGTCAAAAGGGCCATCCACAAATAGTGTAAAAACCACAAATGCAGGACAGGCCATGGAGAAAAGGGAGCCTGGTTACGCCGATGGACAGGATGTAAATTGCCAACAGCCTCTCTGGAGAACTGTATGTTGTATTCTAAAACAGAGCTACAGAGCACAGCACACTTCCACTCATGGGCGTGTATTTTGGGAAAACTAAAAATCCATAACACAGAGCCAGCCCAAACTTTAGGGCTGCTCTGTTTACAAGAACCTCGACTTCAGTACACTTTAAGTATCCCAGGAAAGGAAAGAAAATGGATATAGATATTGTGGTACTCATATACAATGGAATGTCACTCAGACATAAAATCAATGTCATAAGGCCAATAGCAGCTTAATGAGTGGCTTTAGGTACGATGATGCTAAGTGAAATGAGCCACAAAGTAAAAGAAACTTATTGTAATATATCACTTATAGAGGGAATGTAAACATGGCTACACATGAACTGAATTTCAAAAGAGAACAGAGTTACACATTTAAAAAACACACTTATGCCTCCTTAAGGGGAAAGGTGACGTGGGGTGATGTGTAAAAGCAGAGTTTGAAATTAGCACAGATCCCATTCCATATACCAAATATGTAATAGACAAGACCTACTCCTTTCTCAATGAACTGGACACAAAACACCCTATTCACTGAAGAGGAATATATCTGACTGGTAATAAACTTGAAACCTATGTATTTATATGTCTCCATAATGGAATCAAGTGTATGTAGATTGGCATAAACACAGATCAATGGAACAGGACAGAAAGCCCAGAGATAAACCTACATACCTATGGCTATCTCATCTATGACAAAGGAGCTAAGGATATACAATGGAGAAAAGACAGTCTCTTCAGTAATTGGTGCTGGGAAAACTGGACCCCTACACATAAAAGAATGAAATTAGAACACTCCATAACACCATACACAAAAATAAACTCTAAATTGATTAGAGATCTAAATATAAGACCAGACACTATAAAACACTTAGAGGAAACCATAGGCAGAACACTCTATGACATAAATCACAGCAAGATCCTTTTTGACCCACCACTTAGAGAAATGGAAATAAAAACAGAAATCAACAAATGGGACCTAATGAAACTTAAAAGCTTTTACACAGTACAGGAAAACATAAACAAGATGCAAAAACAACCCTTAGAATGGGAGAAAATATTTTCAAATGAAGCAATTGACAAAGGATTAATCTCCAAACTTTACAAGCACCACATGTAGCTCAATATCACAAAAACAAACAACCCAATCCAAAAACGGGCAGAAGACCTAAATAGACATTTCTCCAAAGAAGATATACAGATTACCAAGAAACACATGAAAGGATGCTGAACATCACTAATCATTAGAGAAATGCAAATCAAAACTACCCTGAGGTATCACCTCACAGCAGTCAGAGTGGCAATCATCAAAAAAATCTACAAAACAATAAACGCTGGAGAGGCCTTTATTGGAGAAAAGGGAACACACTTGCACTGTGGGTGGGAATGTAAATTGATATGGGCACTAGGGAGAACAGTACGGAGGTTCCTTTAAATAACTAACAATAGAAGTACCATACGACACAACAATCCAACTACTGGACATTTGCCTTGTGAAAACCATAATTCAAAAAGAGTTATGTACAAAAATGTTCATTGCAGCTCTATTTGCAATAGCCAGGACATGGAAGCAACCTAAGTGTCCATCGACAGATGAATGGATAAAGAAGATCTGGCACATATATACAATGGAATATTACTCAGCCAAAAAAAGAAGCAAACTGAGCTATTTGTACTGAGGTGGATGGACTTAGAATCTGTCCTACACAGTGAAGTAAGTCAGAAAGGGAAAAACAAATACTGTATGTTAACAGAGATATACGGAATCTAATGAAGAAAAAAAAAAGATTTTGAAGAACCTAGTGGCAGGACCGGATTAAGGACACAGACATAGAGAAAGGACTTGAGGACACCGGAAGGGGGATGGGTAAGCTGGGACGAAGTGAGAGAGTGGCATGGACATAAATACATTACCAAATGTAACACCGATAGCTACTGAGAATCAGCCACATAGAACAGGGAGATCAGCTTGGTGCTCTGTGAGCACATAAAGGGGTGGGATATGGAGTGTGGGAGGGAGATGCAAGAGGGAGGGGATCTGGTGATATTTGTATATGTATAGCTGATTCACTTTGTTATACAGCAGAAACGAACACTCCATTGTAAAGCAATTATACTCCAATAAACGTGTAAAAGGAAAAAAAAAAAAAGAAAGAAAGAAAGCCCAAGGATAAACCTACACACCTATGGTCAACTAATCTATGACAAAGGAAGCAAGACTATACAATGGAGATAAGACAGTCTCTTCAATCATTGGTGCTGGGAAATATGGACAGCTACATGTAAAAGAATGAAATTAGAACACTCCCCAACACCATACATAAAAATATTTTCAAAATGGATTAGAGACCTTAATGTAAGACCAGGCAGTATAAAACTCTGAGAGGAAAACTTACGAAAGATACTCTGACGTAAATCACAGCAAGATGTTTTTTGATCCACCTCCTATAGTAATGAAATAAAAAAGAAAACTAAACAGATGGGACCTAATGAAACGTAAAAGCTTTTGCAAAACAAAGGAAACTACAATCAAGACGAAAAGACAACCCTCAGAATGGCAGAAAATATTTGCAAACGAATCAGTGGACAAATGATTAATCTCCAATATATATAAACAGCTCATGCAGCTCAATATTAATAAAACAAACAACCCAATACAAAAATGGAAGAAGATCTAAATAGATATTTCTTCCAAGAAGACATAGAGATGGCCAGTACACACATGAAAATCTGCTCAACATCACTAATTATTAGAGAAATGGAAATCAAAACTACAATGAGGTATCACGTCAAATCATCAGAAAATCTACAAACAACAAATGCTGGAGAGGGTGTGGAGAAAAGGAATATTATTCCACTATTGTTGGGAATGTAAATCGATACAGTCTCTATGGAGAACAGTATGGAGGTTCCTTTAAAAAATTAAAAATAGAATTACCATATAATCCAGCAATCCCACTACTGGGCATATACCCAGAGAAAACCATAAATCAAAAAGACACATTCACCACAATGTTCATTGCAGCACTATTTACAATAGCCAGGTAATGAAAGCAACCTAAGTGCCCACAGACAGACGAATGGATAAAGATATGGTACATATATATAATGGAATATTACTCAGCCATACATAGGAATGAAATTGGGTCATTTGTAGAGACCTTGATGGATCTAGAGACTGTCATACAGAGTGAAGTAAGTCAGAAAGAGAAAAACAAATATTGTATATTAATGCATATATGTGGAACCTAGAAAAATGGTACAGATGAACCAGTGTGCAGGGCAGAGATAGAGACACAGATGTAGAGAACAAACATATGGACACCAAGGGGGGAACACCATGTGAGGTTGGTGGTGGGATGAATTGGGAGACTAGGATTCACATGTGCACACTTATATGTATAAAATAGATATCCAATAAGAACCTGCTGTATAAAATGAATAAATAAATTTTAAAAAATTAAAAATAAATAAATAACATTTAATAAAATTAAACAGAAAATAAGTTTTTCCCTTCATATAGATGTCTTTATATTAACGCATTATTTCCATGTTTATATCTCCAAATTTAAAAAAAAGAGGAATAAATAAAATCTACCTTGAACCAAAAAGAAAAAAAGAAAAAAAAAAAAAAAAAAAACAGAACCCACCAGTTATACAGAGGAAAATCGGATAAGGGCACTTGCTCCAGTGGTAAAAAATTCTTAAGTTGGTCAGAGTTGGGAAATCGTCTCCAATGCAGTCAGCAGCACTCCCCCCCACAAGGAGCATCCTCATTGCAAAGCTGGGGGACTGTGTCGAGGCGTCTGTGAGTAAATGTGAGCTGAGCCCCAGTCCTGCTGCAGCTGAACTCTTCCCACCCTTTCCAGGTAAAACACCTGAATATGTACAAGCACTTGCAAGCCTAGAGGAAGGGCTGTGGAGCCACACTAGCGAGAGCACGCAGGCCGACTTGGTGCCTGCAGGCCAGTCAGGATGGTCCTGGCCCCAGATGCTCTTCTGGAAGCTTTCCATTTCCCTGCCTGAGATACCCCTCCTGCCACGGCCCACACTGCTTTTTTACTTCCCCACCTCTGCCTGGGGAGAAATTCCAGCGGCAGGTATGGATGACACATCCTCTTCTTTAGCAGGTGGCAGCCTGGCAACTCCTGCAGAAAGTCCAGCAGAGCCCCACTCACACTGGGCCACCCACAAAGCCACGGCCCGTCCCTCCCTCCCACCACCGCAGCCCCGAAACTGCTGATGGGGCAGAGAATATGGCGTCAGTCACAGCTACAGGGGCTCTTGCTGACTGGAGAGGTGTTTATATTGACCTCAACCCAGGCACACCTGGGGAGGGCCAGCAGGCAGTGTCAGGCTGCCCAAATCAGACAATTCTCACCCCTCAGGGTCTCACAGTAGCAGAAAATGAAACTTGCTAAATGGGCCAGGCCCAAGGAACAGGTGTGGGCCCTTGAGAGTCAGGCTAGACAAGGGGCTGCAGCTGCCGCTTGTTTTCTAATCATTTTATCTGGTCCATGAGTGGAAAACAACTTCAAGAAGACCCTATCCTAATGAGAGGAACCCAGGAGTCAGGGAGAGGAGTGATGGTGGGTGGAGACAGAGGCCTGGTGCCCTGGCTGCAGTGGAAGTGTCTGGAAGACCAGGCAGAGAGAGGCTGCACAGAGTGATAGCCAGGGTCACAGACCTGTCAGAGCTGCTGTTTGTTAGTTCAAGTCCTGCTCTGAGGTGTTCTGTGTCAGCTGTGAGCGACAGGTGAGCTGGGGGTTCTCTGCAAGGTGGGCTATGTGCACAGTTCCTGTGTGTCCAGCCCTGCTGGGGTACCTGCCCAGGGGAGTTCCGTATCCTGGGAAGGGCCTGACTATGAGAGCCCCATTGGCTGCTGGGTAGCTGCACAGGTGAGCTCCATACCCAGGGAGGGACTTGACCACGAGAGCCCCGTGGGCTGCTGGAGACCTGGTAAGGGATATCAGGACAGTCAGTGAAGCCACCGAGGATATACATCCAGTAGCTCCTATTTCCTACACCCTGCTGGAAATTCTACCATCCACCAGACCATGGCATTCTGTATTACACTTGAATGATGCCTTCTTCTGTATTCCACTCATCTCAGAGTCACAAGAATTTTTGGCTTGTGAGTAGCAGGACACAACATGCAACACAAGCAATAATGCTGGGCCGTCCTGCCCCAATGGTTCAAAAATCCCCACACCATCATTGGGGAAATGTCCTCTAAAGACCTAAAAGTTCTACCTCTGTAAAAGGGAACCCTCCTTCAATATGCAGATGACATTCTGATCGCCAGGCCTACTAAAGACGCCTCTGAACTACCCAGCCAATAAAGGATAGAAGGTGTCCAAGAAAAAGGCTCAAATATCCCAGGCTCAGGTGACGTGCCTGGGCTTCATTCTCACAGATATTCGGAGAAACGCATCCCAGGATAGGGAAGAAGCCATTTGTAGCCTTACCACTTCTAAAACTAGAAGACAGCTTAGGGGTTCCTGGGGAGGCCAAGGTTTTCTGCATCCGGATCCCTAACTACAGTCTAATAGCTGGGCCTCTACATGAAAAACTGACACGAAAAGATGATGATCCTTTTGAATAGAATCCAGAAGCAGCCTTTCAAGAATGGAAAGAGCAGTCAATTCAGACCCTGGCCCAGGAACTCCCTAATTTAGCTAAGCCCTTTGACCTTTACATACACGGTCAAAGGTTAATCGCCCTTGGAGCCTTAGTGCAAAAACTGGGATCACTTGAAATGGAGCACCACAAGAATGCCCTTCAGGTATGATAAACTATGGTCACCAAGGGCTTTGCCCACCGACTCATCAGACCAGGATACTGGGGTATCTAAAAAGCTGGAAATCAGCAGCCCACAAGGCCAGCCCCCTCCTAAGGGAAAAGGACCCCACATGGGGATCCTAACCACCCATCATGCCCTGAAGTTGCAGGGCTCGCTCTGTGGACACACTGACCTCGAGTGAGGAGGCCCTCCAACTCCAACCTCTAGAGAGACAAACGGGGGCAATGGGCCCGCAAGATTACTCATGTGACCATCACTTGACCTGGAGTTTCTCTCAGAAAACAACAAGACTGTGCCCCGAAAGAGCAGACTACTGCTTGCAGGACTTACTGCACCCAGAGGGGAGCTAATAAGCTTGGCTGGGGAAAAGTATATCACGCTTTCACAATAGAAAACCCTACAGACACTGCGGTGATGGTGGCCAATATGACCGGCTGGACTGCTGGCTACTTCTTAAAGCCGTTGACTCAGTGGACGTCATGGTCCTGGATCACCACTGACCCTGGACTGTCTGGGAGTTGCACGGGCAGGGCTCTGACACATGGTGCTGTTTGTACATTAATTCAGGGACCTAATTAAAGAAAGCACAGACTACTGGTCAGAGCATCTAGGCTGGCAAAAACCGTCAGCCTAAGGTCACCGAACAAATGTGGGGTGGGGTGAAACCTGCCACCTCAGCATCTATGCGCATCTCTTTCCTGGACACTTAAAGGTCATTAGAATCTATAAAACTTCCCATGCTGGTGCTCAGGCAGACGAGAAGTGAGGCAGGAGGCCTTGGGACAATCAACCTCACCTGGAGGCTGGTGGGGAGACGTTTTGCCCCTCCCCCCAGGTATCAGGGCTGACACCACAGCATGAAGCAGTTACAAAAGAGGGGTCTGCACCCTCAACACCCCAAGAATGAGGAACGGAACAAAAAGCAGAGGAGGTGTTCGTCTCTGGCAACGTTCATTAAAAATTCCTGGGAGATAAAAAGAGAATCTGAGCAATAAAATAAAGTCTAACATGTTTTTCCTTTGTGATTTGTCTAATTCATGTGCGTCTAGGGTTCCGTATGCAGAGGTCCCACACCCGGCACTTCAGACCAGATTTCCTAGTGCAGAATGGCTGGGTCGACACCTCAGCTAGCGGGGTCCCATGCAGACTCCGAGGCTCAGTGCCTGAGCTGCAGCCAACCCAGCCCTCGAGAGCTCCATCCCCTCCCTCCCACTGACGCTGCTGGGATCCCTACACAGCAGTCCAGCCCAGAACCCATGGGGGTGTGCACGCTCTCACCTCTCCATTCTGTTTTCAAAATAATGTTTCTTTTGCTTCTAAACCAAACTCAGTCTTGATCTGTTGGCTCCAATGACGCTGGGCATGGGGACTCCTGTTGGGGTCCACTCTGGAGGATCAGTAACAGAAATTGAGAACATTGTAACTTCAACGAACAGATGTGTGAGCCAAACTGTAGTTAACATAGAGCAGTGTATAATGCTCGGGTAAAATAAGATGTTTCTAAGACTTACATTTGATATTTCCATCACTTTACTATAAGCAAGTTCAGTGAAGACGTCTGTCTTATTTGTCAGGTCAACATTAGAGAAATGAAGTGATTTATTTCCATGGATGTACATCGAATACTCTTGGCTGAAGCTTCAATCTTGTTTTGAATGCTTTTCCATTGAAAATGATACCTCTCTTTCAGCTCCCCCATTTCTGAGAAGTATAAAATCTTATAATTTATTATTACCAAAGGGGAAAGGTAGGAGAAGGGATAAATTAACAGTTTGGGATTAACACATACACACTGCTATGTATAAAATAGATCATCAACAAGGAACTACTATATAGCACAGGGAACTACACTGAATATTTTGCAATAACCTATAAGGGGAAATAATCTGTAAAAGAATCAATATTTTTATTGACATCGTCTATCAAAGACAGATAAAATGTAACCTAAGTAAGGCCGATGGTGAACGCTTCTTACCCTGAAGATTTCAATCATCTAAAATTTGGGCTCTGCCTATTTCCCAAGGCCCTTAATGGACATACGTGTAGCTGTAGCTTAAAAATTCCCCAGTTTGGGGTACGGGGAGGCACTGATTTGGAAAAATCCCTGGTGTTCTCCTTCCATGCACGGGACCCTTCCTACAGCTAAAACATGCCTGTCACACCTAGAGGATGGTACACCGTTTGATCGGAAAGAGTTTGGAAAAGGCACCTCATCTCCTCATCGCCTGGTGCTCGGGTTCACCCCTCCAGCATCTTTCCTAACAATCTCCTCACTTGGGGATATCAGCACCGTCAACATCCTGTTGCACACAGTTTGGAATTTGTCCAGAGGATGAAGCGGAAGGATGAGAATAATTTAGAGACAAGTCTTAGGTGTTCGGACAGGCACATGCCACTCTAATTTCCAATCTGGAAGACAAATTCATCAAAGGCTAGAACTGCCCACGGAAACAGAATAGGTCTAGAGGAAATCCCGCTGTTTTGTGTCCAGTTTCCAAAAACACAAGTTGAAAAATGGAACTCAGGGGCAATAAAATTCATGAAACTGCAGAGTTGAAAATATCTATCGTCGAAAAATGTCTTGAGGTAAGTCACAGAAAAGGAGTTGTAAGCAAGGGAGAGTGGCAGGAAACAGATTTGAAGAGGTAGAAAAGACTCCCCATTAAAGCACAAGAAAAGGGGCTGAACATCACCAATGATGCAGTTGGCCCAAAAGGGCGTATGCATTTTTTCTGAATATATTCAAGTAAAGGCCATACACACTTTTTATCCAACCAAACAGGTGGGCACTGGAAATCAATACTACAAAATGTATCACTTCACATCAGTCAGAAGGGCCATCCACATAAAGTGTAAACACCAGAAATGCAGGACAGGGCGAGGAGAAAAGGGAGCCCTGTGAGGCTGATAGTGGAAATGTAATTTGCCAACGGCCACTCTGGAGAAGTGTATTGTGTTTGCTAAAACATCTAAAAGATGAGCTACAGAGCATAGGGCACGTGCTCTCATGGACGTATACCTTGGGAAAAACAAAAATCGACAGAAAACAGTCATGCAAACGTTTACCACCTCTCTGTTAAATAGGGCCTCCACTTGGTTATAACCTAAATGTCCCTGGAAGGATAAAATGGATAAAAGAGATGGGGTACTTATGTAGATTGGAATATTACTCATCCCGAAATAAATGAAATAAGGCCAGTTGTAACAACTCTGGAGGAGTTACATACGATCATTCTAAGTGACATATGTCAGAAAGAAAGAGACACATATCATAAGATGTCACTTAAAGGTGGAATCAAAAATGGCTACACGATTCATTTGACCCGGTAAGATGGCGGAAGAGTAAGACGCGGAGATCACCTTCCTCCCCACGGATACACCAGAAATACAGCTACACATGGAACAACTCCTACAGAACACCTACTGAACGCTGGCAGAAGACCCCAGACCTCCCAAAAGGCAAGAAACTCCCCACATACCTGGGTAGGGCAAAGCGGAGAGATCCCCACACAGAGGATCGGTGCCGAGCGGCACTCACCAGCACGAGAGGCTTGTCTGCTCACCCGCTGGGGCACGCAGCGCTGGAAGCTGAGGCTCGGGCTTCGGTCAGAGTGCAGAGAGAGGACTGGGGCTGGCGGCGAGAACTCAGCATGAACGGGGCTAATGTGCCAAAGCTAGCCGGGAGGGAGTCCGGGAAAACTCTGGAGCTGCCGAAGAGGCAAGAGACTTTTTCTTCCCTCTTGGTTTCCTGGTGCGCGAGGAGAGGGGATTAAGAGCGCTGCTTAAAGGGGCTCCACAGAAGGGCGCGAGTCGCGACTGAAAGTGCGGAGCACAGTGACGGGCGTGGGACGCTGGGGCTGCTGCTGCTGCCGCCAAGAAGCCTGTGTGCAAGCACAGGTCACTGCCCACACCGCCCTTCCGGGAGCCTGTGCAGCCCGCCACTGCCGGGATCCCGGGATCCAGGGGTGGCTTCCCTGGGAAAACGCACGGCACGCCTCGGGCTGGTGCAATGTCACGCTGACCTCTGCCGCTGCAGGCTCGCCCCGCACTCTGTGCCCCTCCCTCCCACCCGGCCTGAGTGAGCAAGAGTCCCCGAAGCGGCTGCTCCTTTAACCCTGTCCTGCCTGAGCAAAGAACAGACGCCCTCCGGCGACCTACATGCAGAGGCGGGGCCAAATCCAAAGCTGAGACCCAGGAGCTGTGAGAACAAAGAAGAGAAAGGGAAACCTCTCCCAGCAGCCTCAGAAGCAGCGGATTAAAGCTCCACAATCAACTTGATGTACCCTGCATCTGTGGAATACATGAATAGACAACACATCATCCCAAATTGAGGAGCCCGGAGTCAGTGCTGTGCCTCTGAGGTGGGAGAGCCAACTTCAGGACACTGGTCCACAAGAGACCTCCCAGCTCCACATAATATCAAACGGCAAAAATCTTCCAGAGATCTCCATCTCAACACCAGCACCCAGCTTCACTCAACGACCAGCAAGCTACAGTGCTGGACACCCTATGCCAAACAACTAGCAAGACAGGAACACAACGCCACCCATTAGCAGAGAGGTGGCCTAAAATCATAAAAAGTCCGCAGACACCCCAAAACACACCACCAGACGTGGACCTGCCCACCAGAAAGACAAGATCCAGCCTCATCCACCAGAACACAGGCACTAGTACCCTCCACCAGGAAGCCTACAGAACCCACTAAACCAACCTTAGCTACTGGGGACAGACACCAAAAACAACGGGAACTACGAACCGGCAGCCTGAAAAAAGGAGACCCCAAACACAGTAACATAAGCAAAATGAGAAGACAGAAAAACACACAGCAGGAGAAGGAGCAAGATAAAAACCCACCCGACCTAACAAATGAAGAGGTAATAGGCACTCTACCTGAAAAATAATTCACAATAATGATGGTAAAGATGATCCAAGATTCTATTTCCCAGATCCAAAATCTTGGAAATAGAATAGACAAAATGCAAGAAACAGTTAACAAGGACCTAGAAGAACTAAAGATGAATCAAGCATCGATTAAAAACACAATACATGAAATAAAAAATACTCTAGATGGGATCAATAGCAGAATAACTGAGGCAGAAGAACGGATAAGTGAGGTGGAAGATAAAATAGGGGAAATAACTGCTGCAGAGCAAAATAAAGAGAATAGAATGAAAAGAACAGAGGACAGTCTCAGAGACCTCTGGGACAACATTAAACGCACCAACATTCGAATTATATGGGTTCCAGAAGAAGAAGATAAAAAGAAAGGGACTGAGAAAATATTTGAAGAGATTATAGTTGAAAACTTCCCTAATATGGGAAAGGAAATAGTTAATCAAGTCCAGGAGGCACAGAGAGTCCCATACAGAATAAATCCAAGGAGAAATACGCCAAGACACATATTAATCAAACTGTCAAAAAATAAACACAAAGAAATCATATTAAAAGCAGCAAGGCAAAAACAACAAATAACACACAAGGGAATCCCCATCAGGATAACAGCTGATCTCTCAGCAGAAACTCTACAAGCCAGAAGGGAGTGGCAGGACATAATTAAAGTGATGAAGGAGAAAAACCTGCAACCAAGATTATTCTACCCAGCAAGGATCTCATTCAGATTTGATGGAGAAATTAAAACGTTTACAGACAAGCAAAAGCTGAGAGAGTTCAGCACCACCAAACCAGCTTTACAACAAATTCTAAAGGAACTTCTCTAGGCAAGAAACACAACAGAAGTAGAAGACCTACAATAACGAACCCAAAACAATTAAGAAAATGGGAATAGGAACATACATATCGATAATTACCTTAAATGTAAATGGACTAAATGCTCCCACCAAAAGATACAGATTGGCTGAATGGATACAAAAACAAGGCCCATATATATGCTGTCTACAAGAGACCCACTTCAGACCTAGAGACACATACAGACTGAAAGTAAGGGGATGGAAAAAGATATTCCATGCAAATGGAAATCAAAAGAAAGCTGGAGTAGCAATTCTCATATCAGACAAAATAGACTTTAAAATAAAGACTACTAGAAGAGACAAAGAAGGACACTACCTAATGATCAAGGGATCGATCCAAGAAGAAGATATAACAATTGTAAATATTTATGCACCCAACATAGGAGCATCTCAATACATAAGGCAAATACTAACAGCCATAAAAGGAGAAATTGACAGTAACACAATCATAGTAGGGGACTTTAACACCCCACTTTCACCAATGGACAGATCATCCAAAATGAAAATAAATAAGGAAACACAAGCTTTAAATGATACATTAAACAACATGGACTTAATTGATATTTATAGGACATTCCATCCAAAAACAACAGAATACACATTTTTCTCAAGTGCTCATGGAACATTCTCCAGGATAGATCATATCTTGGGTCACAAATCAAGCCTTGGTAAATTTAAGAAAATTGAAATTGTATCAAGTATCTTTTCCAACCACAATGCTATGAGACTAGATATCAATTACAGGAAAAGAGCTGTAAAAAATACAAACACATGGAGGCTAAACAATACACTACTTAATAACGAAGTGATCACTGAAGAAATCAAAGAGGAAATTAAAAAATACCTAGAAACAAATGACAATGGAGACACGACGACCCAAAACCTATGGGATGCAGCAAAAGCAGTTCTAAGAGGGAAGTTTATAGCAATACAATCCCACCTTAAGAAACAGGAAACATCTCGAATAAACAACCTAACCTTGCACCTAAAGCAATTAGAGAAAGAAGAACAAAAACATCCCAAAGTTAGCAGAAGGAAAGAAATCATAAAAATCAGATCAGAAATAAATGAAAAAGAAATGAAGGAAACGATAGCAAAGATCAATAAAACTAAAAGCTGGTTCTTTGAGAAGATAAACAAAATTGATAAACCATTAGCGAGACTCATCAAGAAAAAAGGGGAGAAGACTCAAATCAATAGAATTAGAAATGAAAAAGGAGAAGTAACAACTGACACTGCAGAAATACAAAAGATCATGAGAGATTACTATAAGCAACTCTATGCCAATAAAATGGACAACCTGGAAGAAATGGACAAATTCTTAGAAATGCACAACCTGCCAAGACTGAACCAGGAAGAAATAGAAAATATGAACAGACCAATCACAAGCACTGAAATTGAAACTGTGATAAAAAATCTTCCAACAAACAAAAGCCCAGGACCAGATGGCTTCACAGGCGAATTCTATCAAGCATTTAGAGAAGAGCTAACACCTATCCTTCTGAAACTCTTCCAAAATATAGCAGAGGGAGGAACACTCCCAAACTCATTCTACGAGGCCACCATCACCTTGATACCAAAACCAGACAAGGATGTCACAAAGAAAGAAAACTACAGGCCAATATCACTGATGAACATAGATGCAAAAATCCTCAACAAAATACTAGCAAACAGAATCCAACAGCACATTAGAAGATCATACACCATGATCAAGTGGTGTTTATTCCAGGAATGCAAGGATTCTTCAATATACACAAATCAATCAACGTGATACACCATATTAACAAATTGAAGGAGAAAAACCATATGATCATCTCAATAGATGCAGAGAAAGCTTTCGACAAAATTCAACACCCATTTATGATAAAAACCCTGCAGAAAGTAGGCATAGAGGGAACTTTCCTCAACATAATAAAGGCCATATATGACAAACCCACAGCCAGCATCGTCCTCAATGGTGAAAGACTGAAACCATTTCCACTAAGATCAGGAACAAGACAAGGTTGCCCACTCTCACCACTCTTATTCAACCTAGTTTTGGAAGTTTTAGCCACAGCAATCAGAGAAGAAAAGGAAATAAAAGGAATCCAAATTGGAAAAGAAGAAATACAGCTGTCACTGTTTGCAGATGACATGATACTATACATAGAGAATCCTAAAGATGCTACCAGAAAACTACTAGAGCTAATCAATGAATTTGGTAAAGTTGCAGGATACAAAATTAATGCACAGAAATCTCTGGCATTCCTATATACTAATGATGAAAAATCTGAAAGTGAAATCAAGGAAACACACCCATTTACCATTGCAAACAAAATAATAAAATATCTAGGAATAAACCTACCTAAGGAGACAAAAGACCTGTATGCAGAAAATTATAAGACACTGATGAAAGAAATTAAAGATGATACAAATAGATGGAGAGATGTACCATGTTCTTGGATTGGAAGAATCAACATTGTGAAAATGACTCTACTACCCAAAGCAATCTACAGATTCAATGCAATCCCTATCAAACTACCACTGGCATTTTTCACAGAACTAGAACAAAAAATTTCACAATTTGTATGGAAACACAAAAGACCCCGAATAGCCAAAGCAATCTTGAGAACGAAAAATGGAGCTGGAGGAATCAGGCTCCCTGACTTCAGACTATACTACAAAGCTACAGTAATCAAGACAGTATTGTACTGGCACAAAAACAGAAATATAGATCAATGGAACAGGATAGAAAGCCCAGAGATAAACCCACGGACATATGGTCACCTTATCTTTGATAAAGGAGGCAGGAATGTACAGTGGAGAAAGGACAGTCTCTTCAATAAGTGGTGCTGGGAAAACTGGATAGGGACATGTAAAAGTATGAGATTAGATCACTCCCTAACACCATACACAAATATAAGCTCAAAATGGATTAAAGACCTAAATGTAAGGCCAGACACTATCAAACTCTTAGAGGAAAACATAGGCAGAACACTCTATGACATAAATCACAGCAAGATCCTTTTTGACCCACCTCCTAGAGAAATGGCAATAAAGACAAAAATAAACACATGGGACCTAATGAAACTTCAAAGCTTTTGCACAGCAAAGGAAACCATAAACAAGCCCAAAAGACAACCCTCAGAATGGGAGAAAATATTTGCAAATGAAGCAACTGACAAAGGATTAATCTCCAAAATTTATAAGCAGCTCATGCAGCTCAATAGCAAAAAAACAAACAACCCAATCCAAAAATGGGCAGAAGACCTAAATAGACATTTCTCCACAGAAGATATACAGACTGCCAACAAACACATGAAAGGATGCTCAACATATTTACTCATTAGAGAAATGCAAATCAAAACTACAATGAGATATCATCTCACACCAGTCAGAATGGCCATCATCAAAAAATCTAGAAACAATAAATGCTGGAGAGGGTGTGGAGAAAAGGGAACACTCTTGCACTGCTGGTGGGAATGTGAATTGGTACAGCCGCTATGGAGAACGGTATGGAGGTTCCTTAAAAAACTACAAATAGAACTACCATATGACCCAGCAATCCCACTACTAGGCATATACCCTGAGAAAACCATAATTCAAAAAGAGACATGTACCAAAATGTTCATAGCAGCCCTATTTACAATAGCCCGGAGATGGAAACAACCTAAGTGTCCATCATCGGATGAATGGATAAAGAAGATGTGGCACATATATACAATGGAATATTACTCAGCCATAAAAAGAAATGAAATTGAGCTATTTGTAATGAGGTGGATAGACCTAGAGTCTGTCATACAGAGTGAAGTAAGTCAGAAAGAGAAAGACAAATACTGTATGCTAACACATATATATGGAATTTAAGAAAAAAAATGTCATGAAGAACATAGGGGTAAGACAGGAATAAAGACACAGACCTACTAGAGAATGGACTTGAGGATATGGGGAGGGGGAAGGGTAAGCTGTGACAAAGCGAAAGAGTGGCATGGACATATATACACTACCAAACGTAAGGTAGATAGCTAGTGGGAAGCAGCCTCATAGCACAGGGAGATCAGCTCAGTGCTTTATGACCGCCTGGAAGGGTGGGATAGGGAGGTTGGGAGGGAGACGCAAAAGGGAGGGGTTATGGAAACATATGTATATGTATAACTGATTAAATTTGTTATAAAGCAAAAAATAAAAAAAGGCTACACATGAAATAAACTACAAAACAGAAACATAGTCAAATATGTAGAAAATAGACATAAGGCTGCTAAATGGGAAAGGTGAGGAATGGTGAGGTATTATCCAGGAGATTGAAATTAGCAAAGATACCATTCCAAGTACCAAATTGAATAACTGACAAGGCCTACACGGTACCTCAAAGAACTGCACTCAGCCCATTCAAGTCACTGGACAATAATACATATGACTCGTAACCATCTGAAAAATAATTTATTGTTGTCTCACAGTACATGAATCAAGTGGATGTACAGCAGCAAAAGACAGAGCTTTGAAAATCAGCTGTAACCAATATAAAAATGCATTTAAAAATATTTATAAAAACAGTGAGACAGATAAAAATTCTTACAACTTTTGTTGAAGGGCTATGATGTAACATGGATTGAACACATGTAGACCCACAGCAGGATGATATATAAGGCTGGAAGCTATGCACGCTAAGAGATGTTAGAGAGGCTGGGTGAGGAAATGCAGACCTTTTAAAGTAATGCTGCCTGGTACCCATTCCATGGGTCTCAAATCGGCAGTTTCAAGGGAATCTTCTGACAGCGAAAACATGCCTGCAAAACCGAGATGAATGTACACCGTGTGCTCAGGAAAGGTGTCTAAAATGCACCTCCGTTTTGATCTCCTGGTGCTGGGGTTCGCCATTCCAGCCACATTACTAAAAATCTCCCCACTTGGAGAATCAGCACCTTTAACCTCCTGTTTCAAACAGTTTGCAATTTGTGCAGAGGATAAATGGGAAGGGGGGAACCAATGAGAGATTAGCTGTAGGTGTTTTGACAGGCACATGTCACTCTAATTTCCCATTAGGAAGAAGAATTAACAAAGGCTCAGCCTTCCTCCTAAGAACCAGAAAAGAGCCAGAAGCAATCCAAAGGTTTGGCGGCCAGCTCACAAAAAAAGCGAGGTGCAAAATGGAGCTCAGGGGGCCTCCCTGGTGGCGCAGTGGTTGAGAGTCCGCCTGCCGATGCAGGGGATACGGGTTCGTGCCCCGGTCTGGGAGGATCCCATATGCCGCGGAGCTGCTGGGCCCGTGAGCCATGGCCGCTGGGCCTGCGCATCCGGAGCCTGTGCTCCGCAACGGGGGAGGCCACAACAGTGAGAGGCCCGCGTACCGCAAAAAAAAAAAAAAAAAAAAAAAAAAAAAAAAAAAAATGGAGCTCAGGAGCAGACAAGTCAAAGACCTGCAAAGATATAAATGATAACCAACGTCAAAAGTATATTCAGGTAAGGCAAAAAAGAGGATCTGAATGAGAGGCAGAATTGCAGGAAACAGATTTCAAAAGGTAGATTGTACTCACATTTAAAGCATACGAAAAGCAGCAGAATTTCTCAAATGATGCAGTAGGGCAAAAGGCTGTATGTGTTTTCTTCGTGAATATCTTCAAGAAAAAAACACATACAGAGTTTTTGGCCAACCAAGCAAGAGGGAAATGCAAATCCGCACAACAAAGAAGTCTCAATGTCCACTGCTTAGAAAGGCCATCCAAAAAATGTGTACAAACCAGAAATGCTGGAGAGGCCATGGAGAACAGGGAGCCTAGTCACGCTGATGGGTGGGGTATAAATATCCAAGAGCCACTCTGAAGAAGTGTATGCTGTTTCCTAAAACATTTAAATACAAATCCCCCGCGCAAAGGGGACTTCAACTCATGGACGTATAACTTGGGAAGACTAAATATCGACAAGACACAGGCACCCCAAAGTTTAGGGCTGCTCTGCATACAAGAACCTCAACTTCGGTACACCTAAAATATCCCAGGAAAAAGAGAAATGCATAAATAACTTGTGGTAATTTTGTACAACAGAATATCACTCAGACGTGAAATCAATGTCATAAGGCCAGTAGCAGCATAAAGAGTGGATTTAGGTATGATGAACCTATGTGAAATTACTCACAAAAAAAAGAATCTATTCATAAGATATCACTTACAGAGGGAATGTCAACATCACAACACATGAACTGAATTAAGAAAGAGAACAGAGTCTCACATTTAGAAAACATTCTTATGCCTGTTTAATGGGAAAGGAGAGGTGGGGTGATGCATAAAACCAGAGTTTGATATTAGCACAGGTACCATTCCATAAACCAAATAGAGAATAGACGAGACCTACCCCTTCCTCAGTGAACGGGACTCCAAACCCCTATTCCCCACAGAGGAATATATCTGACTAGTGAGAATCTTAAAACCTATGTATTGATTTGTCTCCATAAGGGAATCAAGTGTGTCTAGACCAGCATAAACACGTCAGTGAAAATCAGCTCAACCCCATTATAAAAATGAATTTCAAATACAAACAAAAAAACAGCAAAATTGTTACACAATTCCTTCAGGGGTTCTGATGAAACCGGGAATGACCCTATCTGCAAAGACAGCTGGATGAGACATAACGCTGGACACTTGGGACTGAGAGGACTGGTGAAGTTGGGAGAGAAAATGCAGACCCTTTAAAGTAGTAATGCATGCCACCATTCCATGGATCCCAAATCTCCAGGTAGAAGGGAATATCACTACAGTTATAACATGTATGGGAAACCTAGAGAATGGACACCCTGTGATGGTGAATGGTTTTTAAAAGTCTCCTAATTTTTCCTATCCTTGTGCTCCAGTTTGGCATTCCAACTGCTTTACTATCAATCTCGCAACTTAGGAGAGCCAGCCCCTATAACCTCCTGGTTCGCACAGTTTGCTAATTGTGCAGAGGATGAAAGAGAAGAGGGAGAACCAATCAGAGAGTAGATGTAGGCATTTGGACGGGCACATGTCACTCTAAATTCCCGTCAGGAAGAAGAATTAACCAAAGCCTCAGCCACCCGCAGGGAACAGTATAGTCACCCCTGGAACCAGTATAGTTCCTGAAGCAAAATTGTGGATTTGCGGTCAGCTCCCAAAAATGGGATTTGAAAATTGGAGGTCACGGGCACAGCAATTCACAAACCTACAGTTATAAATTACTACTGTCTTCCAAAAAATCTGTTGAGGGAAGGCAACGAAGCTGACTTGAAAATGAGGCAGAATTGCACAAAACATATTTCAAGAGGTAAATTGGAATCACCTTTAAAGCACAGGAAAAGAATCACAACTTTGACAATGATGCACTTGGCCAAAAAGGGCGTATGCCTTTTCTCCTGAATATATTCAGGAGAAAACGCATACGAACTTTTTGGACAATCAAGCAAGCGCGTAATGCAAATCCACACTACAAAGAATTGGCACTTCCCACGGGTCAAAAGCGACATCTGAAAAGCTGTAAAAACCAGAAAGGCAAGAAGGAGATGACAAGGGCATGAAGCAATATGATCCAAAGTGTCATGAAGGATTGTGATGACAAGCGCATGGAGCATTGTGATGACAAGATTATGTAGCATATTGCTGAAAAAGGCATGGAGCATTGTGATGACAAGGTTCATGGAGCACTGTGATGACAAGTGTCACGGAGCATTGTGATCAGAGGGGTCATGGAGCATTGGGATGATAAGGGCATGGAGCATTCTGATGACAAGTGTCCCGGATCATTGTGTTGTCAGGGTTCATGGATGGTTGTGATGACAGGGGTCATGGTGCATTGTGATGACAGGGGTCATGGAGCATTGTGATGAGAAGGTCAAGGAGCATTGGGCTGAAAATGTTCATGGAGTATTTTGATGACAGGGGCCATGGAGGCTTGTGATGACAAGGTACTGGAGCATTGTGATGAGAAGACCATGGAGACTTGTAGTGACAAATATCATGGAGCATTCTGCGGAAAAGGGGCATGGAGCATTGTGATTACAGGGGTCTTGGAACATTGTGATGACAAGGGCATGCAGCACTGTGAGGAGAAGACCAAGGAGCATTCTGATGGCATGTGTCATTGAGCTTTGTGATGACAAGTTCATGGAGCATTGTGATTACATGGGTCTTGCATCATTGTGATGAAAATGGCATGGATCATTGTGATGAAAAAAGCATGGAGACTTGTCATGACAGGGTTCAAGGAGCATACAGACAACAAGTGTCAGGGAGCATTTTGATGAAAAGTGTATTGAGCATTGTGATGACGAAGGTCATGGAGCATTGTGATGAGAAGACCATGGATAATTGTGATAACGAGCTTCAAGGGGCATTGATATGACAAGTGTTATGGAATATTGTGATCACAAGGGTTTGGAGCATTGTTATGACTGAGGTCATGGAACATTTTGATTTCATTGTGATGGCAATAGCATGAAGCATTATGATGATGGGCATGGTTCATTGTGATGACAGGGTTCATGGATCATTGAGATGAAAAGTGGCATAGAGCATTGTGATTACAGTGTTCTTGGAGCATTGTGATGAGAAGGGTCATGGAGCCTTGTGATGACAAGGCCATGGAACATCGTGATGGCAGGGGTCATGGAGCATTTTTATGAGAGGGGTAATGGAGCATTGTGATGGCAAGGGCATGGAGCATTGTGATGAGAAGGCCATGAAGCATTCTGATGACATGAGTCATGGAGCTATGTGAAGACAAGGGCATGGAGCAATGTGATGAGAGCGTTCATGGAGCATTGTGATGACAATGACATGGAGCATTGTGATGCCAAGGGTCATGGATCTTTGTGATGACACAGGTTATGGAACATTTTGATGGCAAGGGCGTTGTGCATTGGAATGAGAATGGCAGGGAGCATTGTGATGACAGGGTCATGGACCAATTTGATGAAAAGTGTCATGGAACATTTTGATGACAGGGGTTATGGAACATTGAGATGTCAGGGGTCATCGAACATTGTTATGATAAGTACATGTAGCATTGTTATGACAGGAGTCATGGAACACTGTGATGATAGGGCTGAGGGGGTATTGTGACAAATAGTGATGTAGCATTGTGATATCAGTGGTAAGAGAGCATTTTGATGAGAAGTGCATGGAGCATTGTGATGACAAATATAATGGAGCATTGTGATGACAAGATTGTGGAGCACTGTGATGACAAGCGCATGGTTCATTGTGATGACATGTGTCATGGAGCACTGTGCTGACAAGCGCATTGAGCATTGTGATGAGAAGGGTCAAAGAGCATTGTGATGAAAAGTTCATGGAGCACTGTGGTTAAAAAGGTCACAGAGACTGTTCATGACGAGGGCATGGAGCATTGTGATGAAAAAGGTCATGAAGCATTGTGATGACTGGAGTCACGGAGCATTGTGATGACAGGGGTCATGGAGCATTGTGATAACAAGGACATGGAGCATTGAGATGACAAG
This sequence comes from Mesoplodon mirus, assembly GCF_964341445.2. Taxonomy (NCBI): domain Eukaryota; kingdom Metazoa; phylum Chordata; class Mammalia; order Artiodactyla; family Ziphiidae; genus Mesoplodon; species Mesoplodon mirus. The sequence goes on along the minus strand of NW_028295644.1, from coordinate 75,105 downwards.
GGCATAGAACATTGTTCTAGTAAGTTTCATGGATTATTGTGATGACAGTTGGAATGGCGCACTGTGATGACAAGGGCATGGAGCATTGTGATGAACAGGTCATGCAGTACTGTGAAGAGAGATGTCAGGGAGCAATTTGATGACATATGTAATGGCCCATTGTGATAACAAGGGCATGGAGCATTGTGGTGACAAGGGCATGGAACATTGGTCTAATAAGTTTCATGGATTATTGTGATGACAGTTGGAATGGCGCATTGTGAGGACAAGGGCATGGACCATTGTGATGACCAGGTCATGCAGTATTGTGAAGACAGGTGTCCGGGAGCATTGTGATGAGATATGTAATGGCCCATTGTGATGACAATGGCATGTAGCATTGTTTTGCCATGTGTCATGGAGGATTCTGATGACAAAGGTAATGGAGCATTGTGATGAAAATGCCTTGGAGCATTGTGATGACAAGGGTCAGGGAGCATTGTGCTGACAAGTGCATGGAGAATTGTGATGACAAGGGTCATGGAACATTCTGATGACATGCTTGTGGAGTATTTTGATGACAATGGCACGGAGCATTGTGAAGAAAACGGCATGGGGCATTGTGATGAAAAAGGCATGGAGCCTTTTCGTGACAGGTTTCAAGAAGCATTCTGACGACAAGTTTCAGGAAGCATTGTAATGACAAGTGTATTTTGAATTGTGATGACAATGGTCATGGAGCATTGTGATGAAAAGGGCATGGAGTATTTTGATGACAGGCATCATGGAGCGTTGTGGTGACAAGTGTTATGGAACATTGTGCTCACAAGGGTTTGGAGAATTGTGATGACAGAGGTCATGGATCATTTTGATTTCAAGGAGCATGGAGCATTGTGATGAAAAGGGCATGAAGCAATGTGATCCCAAGGTTCATGGAGGATTGTGATGACAATGGCAATGGAGTACTGTGTTGACAAGCGCATAGAGCATTGTAATGACAAGGTCATGTAGCATTTGCTGACAAAGGTATGGAGCATTGTGATGACAGGTGTCATGAAGCACTGTGATGACAAGCGTCAAGAAGCATTGTGAATACAGTGGTCATGGAGCATTGGGATGACAACGGCATGGTTCAATGTGATGACAAGGATCATGGAGCATTGGGCTGAAAATATTCATGGAGTATTGTGATGACAGGGGTCATGGAACATTGTCATGACATGGGCATGGAGCATTGTGAGGAGAAGGCGAAGGAGCATTCTGAAGACATGTTTCATTGAGCTTTGTGATGACAACGTCATGGAGCATTGTGTTTAAAATGGTCTTGTAGCATTGTGATGAAAAAGGCATGGATCATTGTGATGAAAAAGGCATGGAGCCTTGTCATGACAGGATTCAAGGAGCATACAGACAACAAGTTTCTGGGAGCATTTTGATGACAAGTGTATTGAGCATTGTGATGACAAAGGTCATGGAGCATTGTGATTAGAAGACCATGGATAATTGTGATGACGAGCGTCATGGGGCACTGTGATGACAAGTGTTATGGAATATTGTGATCACAAGGATTTGGAGAATTGTTATGACAGAGGTCATGGAGCATCTTGATTTCATTGTGATGACAATAGCATGAAGCATTATGATGAACGGCATGGTGCATTTTGATGACAGGGTTCATGGATCATTGAGATTAAAAGGGGCATGGAGCATTGTGCTTACAGGGGTCTTGGAGCATTGTGATGAGAAGGGTCATGGAGCCTTGTGATGACAAGGCCACAGAACATCGTGAAGGCAGGGGTCATGGAGCATTGTTATGACAGGGTAATGGAGCATTGTGATGGCAAGCGCATGGATCATTGTGATGAGAAGGCCATGGAGCATTCTGATGACATGTGTCATGGAGCTTTGTGATGACAAGGGCATGGAGCAATGTGATGAGAGTGTTCATGGAGCATTGGGATGACAATGACATGGATCTTTGTGATGCCAAGGGTCATGGATCTTTGTGATGACAAAGGTCATGGAGTATTTTGATGACAAGTGCGTTGTGCATTGTGATGAGAAGGGAAGGGAGCATTGTGATGACAGGGCCATGGAGCAATTTGATGAAAAGTGTCATGGAACATTTTAATGACAGAGGTTATGGAACATTGTGATGTCAGGGGTCATGGAGCATTTTGATGAAAGTAGTCATGGAGCATTTTGATGACAGGTGTTAAGGAGCATTGTGATGTCAGTGGTCATCGAACATTGTGATGATAAGTGCATGTAGCATTGTGATGACAGGAGTCATGGAACATTGTGATAACAGGCGTGAGGGAGTATTGTGACGAATATTGATGTAACATTGTGATATCTGTGGTGAGAGAGCATTTTGATGAGAAGTGCATGGAGCATTGTGATGACAAGTTTGATGGAGCATTGTGATGACAAGCTTGTGGAGCACTGTGATGACAAGTGCATGGTGCATTGTGATGACATGTGTCATGGAGCATCGTGCTGACAAGCGCATGGAGCATTGTGATGACAAGTGTCATGGAGCATTGTGGTGAAAAAGGCATAGAGAATTGTGATGACAAGGATAAAAGAACATTGTGATGAAAAGTTCATGGAGCATTGTGATGACAAGTGTCATGGAGTATTGTGATGACCAGGTCATGGAGCATTGGTGTAATAAGTTTCATGGATTATTGCGATGACAGGTGTCATGGAGCACTGTGATGACAAGCGTCATCGAGCATTGTGAATACAGGGGTCATGGAGCATTGGGATGACAAGAGCATGGATCATTGTGATGACAAGAGTCATGTAGCATTTGGCTGAAAATGTTCATCGAGTATTGTGATGACAGGGGTCATGGAGCATTGTGATGACAGAGGTCATGGAGAATATTGATTTCATTGTGATGACAATAGCCGGAAGCATTATGATGATGGGCATGGTTCATTGTGATGACAGGGTACATGGAGCATTGAGATGAAAAGGGGAATGGAGCATTGTGATTACAATGGTCTTGGAGCATTGTGATGACAAGGGCATGGAGCATTTGATGACAAAGGTCATGGAGCATTGTGATGAGAAGACCATGGATAATTGTAATGATGAGCTTCATGGGGAATTGTGATGACAAGTGTCATGGAATATTGTGATCAAAAGGGTTTGGAGCATTGTTATGTCTGATGTCATGGAGCCTTTTGATTTCATTGTGATGACAATAGCATGAAGCATTATGATGATGGGCATGGTGCATTGTGATGACAGGGTTCATGGATCATTGAGATGAAAACGGGCATGGAGCATTGTGATTACAGGGTTCTTGGAGCATTGTGATGAGAAGGGTCATGGAGCCTTGTGATGACAAGGCCATGGAACATCGTGATTACAGGGTTCATGGAGCATTGTTATGACAGGGGTTATGGAACATTGTGATGGCAAGGGCATGGAGCATTGTGATGAGAAGGCCATGGAGAATTCTGATGACATGTGTCATGGAGGTTTGTGATGACAAGGACATGGAGCAATGTGATGAGAACCTTCATGGTGCATTGTGATGACAATGACATGGAGCATTGTGATGCCAAGGGTCATGGATCTTTGTGATGACAAAGGTCATGGAGCATTTTGATGACAAGGGCATTGTGCATTGTGATGAGAAGGGTAGGGAGCATTGTGATGACAGGGTCATGGAGCAATTTGATGAAAAGTGTCATGGAACATTTTGATGACAGATGTTATGGAACATTGTGATGCCAGGGGTCATCGAACATTGTGATGATAAGTGCATGTAGCAATGTGATGACAGGAGTCATGGAACACTGTGATGACAGGGGTGAGGGAGTATTGTGACAAATAGTGATGTACCATTGTGATATCAGTGGTGAGAGGGCATTTTGATGAGAAGTGCATGGAGTATTGTTATGACAACGGTCAAAGAGCATTTTGATGAAAAGTTAATGTAGCATTGTGGTTAAAAAGGTCACAGAGACAGTTGAGGATGAGGGCATGTACCATTGTGATGACAAAGGTCATGAAGCATTGTGATAACAAGGGCATGGAACACTGTGATGACAAGGGCATGGAACATTAGTCTAATAAGTTCCATGGATTTTTGCGATGACAGTTCGAATGGCACACTGTGATGACAAGGGCATGGAGCATTGTGATGACCAAGTCATGCAGTACTGTGAAGAGAGGTGTCAGGGAGCATTGTGATGACATATGTAATGGCCCATTGTGATGACAATGGCATGGAGCATTGTGATGCCAAGTGTCATGGAGGATTCTGATGACAAAGGTTATGGAATACTGTGATGACAATGGCTTGGAGCATTGTGATGACATGGGACAGGGAGCATTGTGCTGACAATTGCATGGAGAATTGTGATGACAAGTTTCATGGAGCATTCTGATGAGAAGCTTGTGGAGTATTTTGATGACAATGGCATGGAGCATTGTGATGACAAGGGCATGGGTCTTTTGATGAAAAAGACATGGAGCCTTTTCGTGGCAGGTTTCAAGGAGCATTCTAATGCCAATGTCAGGGAGCATTGTGATGACATGTATATTGAGAATTGTGATGACAAAGGTGATGGAGCATTGTGAATAAAAGGTCATGGAGTATTATGATGACAGGCATCATGGAGCGTTGTGATGACAAGTGTTATGGAAGATGGTGATCACAAGGGTTTGGAGCATTGTGATGACAGTGGTCATGGATCATATTGATTTCAAGGAGCATGGAGCATTGTGATGACAAGGGCATGAAGCAATGTGATCCCAAGGTTCATGGAGGATTGTGATGACAATGGAAATGGAGTATTGTGATGACAAGCGCATAGAGCATTGTAATGACAAGGTCATGTTACATTTTGCTGACAAAGGCATGGAGCATTGTGATGACATGTGTCATGGAGCACTGTGATGACAAGTGTCATGGAGCATTGTGAATACAAGTGTCATGGAGCATTGGGATGACAAGGGCATGGATCATTGTGATGACAAGTGTCATGGAGCACTGGGCTGAAAATGTTCATGGAGTGTTGTGATGACAGGGGTCATGGAGCATAGTGATGAGTAGGGAATGGAGCATTGTGATGACAAGAGTCCCGGATCATTGTGTTGTCAGGAGTCATGGACTCTTGTGATGACAGTGGTCATGGCGCATTGTGGTGATATTGGCCATGGAGTATTGTGATGTGCAGGTCGTGGAGCATTGGGCTGAATATGTTAATGGATCATTGTGATGACAGGGGTCATGGAGCATTGTGATGACAAGGGAATGGAGAATGGTGATGACAAGGTCCTAGAGCTTTGAGATGAGATGACCATGGAGACTTGTGATGAGAAGTCTCACGGAGCATTCTGATGAAATGGGGCATGGAGCATTGTGATTACAGGGGTCTTGGAGCATTGTGATGACTAGGGCATGGAGCATTGTGATGAGAAGGCCATGGGGCATTCTGATGACATGCTTCATGGAGTTTTGTGATGACAAGCACATGGAGAATTGTAATGACAGTGATCTTGGAGCATTGTGATGAAAAAGGCACGGATCATTGTGATGAAAAAGGCATGGAGCCTTGTCATGACAAGGTTCAAGGAGCATACTGACGACAAGTGTCAGGGAACATTGTGATGACAAGTGTATTGAGCATTGTGATGACAAAGGTCATGGAGCATTGTGATGAGAATAACATGGATAATTGTGATGATGAGCGTCATGGGGATTTGTGATGATAAGTGTTATGGAACATTGTGATCACAAGGGTTTGGAGGATTATGATGACAGAGGTCATGGATAATTTTGATTTCATTGTGATGACAATAGCCTGAAGCATTATGATGATGGGCATGGTGTATTGTGATGACAGGGTTCATGGAGCATTGAGATGCAAAGTGGCATGGAGCATTGTGATTACAGGGTTCTTGGAGCATTGTGATGTCAAGGGTCAGGGAGCCTTGTGATGACAAGGACGTGGAACATTGTAATGGCAGGGTTCATGGAGCATTTTTATGACAGAGGTAATGGAGCATTGTGATGAGAAGTGCATTGAGCATTGGCCCGAAAGTTTTCATGGATTATTGTGATGAGAGTGGGCATGGAGCATTGTGATGACAAGGGCACGGATCACTGTGATACATGGGTCATGGAGGATTGTGAGGAAAATGGCCTGGAGCATTTTGATGAGAAGGGCATCGAGCATTGTGATGACAAGTGTCATGGAGCTTTGTGATGACAAGGACATGGAGCAATGGGATGAGAGTGTTCAGGGAGCATTGTGATGACAATGACATGGAGCATTGTGATGCCAAGGGTCATGGAGCTTTGTGATGACAACGGTCATGGAGCATTTTGATGACAAGCGTGTGGTGCATTGTGATGAGAAGGAGAGGGAGCATTTTGATGACAGGTTCATACTGTAATTTGATGAAAAGTGTAATGTAACATTTTGATGACAGGTGTTACAGAACATTGTGATGCCATGGGTCATGGAGCTTTGGTATGAAATGTGTCATGGAGCATTGTGATGACAGTGGTTATGGAAAATTGTGATGTCAGGTGTCATGGAACATTGTGATTCCAGGGTTGAGGGAGGATTGTGATGACTAGTGATGGAACATTGTGATTTCTCAGGTAAGAGAGCATTTGGATGAGAAGTGCATGGAGCATTGTGATTACAGGTGTCTTGGAGCATTGTGATGAGAAGGGTCATGGAGCTTTGTGATGACAAGGCCATGGAACATTGTGTTGGCAGGCGCCATGGAGCATTGTTATGACAGGGTTAATGGAGCATTGTGATGGCAAGGGCATGGAGCATTGTGATGAGAAGGCCATGGAGCATTTTGATGACATGTGTCATGGAGCTTTGTGATGACAAGGGCATGGAGCAATGTGATGAGAGCGTTCATGGAGCATCGTGATGACAATGACATGGAACATTGTGATGCCAAGGGTCATGGATCTTTGTGATGACAAAGGTCATGGAGCATTTTGATGACAAGGGCGTTGTGCATTGTGATGAGAAGGGCAGGGAGCTTTGTGATGACAGGGTCATGGAGCAATTTGATGAAAAGTGTCATGGAACATTTTGATGACAGGGGTTATGGAACAGTTTGATGTCAGGGGTCATGCAGCATTTTGATGAAAAGGGTCATGGAGCATTTTGATGACAGGGGTTATGTAACATTGTGATGTCAGTGGTCATCGAACATTGTGATCATAGTGCATGTAGCATTTTGATGACAGGAGTCATGGAAGATTGTGATGACAGGGGCGAGGGAGTATTGTGACGAATAGTGATGTAACATTGTGATATCAGTGGGGAGAGAGCATTTTGATGAGAAGCGCATGGAGCATTGTGATGACAATGTTTCTGGAGCATTGTGATGATAAGATTGTGGAGCACTGTGATGACAAATGCATGGTGTATTTTGATGACATGTGTCGAGGAGCATGGTGCTGACAAGCGCAGGGAGCATTGTGATGAAAAGGGTCATGGAGCATTGTGCTGAGAAAGGCATAGAGAATTGCGATGACAAGGCTCATAGATCATTGTGATGAAAAGTTCATGGAGCACTGTGGTTAAAAATGTCACACAGACTGTTGATGATGAGGGCATGGACCATTGTGATGACAAAGGTCATGAAACATTGTGATGACTGGAGTCATGGAACGTTGTGATGACAGGGGTCATGGAGCATTGTGATACAAGGGCTTGGAGCATTGTGATGACAAGGGCATGGAGCATTGGTCTAATAAGTTTTAATGGATTATTGCGATGAGAGTTGGAATGGCGATTTGTGATGACAAGGGCATGGAGCATTGTGATGACAAGGGCATGAAGTATTGTGAAGAGAGGTGTCAGGGCGCATTGTGATGACATACGTAATGGCCCATTGTTATGACAGTAGCATGAGCATTGTGATAGCAAGTGTCATGGAGGATTCTGAAGACAAAGGTAATGGAGCATTGTGATGACAATGGCTTGGAGCATTGTGATGACATAGGTCAGGGAGCATTGTGCTGACAAATGCATGGAGGATTGTGATGAGAAGTGTCATGGAGCATTCTGATGACAAGCTTGTGGAGTATTTTGATGACAATGGAAAGGAGCATTGTGATGAAAATGGCATGGGGCTTTGTGATGAAAAAAGCATGGAGCCTTTCCGTGACAGTGTTCAAGGAGCATTCTGACGACAAGTGTTAGGGAGCATTGTGATGACAAGTGTATTGAGAATTGTGATGACAAAGGTCATGGAGAATTGTGATGAAAAGTGCATGGAGTATTGTGATGACAGGCATCATGGAGCGATGTGATGACAAGAGTTATGGAACACTGTGATCACAAGGGTTTGGAGCATTGTGAGGACAGAGGTCATGGATCATTTTGATTTCAAGGAGTATGGAGCATTGTGATGACAAGGGCATGAAGCAATGTGATCCCAAGGTTCATGGAGGATGTGATGACAATGGAAATGGAGTATTGCGATGACAAGCGCATAGAGCATTATAATGACAAGGTCATGTAGCATTTTGCTGACAAAGGCATGGAGCATTGTGATGACAGGTGTCATGGAGCACTGTGATGACAAGCGTCACGGAGCATTCTGAATACAGGGGACATGGAGCATTGTGACAAAAAGGGCAAGGAACCTTGTGATGACAAGGGCATGGAACATTTGTCTAATAAGTTTCATGGATTATTGCGATGACAGTTGGAATGGCGCTTTGTGATGACAAGGGCATGGAGCATTGTTATGACCAGGTCATGCAGTATTGTGAGACAGGTGTCAGGGAGCATTGTGATGACATATGTAATGGCCCAATATGATGACGATGCCATGGAGCATTGTGATGCCAAGTGTCATGGAGGATTCTGATGACAAATTTAATAGAGCATTGTGATGACAATTGCTTGGAGCATGGCGATGACAAGGGTCAAGGAGCATTGTGTTGACAAGTGCATGGAGAATTGTGATGACAAGGGTCATGGAGCATTCTGGTGACAAGCTTGTGGAGTATTTTGATGACAATGGAATGGAGCATTGTGATGAAAACGGCATGGGGCATTGTGATGAAAATGGCATGGAGACTTTTCGTGACAGGTTTCATGGAGCATTCTGACATCAAATGTCAGTGAGCATTGTGATGACAATGTATTGAGAATTGTGATGACAAAGTTCATGGAGCATTGTGATGAAAAGTGCATGGAATATTGTGATGACAGTGGTCATGGAGCTTTGTGATGACAAGTGTTATGGAACATTGTGATGACAGGAGTCACGGAGCATTGTGATGACAGGGGTCATGGAGCATTGTGATAACAATGGCATGGAGCCTTGTGATGAAAGGGGAATGGAGCATTGGTCTGACAAGTTTCATTGATTATTGTGATGACAGTGGACATGGTGCATTGTGATGACAAGGGCATGGAGCATTGTGATGACAAGAGTCCCGGATCATTGTGTTGTCAGGTGTTATGGGTGGTTGTGATGACAGTGGTCATGGAGCATTGTGATGATATTGGTCATGGAGCATTGTGATGAGAATGTCATGGAGCATTGGACTGAAAATGTTAATGGATTATTGTAATGACAGTGGTCATGGAGCATTGTGATGACAAGGGAATAGAGCATGGTGATGACAATGTCCTGGAGCATTGTGATGAGATGACCATGGAGACTTGTGATGACAAGTCTCATGGAGCATTCTAATGAAAAGGGGCATGGAGCATTGTGATTACAGTGGTCTTGGAGCATTTTGATGACAAGGGCATGGAGCATTTTGAGGAGAAGGCCATGGAGAATTCTGATGACATGCGTCATGGAGCTTTGTGCTGACAAGGCCATGGAGCATTGTGATAACAGGGGTCTTGGAGCATTGTGATGAAAAGGCATGGATCATTGTGATGTAAAAGGCATGGAGCCTTGTCATCACAGGGTTCAAGGAGCATACTGACGACAGGTGTCTGGGAGTATTGTGATAACAAGTGTATTGAGCATTTTGATGACAATGATCATGGAGCTTTGTGATGAGAAGACCATGGATAACTGTGATGATGATCGTCATGGGGTGTTGTGATTATAAGTGTTATGGAACATTGTGATCACAAGGGTTTGGAGCATTATGATGACAGAGGTCATGGAGAATTTGATTTCATTTTAGTGACAATAGCCTGAAGCATTATGATGATGGGCATGGTGCATTGTGATGACAGAGTTCATGGAGCATTGAGATGAAAATTGGCATGGATCATAGTGTTTACAGGGGTCTTGGAGCATTGTGATGACAAGGGCATGGAGCATTGTGATGAGAAGGCCATGGAACCTTCTGATACATGCGTCATGGAGCTTTGTTATGACAAGGGCTTGGAGAATTTTGATTACAAGTTTCTTGGAGCACTGTGATGACAAGGGTCATGGAGCCTTGTGATGACAAAGCCGTGGAACATTGTGATGCCAGTGGTCATGGTGCATTGTGATGACAGAGGTAATAGAGCATTGTGATGAGAAGGGCATTTAGCATTGGTTTGAAATATTTCATAGATTATTGTGATGAGAGAGGGCTGGAGCATTGTGATGACAATGGCACAGAACAATGTGATACATGGGTCATGGAGGATTGTAATGACAAGGGCATGGAGCAATGTGATGAGAGGGTACATGGAGCATTGTGATGACAATGCCATGGAGCATTGTGAGGAAATAGCTTTGGAGCATTCTGATGACATGCCTCATGGAGCTTTTTGATGACAAGGGCATGGAGCATTGTGATTACAGGGGTCTTGGAGCATTGTGATGAAAAGGGCATGGATCATTGTGGTGAAAAAGGCATGGAGCCTTGTCATGACAGGGTTCAAGGAGCATACTGACGCCATGTGTCAGGGAGCATTGTGAAGACAAGTGTATTGAGCAATGTTATGACAAAGATCAGGGAGCATTGTGATCAGAAGACCAAGGATAATTGTGATGATCGTCATGGGGTGTTGTGATGATAAATGTTATGGAACATTGTGATCACAAGTGTTTGGAGCATTATGATGACAGAGGTCATGGAGACTTTTGATTTCATTGTAATGACAATAGCCTGAAGCATTATGATGATGGGCATGGTGCATTGTGATGACAGGGTTCATGGAGCATTGAGATGAAAAGGGGCATGGAGCATTGTGATTACAGGGGTCTTGTAGCATTGTGATGTCAAGCGCATAGAGCATTGTAATGACAAGATCATGTAGAATTCTGCAGACAAAGGCATGGAGCACTGTGATGACAGGTGTCATGGAGCACAGTGATGACATGTGTCACAGAACATTCTGAATACAGGGGTCATGGATCATTGTGATGACAAGGGTCATGGAGCATTGGGCTGAAAATATTCATGGAGTATTGTGATGACAGGGGTCATGGAGCATTGTGATGACAGAGATCATGGAGAATTTTGATTTCATTGTGCTGACAATAGCCGGAAGCATTATGATGATGGGCATGATGCATTGTGATGACAGAGTTCATGGAGCATTGAGATGAAAAGGGGCATGGAGCATTCTGATTACAGGGGTCTTGGAGCATTGTGATGACAAGGGCATGGAGCATTTGGATGAGAAGGACATGGAACATTCTGATGACATGTGTCATGGTGCTTTGTGATGACAAGGGCATGGAGCATTGTGATTACAGGGTCTTGGAGCATTATGATGACAAGGGTCATGGAGCTTTGTGATGACAAGGCCGTGGAACATTGTGATGGCATGGGTCAAGGAGCATTGTTATGACAGGGGTAATGGAGCATTGTGATGAGAACGGCATGGAGCATTGTGATTACAAGTTTTATGGAGCATTGCGATGACAAATCTGTGGACCGTTGGGATAAAAAGCGCGTGGTACATTGTGATGACAAGGGTCATGGAGGATTTTTCTGACAAAGGCATGGAGCACTGTGATGACAAGTGTCACGGAGCATTGTGATGAAAAGTTCATGAAGCATTGTGGTTAAAAATGTCACAAAGCCTTGTGATGACACGGACATGGACCATTGTGATGACAAATGTTATGAAGCATTGTGATGACTGGAGTCACGGAGCATTGTGATGACAGGGTCATGGAGCATTGTGATGACAAGGGCATAGAGCATTGTGCTGAGAAAGGCGTAGATCACTGTGATGACAAGGGTCAAAGAGCATTGTGATGAAAAGTTCATGGAGCATTGTGGTTAAAATGGTCACAGAGACTCTTGATGATGAGGTAATGGACCATTGTGATGACAAAGGTCATGAAGCATTGTGATGACTGGAGTCAGGAAAATGGTGATGACAGGGGTCATGGAGCATTGTGATAACAAGGGCATGGAGCATTGTGATGACAAGGGCATGGAGCATTGGTCTAATGTATTTCATTGATTATTGCAATGACATTTGGAATGGCGCATTGTGATGACAAGGGCATGGAGCATTGTGATGACCAGCTCATGCAGTATTGTGAAGAGAAGTGTCAGGGAGCATTGTGATGACATATGTAATGGCCCATTGTGATGAAAATGGCATGGAGCATTGTGATGCCAAGTTTCATGAAAGATTCTGATGACAAAGGTAATGGAGCATTGTTATGACAATGGCTTGGGGCATTGTGATGACAAGGTTCAGGGAGCATTGTGTTGACAAGTGCATGGAGAATTGTGATGACAAGTGTCATGGAGCATACTGATGAAAAGCTTGTGGAGTATTTTGATGACAATGTCATGGAGCATTGTGATGAAAACGGCATGGGGCAATGTGATGAAAATGGCATGCAGCCTTTTCGTGGGAGGGTTCAAGGAGCATTCTGATGACAAGTGTCAGGGAGCATTTTGATGACAAGTGTATTGAGCATTGTGATGACAATGGTCATGGAGCATTGTGATAAGAAGACCATGGATAATAGTGATGACGAGCGTCATGTGGCATTGTGATGACAAGTGATATGGAATATTGTGATCACAAGGGTTTGGAGCATTGTTATGACAGAGGTCATGGAGCATTTTGATTTCATTGTGATGACAATAGCATGAAGCATTATGATGATGGGCATGGTGCATTGTGATGACAGGGTTCATGGAACATTGAGATGAAAAGGGGCATGGAGCAATGTGATTACAGTGTTCTTGGAGTGTTGTGATGAGAAGGGTCATGGAGCCTTGTGATGAGAGGGCCACGGAACATCGTAATGGCAGGTGTCATGGAGCATTGTTATGACAGGTGTAATGGTGCATTGTGATGGCGAGCGCATAGAGGATTGTGATGAGAATGCAATGGAGCATTCTGATGACATGTGTCATGGAGCTTTGTGAAGACAAGGGCATGGAGCAATGTGATGAGTGCGTTCATGGAGCACTGTGATGACAATGACATGGAGCATTGTGATGCCAAGGGTCATGGATCTTTGTGATTACAAAGGTCATGGAGCATTTTGATGGCAAGGGCTTTGTGCATTTTGATTTGAAGGGCAGGGAGAATTGTGATGACAGGTTCATGGAGCAGTTTGATGAAAATTGTCATGGAACATTTTGATGACAGGTGTTATGGAACATTGTGATGTCAGGGGTCATCGAACATTGTGATGATAAATTCATGTAGCATTGTGATGACAGGAGTCATGGAATATTGTGATGACAGGGGTGAGGGAGTATTGTGACAAATAGTGATGTAGCATTGTGATATCAGTGGTGAGAGAGCATTTTGATGAGAAGTGAATGGAGAATTATGATGACAATGTTTATGGAGCATTGTGATGACAAAATTGTAGAGCACTCTGATGACAAGCGCATGGTGCATTGTGATGACATGTGTCGTGGAGCATTGTGCTGACAAACGCATGGAGCATTGTGATGACAAGGGTCATGGAGCATTGTGCTGAGAAAGGAATAGAGCATTGTGATGACAAGGGACAAAGAGCATTGTGATAAAATGTTCATGGAACATTGTGGTTAAAATGGTCACAGAGCCTGTTGATGACGACGGCATGGACCATTGTGATGACAAAGGTCATGAAGCATTGTGATGACTGGAGTCACGGAGCACTGTGATGACAGGGGTCATGGAGCATTGTGATAACAAGGGCATGGAGCATTGTGATGACAAGAGCATGGAACATTAGTCTAATAAGTTCCATGGATTGTTGCGATGAGAGTTGGAATGGCGCATTGTGATGACAAGGGCATGGAGCATTGTGATGACCAGGTCATGCAGTATTGTGAAGACAGTAGTCAGGGAGCATTGTGATTACATATGTAATGGCCCTTTGTGATGACAATGGCATGGAGCATTGTGATGCCAAGAGTCATGGAGGATTCTGATGACAAAGGTAATGGAACCTTGTGATGACAATGGCTTGGAGCATTGGGATGACATGGGACAGGGAGCATTGTGCTGACAAGTGCATGAAGAATTGTGATGACAAGGGTCATCGAGCATTCAGATGACAAGCTTGTGGAGTATTTTGATGACAATGGCATGGAGCATTGTCATGAAAATTGCGTGGGTCATTGTGATGAAAAAGGCATGGAGATTTTTCGTGACAGGGTTCAAGGAGCATTCTGATGACAATGTCAGGGAGCACTGTGATGACATGTATATTGAGAATTGTGATGACAAATGTCATGGAGCATTGTGATAAAAAGGGCATGGAGTATTGTGATGCCAGGCATCATCGTGCGTTGTGATGACAAGTGTTATGGAACATTGGGATCAAAAGGGTTTGGAGCATTGTGATGACATAGGTCATGGATCATTTTGATTTCAAGGAGCATGGAGCACTGTGATGACAAGGGCATGAAGCAATGTAATTGCAAGGTTCATGGAGGATTGTGATGACAATGGAAATGGTGTTTTGTGATGACAAGCGCATAGAGCACTGTAATGACAAGGTCATGTAGCATTTTGATGACAAAGGCATGGAGCATTGTGATGACATGTGTCATGGAGCACTGTTATGACAAGCGTCATAGAGCATTGTGAATACAGGGGTCATGGATCACTCGGATGACAAGGGCATGGATCATTGTGATGACAAGGGTCATGGAGCACTGGGCTGAAAATGTTCATGGAGTGTTGTGATGACAGGGTCATGGGGCATAGTGATGTGTAGGGAATGAAGCATTGTGATGACAAGAGTCCCGGATCATTGTGTTGTCAGGAATCATGGAGTGTTGTGATGACAGTGGTCATGGAGCATTGTGATGATATTGGCCATGGAGCATTGTGATGTGTAGGTCGTGGAGCATTGGGTTGAATATGTTAATGGATTATTGTGATGACAGGGGTCATGGAGCATTGTGATGACAAGGGAATGGAGAATGGTAATGACAAGGTCCTGGAGCATTGTGATGAGATGACAATGGAGACTTGTGATGACAAATCTCACGGAGCATTCTGATGAAAAGGGGCATGGAGCATTGTGATTACAGGGGTCTTGGAGCATTGTGATGACTAGGGCATGGAGCATTGTGATTAGAAAGCCATGGAGCATTTTGATGACATGCTTCATGGAGTTTTGTGATGACAAGGACATGGAGCCTTGTGATTACAGTGATCTTGGAGCATTGTGATGAAAAGGGCACGGATGATTGTGATGAAAAAGGCATGCAGCCTTGTCATGACAGGGTTCAAGGAGCATACTGATGACAAGTGTCAGGGAGCATTGTGATGAGAAGTGTATTGAGCATTCTGATGAGAAATGTCATGGAGCATTGTGATGGGAATACCATGGATAATTGTGATGTAGAGCGTCATGGGGATTTGTGATGATAAGTGTTATGGAACATTGTGATCACAAGGGTTTGGAGCATTATGATGACAGAAGTCATGGAGAATTTTGATTTGATTGTGATGACAATAGCCTGAAGGATTATGATGATGGACATGGTGCATTGTGATGACAGGGTTCACGGAGCATTGAGAGGAAAAGGGGCATGGAGAATTGTGTTTACAGGGTTCTTGGAGCATTGTGATGACAAGGGCATGGAGCATTGTGAGGAGAAGTCCATGGAACATTCTGATGACATGTATCATGGAGCTTTGTGACGAAAAGGGCATGGAACATTGTGATTACAGGGGTCTTGGAGCATTGTGATGACAAGGGTCATGGAGCCTTGTGATGACAAGGTCATGGAACATTGTGATGGCATTGGTAATGGAGCATTGTTATGACAGAGGTAATGGAGCATTCTGATGAGAAGGGCATTGAGCATTGGCCAGAAAGTTTTCATGGATTATTGTGATGAGAGTGGGCATGGAGCATTGTGATCACAAGGGCACGGAACACTGTGATACATGGGTCATGGCGGATTGTGATGAAAAGTGCATGGAGCATTGTGATGAGAAGGGCATCGATCATTGTGATGACAAGTTTCATCGAGCATTGTGATGACAAGGGCATGGAGCAATGCGATGAGAGGGTTCATGGAGCACTTTGATGACAATGACATGGAGCATTGTGATGCCAAGGGTCATGGAGCTTTGTGATGACAACGGTCATGGAGCATTTTGATGACAAGCGTGTGGTGCATTGTGATGAGAAGGAGAGGGAGCATTTTGATGACAGGTTCATGCAGCAATTTGATGAAAAGTGTAATGTAACATTTTGATGACAGGGGTTACACAACATTGTGATGCCAAGGGTCATGGAGCTTTGGGATGAAAAGGGTCATGGAGCATTTTAATGACAGTGGTTATGGTATATTTTGATGTCAGGGGTCATGGAACATTTTGATTAAAGGGTTGCGGTAGGATTGTGATGACTAGTGATGGAACATTGTGATATCTCAGGTGAGAGAGCATTTTGATGAGAAGTGCATGGAGCATTGTGAATACAAGGTTGTGGATCATTTTGATGAAAAACGTGTGCCACATTGTGATGACAAGGGTCATGGAACATTGTTCTGACAAAGGCAAGGAACATTGTGATGACAAGCGTCATGGAGCATTGTGATGAAAAGTTCATGGAGCATTGTGGTAACAAAGGTCAAAGAGCTTTGTGATGATGCATGCATGGACCGTTGTGATGACAAACGTTATGAAGCATTGTGATGACTGGAGTCACAGAGCACTGAGATGACAGGTGTCATGGAGCATTGTGATGACAGGGACATGGAGCGTTGTGGTGACACTTTTCAGAGATTATTGTGATGACAGTGGACATGGTGCATTGTGATGACCAGGGCATGTAGCATTGTGATGAGAAGGTCATGGATTATTTTGAAGAGAGTTGTCAGAGAGCATTGTGATGACATATGTCATGGTCCATTGCGATGACACTGGCAGGGAGCATTGTGATGACAAATGTAATGGAGTATTGTGATGACAAATATAATGGAGCATTGTGATGACTAGGGCTTTGAGCATTATGATGACAGGGCCATTGAGAATTTTCATGAAAAGGTCGTGAGGCATTGTCATGACAAGGTCCTGGAGCATTGTGATGAGAAATCCATGGAGCCTTGTGATGACAAGTCTCATGGAGCATACTGATGAAAAGGGGCAAGGAGAATTCTGATTACAGGGTTCTTGGTACATTGTAATAAAAAGGGCATCGAGCATTGTGATGACAAGGTCATGGAACATTGGTCTAATATGTTTCATGGATTATTGCGATGACAGTTAGAATGGTGCATTGTGATGACAAGGGCATGGAGCATTGTGATGACCAGGTCATGCAGTATTGTGAAGAGAGGTGTCAGGAGCATTGTGATGACATATGTAATGGCCCATTGTGATGACAATGGCATGGAGCATTGTGATGCCAAGTGTCATGGAGGATTCTGATGACAAAGGTAATGGAGCATTGTGATGACAATGGCTTGGAGCATTGTGATGATAAGGGTCAGGGAGCATTGTGTTGACAAGTGCATGGAGAATTGTGATGACAAGGGTCATGGAGCATTCTGATGATAAGCTTGTGGTGTATTTTGATGATAATGGCATGGAGCATTGTGATGAAAACGGCATGGGGCATTGTGATGGAAAAGGCATGGAGCGTTTTTGTGACAGGGTTCAAGGAGCATTCTGACGACAAGTGTCAGGAAGCATTGTGATGACAATTGTATTGAGAATTGTGATGACAAAGGTCATGGACCATTTTGATGAAAAGGGCATGGAGTATTGTGATGACAGGCATCATGGAGCGTTGTGATGACAAGTGTTATGGAACATTGTGATCACAAGGGTTTGGAGCATTGTGATGACAGAGGTCATGGATCATTTTTATTTCAAGGAGCATGGAGCATTGTGATGACAAGGGCATGAAGCAATGTTATCCCAAGGTTCATGGAGGATTGTGATGACAATGGAAATGGAGTATTGTGATGACAAGAGCATAGAGCATTGTAATGACAAGGTCACGTAGCATTTTGCTGACAAAGGCATGGAGCATTGTGATGACGTGTCATGGAGCTCTGTGATGACAAGCGTCATGGAGCATTGTGAATACAGGGGTTATGGAGCATTGGGATGACAAGGGCATGGATCATTGTGATGACAAGGGTCATGGAGCAGTGGTCTGAAAATATTCATGGAGTGTTGTGAGGACAGGGGTCATGGAGCATAGTGATGTGTAGGGAATGGAACATTTGGATGAAAAGATCCCGGATCATTGTGTTGTCAGGAGTCATGGAGTGTTGTGATGACAGTGGTCATGGAGCATTGTGATGATATTGGCCATGGAGCATTGTGATGATAAGGTCATGGAGCATAGGCCTGAAAATGTTAATGGAGTATTGTGATGACAGGTGTTATGGAGCATTGTGATGACAAGGGAAAGGAGCATGGTGATGACAAGGTCCTGGAGCATTGTGATGAGATGACCATGGAGACCTGTGATGACAAATCTCACGGAGCATTCTGATGAAAAGTGGCATGGAGCATTGTGATTACAGGGGTCTTGGAGCATTGTGATGACTAGGGCATGGAGCATTGTGATGAGAATGCCATGGAGCATTCTGATGACATGCTTCATGGAGTTTTATGATGACAAGGATATGGAGCATTGTGATTACAGTGATCTTGGAGCATTGTGATGAAAAGGGCACGGATCATTGTGATGAAAAAGGCTTGGAGCCTTGTCATGACAGGGTTCAAGGAGCATACTGACGACAAGTGTCAGGGAGCATTTTGATGACAAGTGTATTGAGCATTGTGATGACAAATGTCATGGAGCATTGTGATGAGAATATCATGGATAATTGTGATGATGAGCGTCATGGGGATTTGTGATGATAACGGTTATGGAACATTGTGATCACAAGGGTTTGGAGCATTATGATGACAGAGGTCAAGGATAATTTTGATTTCATTGTGATGACAATAGCCTGAAGCATTATGATGATGGGCATTGTGCATTGTGATGACAGGGTTCATGGAGCATTGAGATGCAAATTGTCATGGAGCATTGTGATTACAGGGGTCTTGGAGAATTGTGATGACAAGGGCATGGAGCATTGTGATGAGAAGTCCATGAAACATTCTGATGACATGTGTCATGGAGCTTTGTGATGAAAATGGCATGGAGCATGGTACTTACATGGGTGTTGGAGCATTGTGATGACAAGTGTCATGGAGCCTTGTGATGACAAGGCCATGGAACATTGTGAGGGCAGGGGTCATGGAGCATTGTTATGACAGAGGTAATGGATCATTGTGATGAGAAGGGCATTGAGCATTGGCCTGAAAGGCTTCATGGTTTATTTTGATGAGAGTGGGCATGGAGCATTGTGATGACAAGGTCACGGAACACTGTGATACATGGGTCATGGAGGATTGTGATGAAAAGTGCATGGAGCATTTTGATTAGAAGGGCATCGAGAATTGTGATGACAAATGTCATGGAGCTTTGTGATGACAAGGGCATGGAGCAATGGGATGAGAGGGTTCATGGAGCATTGTGATGACAATGACATGGAGCATTGTGATGCCAAGGGTCATGGAGCTTTGTGATGACAACGGTCATGGAGCATTTTGATGACAAGCGTGTGGTGCATTGTGATGAGAAGGAGAGGGAGCATTTTGATGACAGGGTCATGAAGCAATTTGATGAAATGTGTAATGTAACATTTTGATGACAGGGGTTACACAACATTGTGATGCCAAGGGTCATGGAGCTTTGGGATGAAAAGTGTCATGGAGCATTTTGATGACAGTGGTTATGGTATATTGTGATGTCAGGGGTCATGGAACATTTTGATTAAAAGGTTGCAGTAGGATTGTGATGACTACTGATGGAACATTGTGATATCTCAGGTGAGAGAGCATTTGGATGAGAAGTGCATGGAGCATTGTGAATACCACGTTTATGGAGCATAGCAATGACAAGGTTGTGGATCATTGTGATGAAAAGCGCGTGGCACATTTTGATGACAAGGGTCATGGTACATTGTTCTGACAAAGGCATGGAGCATTGTGATGAGAAGGGTGACGGAGCATTGTGATGAAAAGTTCATGGAGCATTGTGGTTACAAAGGTCACAGAGCCTTGTGTTGACGCGGGCATGGACCGTTCTGATGACAAACGTTATGAAGCATTGTGATGACTGGAGTCAAGGAGCATTGTGATGACAGGGATCATGGAGCATTGTGATGACTAGCGCATGGAGCATTGCTCTAATAAGTTTCAGGGATTATTGTGATGACAGTGGGAATGGCGCATTGTGATGACAAGGGCATGGAGCATTGTGATAACCAGGTCAGGCAGTATTGTGAAGAGAGGTGTCAGGGAGCATTGTGATGACGTATGTCATGGTCCATTGTGATGACAATGGCATGGAGCATTGTGATGCCAATTGTCATGGAGGATTCTGATGACAAAGGTAATGGAGCATTGTGATGACAATGGCTTGGAACATTGTGATAACTTGGGTCAGGGAGCATTGTGCTGACAAGTGCATGGAGAATTGTGATGACAAGGGTCATGGAGCATTTTGATGACAAGCTTGTGGAGTATTTTGATGACAATGGCATGGAGCATTGTGATGAAAATTGCATGGGGCTTTGTGATGAAAAAGACATGGAGCCTTTTCGTGACAGGCTTCAAGGAGCATTCTGATGACAAGTGTCAGGGAGCATTGTGATGACAAGTGTATTGAGAATTGTGATGAAAAGTGCATGGAGTATTGTGATGACAGGCATCATGGAGCGTTGTGATGACAAGTGTTATGGAACATTGTGATCACAAGGGTTTGAAGCATTGTGATGACAGAGGTCATGGATCATTTTGATTTCAAGGTTCATGGAGCATTGTGATGACAAAGGCATGAATCAAAGTGATCCCAAGGTTCATGGAGGATTGTGATGACAATGGTAATGGAGTATTGTGATGACAAGCGCATACAGCATTGTAATGATAAGGTAATGTAGCATTTTGCTGACAAAGGCATGGAGCATTGTGATGACAGGTGTCATGGAGCACTGTGATGACAAGCGTCACGGAGCATTGTGAATACTGGGGTCATGGAGCATTGTGATGACAAGGGCATGGCATTGTGATGACAAGGGTAATGGAGAATTGGGCTGAAAATGTTCATGGATCATTGTGATTACAGGGGTCTTGGAGCATTGTGATGATATTGGTCATGGACCATTGTGATGAGAAGGTCATGGAGCACTGGGCTGAAAATATTCATGGAGTATTGTGATGACAGGGGTCATGGAGGATTGTGAAGACAAGGGAATGTAGCGTGGTGATGACTAGGTCCTGGAGCATTGTGATGAGAAGGCCATGGAGACTTGTGATGACAAGCCTCATGGAGCATTCTGATGAAAAGTGGCATGGAACATTGTGATTTCAGGGGTGTTGGAGCATTGTGATGACAAGGGCATGGAGCACTGTGAGGAGAAGGCCATGAAACATTCTGATGACATGCGTCATGGAGCTTTGTGTTGACAAGGGAATGGAGCATTGTGATTAGAGGGATCTTGAAGCATTGTGATGACAAGGGTCACGGAGCCTTGTGATGGCAAGGCCGTGGAACATTGTGATGGCAGGGGTCATGGAGCAATGTTATGACAGAGGTAATGGAGCATTGTGTTGAGGAGGGCATTGAGCATTGGTCTTAAATGTTTCATGGATCACTGTGATGAGAGTGGGCATGGAGAATTGGGATGACAAGGGCACCGTACACGGTGATACATGGGTCATGGGGGATTGTAATGACAAGGGCATGGAGCATTGTGATGAGAAGGGCATCGAGCATTCTGATGACAAGGGTCATGGAGCTTTGTGATGACAAAGGTCATGGAGCATTTTGATGACAAGGGTGTGGTGCATTGTGATGAGAAGGGCAGAGAGCATTTTGATGACAGGTTCATGCAGTAATTTGATGAAAAATGTAATGGAACATTTTGATGACAGGGGTTATAGAACATTGTGATGCCAATGGTCATGGAGCTTTAGGATGAAAAGGGTCAGGGAGCATTTTGATGACAGGTGTTATGGAACATTGTGATGTCAGGGGTCATGGAATATTGTGCTGATAAGGGGATGTAGCATTGTGAATGACAGGGGTCATGGAACATTGTGATAGCAGGGGTGAGGGAGGATTGTGATTACTAGTGATGGAACATTGTGGTATCTCATGTGAGAGAGCATTTGGATGAGAAGTGCATGGAGCATTGTGATTACAAGGTTTATGGAGCATAGTGATGACAATGTAGTGGATCACTGTGATGAAAATCACATGGCACATTGTGATGACAAGGGTCATGGAGCATTGTTCTGAAAAACGCATGGAGCATTGTGATGACAAGGGTCACGGAACATTGTGATGAAAAGTTCAAGGAGCATTGTGGTTACAAATGTCACAGAGCCTTGTGATGACGCGGGCATGGACCGTTGTGATGACGAACGTTATGAAGCATTGTGATGACTGGAGTCACGGAGCATTGTGATTACTGGTGTAATGGAGCATTGTGATGAAAAGGGCATGGAGCATTGGTCTGACAGGTTTCATAGATTATTGTGATGACAGTGTACATGGTGCTTTGTGATGACAAGGGCATGGAGTATTGTGAAGAAAAGTGTCAGGGAGCATTGTGATGACATATGTCAGGGTCCATTGCGATGACAGTGGCATGTAGCATTGTGAAGCCAAATGTAAGGGAGGATTGTGATGACAAATATAATGGAGCATTGTGATGACTAGGGCTTGGAGCATTATGATGACAAGGGCCATTGAGAATTTTCATGACAATGTCGTGAAGCAATGTGATGACATGGTCCTGGAGAACTGTGATGAGAAAACCATGGAGCCTTGTGATGACAGGTCTCATGGAGCATACTGATGAAAAGGGGCATGGAGCATTCTGATTACACGTGTCTTGGAACATTGTGATAACAAGGGCATGGAGCATTGTGATGACTAGGGCATGGAGTATTGTGATGACAGGCATCATGGAGCGTTGTGATGACAAGTGTTATGGAACATTGTGATCACAAGGGTTTGGAGCATTGCGATGACAGAGGTCATGGATCATTTTGATTTCAAGGAGCATGGAGCATTGTGATGAGTAGAGCATGAAGCAAGGCGATCCCAAGTTTCTTGGAGGATTGTGATGACAATGGTAATGGAGTATTGTGATGATAAGCGCATAGAGCATTGTAATGACAAGGTCATGTAGCATTTTGCTGACAAAGGCATGGAGCTTTGTGATGACAGGTGTCATGGAGCACTGTGATGACAAGCATCATGGAGCATTGTGAATACAGGGGTCATGGAGCATACGGATGACAAGGGCATGGAGCATTGTGATGAAAAGTGTCATGGAGCATTGGGGTGAAAATGTTCATGGAGTATTGTGATGACAGGGGTTATGGAGCATTGTGATGACAAGGGAATTGAGCGTGGTGATGACAAGGGAATGGAGAGTGGTGATGACATGTTCCTGGAGCATTGTGATGAGAAGACCATGGAGACTTGTGATGACAAATCTCATGGAGCATTCTGATGAAAAGAGGCATGGAGCATTGTGATTACGGGGTCTTGGAGTATTGTGAAGACAAGGGCATGGAGCACTGTGAGGAGAAGGCCATGAAACATTCTGATAATATGCGTCATGGAGCTTTGTGATGACAAGGGCATGGAGCATTGTGATGACAAGGGTCATGGAGCATTGTGATGAAAAGTTCATGGAGCATTGTGGTTACAAAGGTCACAGAGCCTTGTGATGACGTGGGCATGTACCGTTGTGATGACAAACGTTATGAAGAATTGTGATGACTGGAGTCACGGAGTATTGTGATGACCCGGTTCATGGAGGATTGTGATAACAAGGGCATGGAGCATTGTGATGACAGGGGCATGGAGCATTGGTCTGACAAGTTTCATAGATTATTGTGATGACAGTGGATATTGTGCACTGTGATGACAAGGCCATGGAGCATTGTGATGACAAGGGCATGGAGTATTGTGAAGACAGGTGTCAGGGAGCATTTTGATGACATATGTCATGGTCCATTGCGATGACAATGGCATGGAGCATTGTGATGCCAAATGTAATGGAGGATTATGATGACAAATATAATGGAGCATTGCGATGACTAGGGCTTGGAGCATTATGATGACAAGGGCCATTGAGAATTTTCATGACAATGTCGTGAAGCATTGTGATGACAAAGTCCTGGAGCATTGTGATGAGAAAACCATGGAGCCTTGTGATGACAGGTCTCATGGAGCATACTGATGAAAAGGGGCATGGAGCATTCTGATTACTGGGGTCTTGGAACATTGTGATAACAAGGGCATGGAGCATTGTGATGACAAGGGCATGGAGTATTGTGATGACAGGCATCATGGAGCGTAATGATGACAAGTGTTATGGATCATTGTGATCACAAGGGTTTGGAGCATTGCGATGACAGAGGTCGTGGATCATTTTGATTTCAAGGAGCATGGAGCATTGTGATGACTAGGGCATGGAGCATTTTGAGGAGAAGGCCATGGAACATTCTGATGGCATGCGTCATGGAGCTTTGTGATGACAAGGGCATGTAGCTTTGTGATTACAGGGGTCTTGGAGCATTGTGATGACAAGGGTCATGGAGCCTTGTGATGACAAGGCTGTGGAACATTGTGATGGCAGGTATCATGGAGCATTGTTATGACAGAGGTAATGGATCATTGTGATGAGAAGTGCATTGAGCATTGGTCTGAAATATTTCATGGATTATTGTGATGAGAGTGGACATGGAGCATTGTGATGAGAAGGGCACGGTACACTGTGATACATGGGTCATGGGGTATTGTAATGACAAGTGCATGGAGCATTGTGATGAGAACGGCATCGAGCATTGTGATGACAAGTGTCATGGATCTTTGTGATGACATTGGTAATGGAGTATTGTGATGACAAGCGCATAGAGCATTGTAATGACAAGGTCATGTAGCATTTTGCTGACAAAGGCATGGAGCATTGTGATGACAGGTGTCATGGAGCACTGTGATGACAAGCGTCACGGAGCCTTGTGAATACAGGGGTCATGGAACATTGGGATGACAAGGGCATGGATCATTTTGATGATAAGGGTCATGGAGAATTGGGCTGAAAATGTTCATGGAGTATTGTGATGACTGGGGTCATGGAGCATTGTGATTACAGGGGTCTTGGAGCATTGTGATGATATTGGTCATGGAGCTTTGTGATGAGAAGGTCATGGAGCATTGGGCTGAAAATATTCATGGAGTATTGTGATGACAGGGGTCATGGAGGATTGTGATGACAAGGGAATGGAGCGTGGTGATGACAATGTCCTGGAGCATTGTTATGAGAAGACCATGGAGACTTGTGATGACAATTCTCATGGAGCATTCTGATGAAAAGGGGCATGGAGCATTGTTATTACAGGGGTCTTGGAGCATTGTGATGACATGGGCATGGAGCACTGTGAGGAGAAGGCCATGAAACCTTTTGATGACATGCGTCATGGAGCTTTGTGATGACAAGGGCATGGAGCATTGTGATTAGAGTGATCTTGGAGCATTGTGATGGCAAGGGTCATGGAGCCTTGTGATGGCTAGGCCGTGGAACATTGTGATGGCAGGGGTCATGGAGCATTGTTATGACAGAGGTAATGGAGCATTGTGATGAGAAGGGCATTGAGCATTGGTCTGAAATGTTTCAGGGATTACTGTGATGAGAGTGGGCATCGAGAATTGTGATGACAAGGACACTGTACACGGTGATACATGGGACATGGGGGATTGTAATGACAAGGGCATGGAGCATTGTGATGAGAAGGGCATCGAGCATTGTGATGACAAGTGTCATCGAGATGTGTGATGACAAGGGCATGGAGCAATGTGATGAGAGGGTAATGGAACATTGTGATGACAATGACATGGAGCATTGTGTTTCCAAGGGTCATGGTGATTTGTGATGACAAAGGTCATGGAGCATTTTGATGACAAGGGTGTGGTGCATTGTGATGAGAAGGGCAGGGAGCATTTTGATGACAGGTTCATGCAGTAATTTGATGAAAATTGTAATGGAATATTTTGATGAAAGGGGTTATAGAACATTGTGATGCCAGTGGTCATGGAGCTTTAGGATGAAAAGGGTGATGGAGCATTTTGATGACAGGGGTTATGGAACATTGTGATGTCAGGGGTCATGGAACATTGTGCTGATAAGTGGATGTAGCATTGTGAATGACAGGGGTCATGGAACATTGTGATAACAGGGGTGAGGGAGGATTGTGATGACTAGTGATGGAACATTGTGATATCTCATGTGAGAGAGCATTTGGATGAGAAGTGCATGGAGCATTGTGATTACAAGGTTTATGGAGCATAGCGATGACAAGGTTGTGGATCATTGTGATGAAAATCGCATGGCACATTGTGATGACAAGGGTCATGGAGCATTGTTCTGACAAAGACATGGAACATTGTGATGACAAGTGTCACGGAGCATTGTGATGAAATGTTCATGGAGCATTGTGGTTACAAATGTCTGAGAGCCTTGTGATGATGCGGGCATGGACCGTTGTGATGACAAACGTTATGAAGCATTGTGATAACTGGAGTCACGGAGTATTGTGATGACAGGGTTCATGGAGCATTGTGATGACAAGGGCATGGAGCATTGTGATGACAGGGGCATGGAGCATTGGTCTGACAAGTTTCATAGATTATTGTGATGACAGTGGATATGGTGCACTGTGATGACAAGGCCATGGAGCATTATGATGACAAGGGCATGGAGTATTGTGAAGACAGGTGTCAGGGAGCATTGTGATGACATATGTCATGGTCCATTGCGATGACAATGGCATGGAGAATTGTGATGCCAAATGTAATGGAGGATTGTGATGACAAATATAATGGAGCATTGTGATGTCTAGGGCTTGGAGCATTATGATGACAAGGGCCATTGAGAATTTTCATGACAATGTCGTGAAGCATTGTGATGACAAAGTCCTGGAGCATTGTGATGAGAAAACCATGGAGCCTTGTGATGACAGGTCTCATGGAGCATACTGATGAAAAGGGGCATGGAGCATTCTGATTACAGGGGTCTTGGATCATTGTGATAACAAGGGCATGGAGCTTTGTGATGACAAGGGCATGGAGTATTGTGATGACCGGCATCATGGAGCGTTATGATGACAAGTGTTATGGATCATTGTGATCACAAGTGTTTGGAGCATTGCGATGACAGAGGTCATGGATCATTTTGATTTCAAGGAGCATGGAGCATTGTGATGACAAGGGCATGAAGCATTGTGATCCCAAGGTTCTTGGAGGATTGTGATGACAATGGTAATGGAGTATTGTGATGAAAAGCGCATAGAGCATTTTAATGACAAGGTCCTGTAGCATATTACTGTCAAAGGCATGGAGCATTGTGATGACAGGTGTCATGGAGCACTGTGATGACAAGCGTCACAGAGCACTGTGAATACAAGGGTCATGGAGCATTTGGATGACAAGGGCATGGATCATTGTGATGACAATGGTCATGGAGCATTGGGCTGAAAAGGTTCATGGAGTATTGTGATGACAGGGGTCATGGAGCATTGTGATTACAGGGGTCTTGGAGCACTGTGATGACAAGAGTCCCGGATCATTGTGTTGTCAGGTGTCATGGAGTGTTGTGATGACAGTGGTCATGGAGCATTGTGATGATATTGGTGATGGAGCATTGTGATGAGAAGATCATGTAGCATATTGCTGAAAATATTCATGGAGAATTGTGATGACATGGGTCATGGAGCATTCTGATGACAAGGGAATGGAGCATGGTGATGAGAATGTCCTGGAGCATTGTGATGAGATGACCATGGAGACTTGTGATGACAAGTCTCATGGAGCATTCTGATGAAAAGGGGCATGGAGCATTGTGATGACAAGGGCATGGAGCATTTTGAGGAGAAGGCCATGGAACATTCTGATGGCATGCGTCATGGAGCTTTGTGATGACAAGGGCATGTAGCTTTGTGATTACAGGGGTCTTGGAGCATTGTGATGACAAGGGTCATGGAGCCTTTTGATGACAAGGCTGTGGAACATTGTGATGGCAGGTATCATGGAGAATTGTTATGACAGAGGTAATGGATCATTGTGATGAGAAGTGCATTGAGCATTGGTCTGAAATGTTTCATGGGTTATTGTGATGAGAGTGGACTTGGAGCATTGTGATGAGAAGGGCACGGTACACTGTGATACATGGGTCATGGGGTATTGTAATGACAAGGGCATGGAGCATTGTGATGAGAAGGGCATCGAGCATTGTGATGACAAGTGTCATGGATCTTTGTGATGACAAGGGCATGGAGAATTGTGATGAGAGGGTTCATGGAGCATTGTGGTGACAATGTCATGGAGCATTGTGATGCCAAGGGTCATGGAGCTTTGTGATGACAAAGGTCATGGAGCATTTTGATGACAAGGGTGTGGTGCATTGTGTTGAGAAGGGCAGGGAGCATTTTGATGACATGGTCATGCAGCAATTTGATGAAAATTGTAATGGAACATTTTGATGACAGGGGTTATACAACATTGTGATGCCAGGGGTCATGGAGCTTTGCGATGAAAAGGGTGATGGAGCATTTTGATGACAGGGGTTATGGAACATTGTGATGTCAGGGGTCATGGAACATTGTGCTGATAAGAGGTTGTAGCATTGTGATGACAGGGTTCATGGAACATTGTGATAACCGGGGTGAGGGAGGATTGTGATGACTAGTGATGGAACATTGTGATATCTCAGGTGAGAGAGCATATGGATGAGAAGTGCATGGAGCATTGCGAATACAAGATTTATGGAGCATAGCGATGAAAAGGTTGTGGATCATTGTGATGAAAAACGCGTGGCACATTGTGATGACAAGGATCATGGAACATTGTTCTGACAAAGGCATGGAGCATTGTGATGACAAGTGTCACGAAGCATTGTGATGAAAAGTTCATGGAGCATTATGGTTACAAAGGTCACAGAGCCTTGTGATGATGCGGGCATGGACCGTTGTGATGACAAACGTTATGAAGCATTGTGATGACTGGAGTCACGGAGCATTGAGATGACAGGGGTCATGGAGCATTGTGATGACAGGGACTTGGAGCGTTGTGGTGATACTTTTCATAGATTATTGTGATGACAGTGGACATGGTGCATTGTGATGACCAGGGCATGTAGCATTGTGATGAGAAGGTCATGGAGTATTTTGAAGAGAGTTGTCAGAGAGCATTGTGATGACATACGTCAGGGTCCATTGCGATGACAATGGCATGGAGCATTGTGATGCCAAATATAATGGAGGATTGTGATGACAAATATAATGGAGCATTGTGATGACTAGGACTTGGAGCATTATGATGACAAGGGCCATTGAGAATTTTCATGACAAGGTAGTGAAGCATTGTCATGACAATTTCCTGGAACACTGTGATGAGAAAACCATGGAGCCTTGTGATGACAAGTCTCATGGAGCATACTGATGGAAGGGGCAAGGAGAATTCTGATTACAGTGTTGTTGGAACATTGTGATAACAAGGGCATCGAGCATTGTGATGACAAGGGCATGGAACATTGGTCTAATAAGTTTCATGGAATATTGCGATGACAGTTGGAATGGTGCATTGTGATTACATGGGTCTTGGAGCATTGTGATGACCAGGTCATGCAGTATTGTGAAGAGAGTTGTCAGGGAGCATTGTGATGACATATGTAATGGCCCATTGTTATGACAATGGCATGGAGCATTGTGATGGCAAGTGTCATGGAGCATTGTGATGACATAGGTAATGGAGCATTGTGATGACAATGGCTTGGAGCATTGTGATGACAAGGGTCAGGGAGCATTGTGTTGACAAGTGCATGGATAATTGTGATGACAAGGGTCATGGAACATTCTGATGATAAGCTTGTGGAGTATTTTGATGACATTGTCATGGAGCATTGTGATGAAAACGGCATGGGGCATTGTGATGAAAAAGGCATGGAGCGTATTTGTGACAGGGTTCAAGGAGCATTCTGACGACAAGTGTCAGGAAGCATTGTGATGACAATTGTATTGAGAATTGTGATGACAAAGGTCATGGAGCATTTTGATGAAAAGGGCATGGAGTATTGTGATGACAGGCATCATGGAGCGTTGTGATGACAAGTGTTATGGAACATTGTGATCACAAGGGTTTGGAGCATTGTGATGACAGTGGTCATGGATCATTTTGATTTCAAGGAGCATGGAGCCTTGTGATGACAAGGGCATGAAGCAATGTGATCCCAAGGTTCATGGAGGATTGTGATGACAATGGAAATGTAGTATTGTGATGACAAGCGCATAGAGCATTGTAATGACAAAGTCATGTAGCATTTTGCTGACAAAGGCATGGAGCATTGTGATGACATGTGTCATGGAGCACTGTGATGACAAGCGTCACGGAGCATTGTGAATACAGGGGTCATGGAGCATTGGGATGACAAGGGCATGGATCATTGTGATGACAAGGGTCATGGAGCACTGGTCTGAAAATGTTCATGGAGTGTTTTGATGACAGGGGTCATGGAGCATAGTGATGTGTAGCGAATGGTGCATTGTGATGACATGAGTCCCAGATCATTGTGTTGTCAGGTGTCATGGAGTGTTGTGATGACAGTGGTCATGGAGCATTGTGATGATATTGGCCATGGAGCATTGTGATGTGTAGGTTGTGGAGCATTGGGCTGAATATGTTAATGGATTATTGTGATGACAGGGGTCATGGAGCATTGTGATGACAAGGGAATGGAGAATGGTGATGACAAGGTCCTGGAGCATTGTGATGAGATGACCATGGAGACCTGTGATGACAAATCTCACGGAGCATTCTCATGAAAAGGTGCATGTAGCATTGTGATTACAGGGGTCTTGGAGCATTGTGATGACTAGGGTATGGAGCATTGGGATGAGAAGGCCATGGAGCATTTTGATGATATGCTTCATGGAGTTTTGTGATGACAAGGACATGGAGCATTGTTATTACAGTAATCTTGGAGCATCGTGATGAAAAGGGCACGGATCATTGTGATGAAAAAGGCATGGAGCCTTTTCATGACAGGGTTCAAGGAGCATACTGATGACAAGTGTGAGGGAGCATTGTGATGACTAGTGTATTGAGCATTGTGATGACAAAGGTCATGGAGCATTGTGATGAGAATACCATGGATAATTGTGATGATGAGCGTCATGGGGATTTGTGATAAGTGTTATGGAACATTGTGATCACAAGGGTTTGGAGCATTATGATGACAGAGGTCATGGATAATTTTGCTTTCATTGTGATGACAATAGCCTGAAGCATTATGATGATGGGCATGGTGCATTGTGATGATAGGGTTCATGGAGCATTGAGATGCAAAGGGGCATGGAGCATTTTGATTACAGGGGTCTTGGAGCATTGTGATGACAAGGGCATGGAGCATTGTGATGAGAAGGCCATGGAACATACTGATGACATGTGTCATGGAGCTTTGTGATGAAAAGGGCATGGAGCATTGTGATTACATGGGTCTTGGAGCATTGTGATGACAAGGGTCATGGAGCCTTGTGATGACAAGGCCGTGGAACATTGTGATGACAGGGGTCATGGAGCATTGTTATGACAGAGGTAATGGAGCATTGTGATGAGAAGGGCATTGAGCATTTGCCTGAAAGGCTTCATTGATTATTGTGATGAGAGTGGGCATGGAGCATTGTGATGACAAGGGCACGGAACACTGTGATACATGGGTCATGGAGGACTGTGATGAAAAGTGCATGGAGCATTTTGATTAGAAAGGCATCAAGCATTGTGATGACAAGTGTAATGGAGCTTTGTGATGAAAAGGGCATGGAGCAATGGGATGAGAGGGTTCATGGAGCATTGTGATGACAATGACATGGAGCATTGTGATGCCAAGGGTCGTGGAGCTTTGTGATGACAACGGTCATTGAACATTTTGATGACAAGCGTGTGGTGCATTGTCATGAGAAGGAGAGGGAGCATTTTGATGACAGGGTCATGCAGCAATTTGATGAAAAGTGTAATGTAACATTTTGATGACAGGCGTTACAGAACATTGTGATGCCAAGGGTCATGGAGCTTTGGGCTGAAAAGTGTCATGGAGCATTTTGATGACAGTGGTTTTGGAATATTGTGATGTCAGGGGTCATGGAACATTTTGATTTCAGGGTTGAGGTAGGATTGTGATGACTAGTGATGGAACATGTGATATCTCAGGTGAGAGAGCATTTGGATGAGAAGTGCATGGAGCACTGTGAATACAAGGTTTATGTTGCACAGCGATGACAAGGTTGTGGTTCATTGTGATGAAAAGCGCGTGACACATTGTGATGACAAGGGTCATGGAGCATTGTGATGAAAAGTTCATGGAGCATTGTGGTTACAAAGGTCACAGAGCCTTGTGAAGACGCGGGCATGGACCATTCTGATGACAAACGTTATGAAGCATTGTGTTGACTGGAGTCACGGAGCATTGTGATGACAGGGGTCATGGAGAATTGTGATGACAGGGACATGGAGCGTTGTGGTGACAATTTTCAGAGGTTATTGTGATGACAGTGGACATTGTGCATTGTGATGACAAGGGCATTGATCATTGTGATGACAGGGGCATGGAGCACTGGTCTGACAAGTTTCATAGATTATTTTGATGACAGTGGACATGGTTCATTGTGATGACAAGGGCATGGATCATGGTGATGAGAAGGTCATGGAGTATTGTGAAGACAGGTGTCAGGGAGCATTGTGATGACATATGTCATGGTCCATTGCGAAGAAAATAGAATGGAAAATTGTGATGCCAAATGTAATGGAGGATTGTGATGACAAATAAAATCGGGCATTGTGATGACTAGGGCTTGGAGCACTATGATGACAAGGGCCATTGAGAATTTTCATGACAAGGTCGTGAAGCATTGTGATGACAAGGTCCTGGAGCATTGTGATGAGAAAACCATGGAGCCTTGTGATGACAAGTCTCATATAGCATACTGATGAAAAGGGGCATGGACAATTGTGATTACAGGGGTCTTGGAACATTGTGATGACAAGGGCATGGAGCATTGTGAAGAGAAGGTCAACGAGCATTCTGAAGACATGCATCATTGAGCTTTGTGGTCACAAGCGCTGGGATCACTGAGATTACAGGGGTCTTGGAGCATTGTGTTGAAAAGGGCATGGAACATTGTGATGAAAAATGAATGGAGCCTTGTCATGACAGGGTTCAAGGAGCATACAGACAACAAGTGTCAGGGAGCATATTGATGACAAGTGTATTGAGCATTGTGATGACAAAGTTCATGGAGCATTGTGATGAGAAGTCCATGGAGCATTCTGATGACATGTGTCATGGAGCTTAGTGATGACAAGGGCATGGAGCAATGTGATGCCAAGGGTCATGGATATTTGTGATGACAAGGGTCATGGAGCATTTTGATAACAACTGCATTGTGCATTGTGATGAGAAGTGCAGGGAGCATTGTGATGACAAGATTTATGGAGCACTGTGATGACAAGCGCATGGTGCATTGTGAATACATGTGTGATGGTGCATTGTGCTGACAAGCGCATGGAGCTTTGTGATGACAAGGGTCATGGAGCATTGTGCTGAGAAAGGCATAGAGCATTGTGATGACAAGGGTCAAAGAGCATTGTGATGAAAAGTTCATGGAGCATTGTGGTTAAATAGGTCACAGAGACTGTTGATGACGAGGGCATGGACCATTGTGATGACAAAGGTCATGAAGCATTGTGATGACAAAGGTCATGAAGCATTGTGATGACTGGAGTCACGGGGCATTGTGATGACAAGGGTCATGGAGCATTGTGATAACAAGGGCATGGAGCATTGTGATTACAAGGGCATGGAGCATTGCTCTAATAAGTTTCATGGATTATTGCGATGACAGTTGGAATGGCGCATTGTGATGACAAGGGCATGGAGCATTGTGATGAGCAGGTCATGCAGTATTGTGAAGACAGGTGTCAGGGAGCATTGTGATGATATATGTAATGGCCAATTGTGATGACAATGGCATGGAGCATTGTGATGCCGAGGGTAATGGAGCTTTGTGATGACAAAGGTCATGGAGCATTTTGATGACAAGGGTGTGGTGCATTGTGATGAGAAGGGCAGGGAGCATTTTGATGACAGGGTCATGCAGCAATTTGATGAAAAGTGTAATGGAACATTTTGTTGACAGGGGTTATAGATCATTGTGATGCCAGGGGTCATGGAGTTTTGGGATGAAAAGTGTCATGGAGCATTTTGATGACAGGGGTTATGGAACATTGTGTTGTCGGGGGTCATGGAATATTGTGCTGATAAGTGGATTTAGCATTGTGAATGACAGGGGTCATGGAACATTGTGATAACAGGGGTGAGGGAGGATTCTGATGACTAGTGATGGAACATTGTGATATCTCAGGTGAGAGAGCCTTTGGATGAGAAGTGCATGGACAATTGTGATTACAAGGTTTAAGGAGCATAGCGATGACAAGGTTGTGGATCATTGTGATGAAAAGCGCATGGCACATTGTGTTGACAAGTGTCATGGAGCATTGTTCTGACAAAGGCATGGAGCATTTTGATGACAAGTGTCACAGAGCATTGTGATGAAAAGTTCATGGAGCATTGGGGTTACAAAGATAACAGAGCCTTGTGATGACGCGGGCATGGACCGTTGTGATGACAAACGTTATGAAGCATTGTGATGACAGGAGTCAGGGAGCGTTGTGATGACAAGGGTCATGGAGCATTTTGATGACAAGGGCATGGAGCATTGTGATGACAGTGGCATGGAGCATTGGTCTGACAAGTTTCATAGATTATTGTGATGAGAGTTGACATGGTGCATTGTGATGACAAGGGCATGGAGCATTGTGATGACAAGGGCATGTAGTATTGTGAAGACAGGTGTCAGGGAGCATTGTGATGATATATGTCATGGTCCATTGCGATGACAATGGCAGGGAGCATTGTGATGCCATATGTATTGGAGGATTGTGATGACAAATATAAAGGAGCATTGTAATGTTTAGTGCTTGGAGCATTATGATGACAAGGTCCATTGAAAATTTTCATGACAAGGTCGTGAAGCATTGTGATGACAAGTTCCTGGAGCATTGTGATGAAAAAACCATGGAACCTTGTGATGACAAGTCTCATGGAGCATAATGATGTAAAGGGGCTTGGAGCATTCTGATTATAGGGGTCTTGGAACATTGTGATAAGAAGGGCATGGACCTTTGTGATGACAAGGGCATGGAGCATTGTTCTAATAAGTTTCATGGATTATTGTGATGAAAGTTGGAATGGCGCATTGTGATGAGAAGGGCATGGAGAATTGTGATGACCAGGTCATGCAATATTGTGAAGAGAGTTGTCAGGGAGCATTGTGATGACATATGTAATGGCCCAATGTGATGACAATGGCATGGAGCATTGTGATGCCAAGTGTCATGGAGGATTCTGATGACAAAGGTAATGGAGCACTGTGATGACAATGGCTTGGAGCATTGTGATGACAAGGGTCAGGGAGCATTGTGCTGACAAGTGCATGGAGAATTGTGATGACAATTGTTTGGAGCATTCTGATGACAAGATTGTGGAGTATTTTTTTTTGAATGAGTAGGTCAAAAATGTCCTCTCATCATTATTGCTTGTGCTCATTTTTTTTTAAATTTTATTTTATTTTATTTTTTTGCTTTATAACAAATTTAATCAGTTATACATATACATATGTTTCCATATCCCATTGTGGAGTATTTTGATGACAATGGCATGGAGCATTGTGATGAAAATGGCATGGGGCTTTGTGATGAAAAAGGCATGGAGCCTTTTCGTGACACGGTTCAAGGAGCATTCTGACGACAAGTGTCAGGGAGCATTGTGATGACAAGTGTATTGAGAATTGTGATGACAATGATCATGGAGCATTGTGATGAAAAGTGCATGGAGTATTGTGATGACAGGCATCATGGAGCGTTGGGATGACAAGTGTTATGGAACATTGTGATCACAAGGGTTTGGAGCATTGTGATGACAGAGTTCATGGATCATTTTGATTTCAAGGAGCATGGAGCATTGTGATTACAAGGGCATGAAGCAATGTGATCCCAAGGTTCATGGAGGATTGTGATGACAATGGTAATGGAGTATTCTGATGACAAGAGCATAGAGCATTGTAATGACAAGGTCATGTAACATTTTGCTGACAAAGTCATGGAGCATTGTGATGACAGGTGTCATGGAGCACTGTGATGACAAGCGTCACGGAGCATTGTGAATACAGGGGTCATGGAACATTGGGATGACAAGGGCATGGATCCTTGTGAAGAAAAGTGTCACGGATCATTGGGATGAAAATGTTCATGGAGTATTTTGAGGACAGGGGTCAAGGAGCATTGTGATTACAGGGGTCTTGGAGCATTGTGATGACAAGAGTCCTGGATCATTGTGTTGTCAGGTTTCATGGAGTGTTGTGATGACAGTGGTCATGGAGCATTGTGATGATATTGGTCATGGCACATTGTGATGAGAAGGTCATGGAGCATTGGGGTGAAAATATTCATGGAATATTGTGATGACAGGTGTCATGGAGCATTGTGATGACAAGGGAATGGAGCGTGGTGATGATAAGGTCCTGGAGCATTGTGAGGAGAAGACCATGGAGACTTGTGATGACAAGTCTCATGGAGCATTCTGATGAAAAGTGGCATGGAGCACTGTGATTACAGGGGTCTTGGAGCATTGTGATGACAAGGGCATGGAGCACTGTGAGGAGAAGGCCATGGAACATTCTGATGACATGCGTCATGGAGCTTTGTGATGACAATGGCATGGAGCATTGTGATTACAGGGGTCTTGGATCATTGTGATGACAAGGGTCATAGAGCCTTGTGATGACAAGGCCTTGGAACATTGTGATGGCAGGGGTCATGGAGCATTGTTATGACAGAGGTAATGGAGCACTGTGATGAGAAAGACATTGAGCATTTGTCTGAAATGTTTCATGGATTATTGTGATGAGAGTGGGCATGGAGCTTTGTGATGACAAGGGCACGTACACTGTGATACATGCGTCATGGGGGGTTGTAATGAAAAGGGCATGGAGCATTGTGATGAGAAGGGCATCGAGCATTGTGATGACAAGTGTCATGGAGCTTTGTGATGACAAGGGCATGGAGCCATGTGATGAGAGTGTTCATGGAACATTGTGATGACAATGACTTGGTGCATTGTGATGCCGAGGGTCATGGAGCTTTGTGATGACAAAGGTCATGGAGCATTTTGATGAAAAGTGTGTGGTGCATTGGGATGAGAATGGCAGGGAGCATTTTGATGACAGGGTCATGCAGCAATTTGATGAAAAGTGTAATGGAACCTTTTGATGACAGGGGTTATAGAATATTGTGATGCCAGGGGTCATGGAGCTTTGGGATGAAAAGGTTCATGGAACATTTTGATGACAGGCATTATGGAACACTGTGATGTCAGGGGTCAGGGAACATTGTGCTGAGAAAGGAATGTAGCATTGGGATGACAGGGGTCATGGAATATTGTGATAACTGGTGTGAGGGAGGATTGTGATGACTAGTGATGGAACATTGTGATATCTCATGTGAGAGAGCATTTGGATGAGAAGTGCATGGAGCATTGTGATTACAAGGTTTATGGAGCATAGCGATGACAAAGTTGTGGATCACTGTGATGAAAAACGCATGGCATTTTTTGATGACAAGGGTCATGGAGCATTGTGATGACAAGGGCATGGAGTATTGTGATGACAGGCATCATGGAGCGTTGT
This sequence comes from Mesoplodon mirus, assembly GCF_964341445.2. Taxonomy (NCBI): domain Eukaryota; kingdom Metazoa; phylum Chordata; class Mammalia; order Artiodactyla; family Ziphiidae; genus Mesoplodon; species Mesoplodon mirus. The sequence continues at coordinate 36,820 of NW_028295644.1, read as the reverse complement.
GATGACAAGTGTTATGGAACATTGTGATCACAAGTGTTTGGAGCATTGCGATGACAGAGGTCATGGATCATTTTGATTTCAAGGAGCATGGAGCATTGTGATGACTATGGCATGAAGCAGTGGGATCCCAAGGATTTTGGAGGATTGTGATGACATTGGTAATGGAGTATTGTGATGACAAGCGCATAGAGCATTGTAATGACAAGGTCATGTAGCATTTTGCTGACAAAGGCATGGAGCATTGTGTTGACAGGTGTCATGGAGCACTGTGATGACAAGCATCACGGAGCATTGTGAATACAGGGGTCATGGAGCATTGGGATGACAAGGGCATGGATCATTGTGATGACAAGTGTCATGGAGCATTGGGCTGAAAATGTTCATGGAGTATTGTGATGACAGGGGTCATGGGGAATTGTGATTACAGAGGTCTTGGAGCATTGTGATGACAAGAGTCACGGATCATTGTGTTGTCAGGTGTCATGGAGTATTGTGATGACTGTGGTCATGCAGCATTGTGATGATAATGGTCATGGAGCATTGTGATGAGAAGGTCATGGAGCATAGGGCTAAAAATGTTCATGGAGTATTGTGTTGACAGGTGTCATGGAATATTGTGATGAAAAGGGAATGGAGCATGGTGATGACAAGGTCCTGGAGCATTGTGATGAGATGACCATGGAGACTTGTGATGACAATTCTCATGGAGCATTCTGAGGAAACGGGGCATGGAGCATTGTGATTACATGGGTCTTGGAGCATTGTGATGATAAGGGCATGGAGCACTGTGAGGAGAAGGCCATGGAACATTCTGATGACATGCGTCATGGAGCTTTGTGATGACAATGACATGGATTATTGTGATTCCAAGGGTCATTTAGCTTTGTGATGACAAAGGTCATGGAGCATATTGATGCCAAGGGTGTGGTGCATTGTTATGAGAAGGGCAGGGAGCATTTTGATGACAGGGTCATGCAGCAATTTGATGAAAAGTGTAATGGAACATTTTGTTGACAGGGTTTATATAACATTTTGATGCCAGGTGTCATGGAGCTTTGGGATGAAATGGGTCAAGGAGCACTTTGATGACAGGGGTTATGGAATATTGTGATGTCAGGTGTCATGGAACATTGTGCTGATAAGGGGATGTAGCATTGTGATGACAGTGGTCATGGAACATTGTGATTACAGGGGTGACGGCGGAGTGTGATGACTAGTGATGGAACACTGTGATATCTCATGTGAGAGAGCATTTGGATGAAATGTGCATGGAGCATTGTGATTACAATGTTTATGGGGCATAGCGATGACAAAGTTGTGGATCATTGTGATGAAAATCACATGGAACTTTGTGATGACAAGGGTCATGGAGCATTGTTCTGACAAAGACATGGAGCATTGTGATGACAAGTGTCACAGAGAATTGTGATGACATGTTCATGGAGCATTTGGGTTACAAATGTCACAGAGCCTTGTGATGACGCGGGCATGGACCGTTGTGATGACAAACGTTATGAAGTATTGCGATGCCTGGAGTCAGGGAGCGTTGTGATGACAGGGGTCATGGAGCATTTTGATGACAAGGGCATGGAGCTTTGTGATGACAGGAGCATGGAACATTGGTCTGACATATTTCCTAGATTATTGTGATGACAGTGGACATGGTGCATTGTGATGACAAGGGCATGGAGCATTGTGATGAGAAGGCCAGGGACTATTGTGAAGACAGGTGACAGGTAGCATTGTGATGACATATGTCATGGTCCATTGCGATGACAATGGCAGGGAGCATTGTGATGCCAAATGTAATGGAGGATTGTGATGACAAATATAATGGAGCATTGTGATGACTAGGGCTTGGAGCATTATGATGACAAGGGCCATTGAAAATTTTCATGACAATGTCGTGAAGCATTGTGATGACAAGTTCCTGGAGCATTTTGATGAGAAAACCCAGGAGCCTTGTGATGACAAGTCTCATGGAGCATACTGATGAAAAGGGGCATGGAGCATTCTGATTACAGGGGTCTTGGAACATTGTGATAACAAGGGCATGGAGCTTTGTGATGACAAGTGCATCGAGCATTGGTCTAATAAGTTTCATGGATTATTGTGATGACAGTTGGAATGGCGCATTGTGATGACAAGGGCATGGAAAATTGCGATGACCAGGTCACGCAATATTGTGAAGAGAGGTGTCAGGGAGCATTGTGATGACATAAGTAATGGCCCAATGTGATGACAATGGCATGGAGCATTGTGATGCCAAGTGTCATGGAGGATTCTGATGACAAAGGTAAAGGAGCATTGTGATGACAATGGCTTGGAGCATTGTGATGACAAGGGTCAGGGAGCATTGTGCTGACAATTGCATGGAGAAATGTGATGACAATGGTCATGGAGCATTCTAATGACAAACTTGTGGAGTATTTTGATGACAATGGCATGGAGCATTGTGATGAAAATGGCATGGGGCTTTGTGAAGAAAAAGGCATGGAGCCTTTTCGTGACAGGGTTCAAGGAGCATTCTGACGACACGTGTCAGGGAGCATTGTGATGACAAGTGTATTGAGAATTGTGATGACAATGGTCATGGAACATTGTGATGAAAAGGGCATGGAGTATTGTGAGGACAGGCATCATGGAGCGTTGTGATGAAAAGTGTTATGGAACATTGTGATCACAAGGGTTTGGAGCACTGTGATGACAGAGGTCATTGATCATTTTGATTTCAAGGAGCATGGAGCATTGTGATGACAAGGGCATGAAGCAATGTGATCCCAATGTTCATGGAGGATTGTGATGACAATGGTAATGGAGTATTGTGATGACAAGCACATAGAGCATTGTAATGACAACGTCATGTAGCATTTTGCTGACAAAGGCATGGAGCATTGTGTTGACAGTTGTCATGGAGCACTGTGATGACAAGCGTCACGGAGCATTGTGAATATAGGTGTCATGGAGCATTGGGCTGAATATGTTCATTGAATATTGTGATGACAGGGGTCCTGGAACATTGTGATGAGAAGACCATGGAGACTTGTGATGACAAGTCTCATGGAGCATTCTGATGAAAAGGGGCATGGAGCATTGTGATTACAGGGGTCTTGGAGCATTGTGATGACAAGGACATGGAGTATTGTGATGACAGGCATCATGGAGCATTGTGATGACAAGTGTTATGGAACAATGTGATCACAAGTGTTTGGAGCATTGCGATGACAGAGGTCATGGATCATTTTGATTTCAGGGAGCATGGAGCATTGTGATGACTAGGGCATGAAGCAATGCGATCCCAATGTTCTTGGAGGATTGTGATGACAATGGTAATGGAGTATTGTGATGACAAGCGCATAGAGCATTGTAATGACAAGATCATGTAGCATTTCGCTAACAAAGGCATGGAGCTTTGTGATGACAGGTGTCATGGAGCACTGTGATGACAAGCATCACGGAGCATTGTGAATACAGGGGTCATGGAGCATAGGGATGACAAGGCCATGGATCATTGTGATGACAAGTGTCATGGAGCACTGGGCTGAAAATGTTCATGGAGTATTGTGATGACAGGGGTCATGGAGCATTGTGATGAGAAGGGAATGAAGCACGGTGATGAAAAGGTCCTGGAGCATTGTGATGAGATGACCATGGAGACTTGTGATGACAAGTCTCAAGGAGCATTCTGATGAAAAGTGGCATGGAGCATTGTGATTACAGGGGTCTTGGACCATTGTGATGACAAGAGTCCTGGATCATTGTGTTGTCATATTTCATGGAGTGTTGTGATGACACTGGTCATGGAGCATTGTGATGATATTGGACATAGCACATTGTGATGAGAAGGTCATGGAGCATTGGGGTGAAATTGTTCATGGAATATTGTGATGACAATTGTCATGGAGCATTGTGATTACAAGGGAATTGAGCGTGGTGATGACAAGGTCCTGGAGCACTGTGATGAGATGACCATGGTTATTTGTGATGACAAGTGTCATGGAGCATTCTGATGAAAAGGTCCATGGAGCATTGTGATTACAGGGGTCTTGGAGCATTGTGATGACAAGGGCATGGAGCACTGTGAGGAGAAGGCCATGGAACATTCTGATAATGTGCGTCAGGGAGCTTTGTGATGACAAGGCCATGGAGCATTGTGATTACAGGGGTCTTGGAAAATTGTGATGAAAAGGGTCATGCAGCCTTGTGATGACAAGGCCATGGATCATTGTGATGGCAGGGGTCATGGAGCATTGTTATGACAGTTGTAATGGAGCATTGTGATGAGTAGGTCATTGAGCATTGGTCTGAAATATTTCATGGATTATTGTGATGAGAGTGGGCATTGAGCAATGTGATGCGAGGGTTCATGAAGCATTATGATGACAATGACATGGAGCATTGTGATGCCAAGGGTCATGGAGCTTTCTGATGCCAAAGTCATGGAGCATTTTGATGACAAGGGTGTGGTGCATTGTGATGAGTAGGGCAGGAAGCATTTTGATGACAGGTGCATGCAGTAATTTGATGAAAATTGTAATGGAACATTTTGATGACAGGGGTTATAGAACATTGTGATGCCAGGTGTCATGGAGCTTTGGGATGGAAAGTGTCATGGAGCATTTTCATGACAGGGTTTATGGAACATTGTGATGTCTGGGGTCATGGAACATTGTGCTGATAAGGGGATGTAGCATTGTGATGACAGGGGTCATGGAAAATTGTGATAACAGGAGTGAGGGAGGATTGTGATGACAAGTGATGGAACATTGTGATATCTCATGTGAGAGAGCATTTGGATGAGAATTGCATGGAACATTGTGATTACAAGGTTTATGGAGCATAGCGATGACAAACTTGTGGATCATTGTGATGAAAAACGCATGGCACATTGTGATGACAAGGGTCATGGAGCATTGTTGTGACAAAGACATGGAGCAATGTGATGACAAGGGTCACGGAGCATTGTGATGAAAAGTTCATGGAGCATTGTGGTTACAAAGGTCACAGAGTCTTGTGATGACGCGGGCATGGACCGTTGTGATGACAAACGTTATGAAGCATTGAGATGACTGGAGTCAGTGAGCGTTGTGATGACAGGGGACATGGAGCATTGTGATGACAGGGGCATGGAGCATTGGTCTGACAAGTTTCATAGATTATTGTGATGACAGTGCACATGGTGCATTGTGATGACAAGGGCATGGAACATTGTGATGACAAGGGCATGGAGTATTGTGAAGACATGTGTCAGGGAGCATTGTGATGACATATGTCATGGTCCATTGCGATGTCAGTGGCATGGAGCATTGTGATTCCAAATGTAATGGAGGATTGTGATGACAAATATAATGGAGCATTGTGATGACTAGGGCTTGGAGCATTATGATGACAAGGGCCATTGAGAATTTTCATGACAATATCGTGAAGCATTGTGATGACATTGTCCTGGAGAATTGTGATGAGAAAACTATGGAGCCTTGTGATGACAGGTCTCATGGAGCATACTGATGAAAAGGGGCATGGAGCATTCTGATTACAGGGGTCTTGGAACATTGTGGTAACTAGGGCATATAGCATTGTGATGACAAGGGCATGGAGTATTGTGATGACAGGCATCATGGAGCGTTGTGATGACAAGTGTTATGGGACATTGTGATCACAAGGTTTTGGAGCATTGCGATGACCGAGGTCATGGATCATTTTGATTTCAAGGAGCATGGAGCATTGTGATGACCAGGGCATGAAGCAATGCGATCCCAAGGTTCATGGAGGATTGTGATGACAATGGTAATGGAGTATTGTGATGACAAGCGCATAGAGCATTTTAATGACAAGGTCATGTAGAATTTTGCTGACAAAGGCATGGAGCTTTGTGATGACAGGTGTCATGGATCACTGTGATGACAAGCATCACGGAGCATTGTGAATAGAGGGGTCATGGAGCATAGGGATGACAAGGGCATGGATCATTGTGATGACAAGTGCCATGGAGCATTGGGCTGAAAATGTTCAAGGAGCATTGTGATGACAGGGGTCATGGAGCATTGTGATGACAAGAGTCCCGGATCATTGTGTTGTCAGGTGTCATGGAGTGTTGTGATGACAGTGGTCATGGAGCATTGTGATGATATTGGTCATGGAGCATTGTGATGAGAAGTTCATGGAGCATATGGCTGAAAATGTTCATGGAGAATTGTGATGAGAGGGGTCATGGAGCTTTGTGATGACAAGGGAATGGAGCATGGTGATGACAAGTTCCTGGAGCATTGTGATGAGATGACCATGGAGACTTGTGATGACAAGTCTCTAGGAGCATTCTGATGAAAAGAGGCATGGAGCATTGTGATTACAGGGGTCTTGGAGCTTTGTCATGACAAGGGCCTGGAGCACTGTGAGGAGAAGGCCATGGAACATTCTGATAACATGCGTCATGGAGCTTTGTGATGACAAGGGCATGGAGCATTGTGATTACAGAGGTCTTGGAGCATTGTGATGACAAGGGTCATGGAGCCTTGTGATGACAAGGCCATGGAACATTGTGATGGCAGGGGTCATGGAGCATTGTCATGATAGTTGTAATGGAGCATTGTGATGAGTAGGGCATTGAGCATTGGTCTGAAATATTTCATGGATTTTTGTGATGAGAGTGGGCATGGAGCATTGTGATGACAAGGGCACGTACACTGTGATACATGGGTTATGGGGGAATGTAATGACAAGGGCATGGAGCATTGTGATGAGAAGGGCATCGAGCATTGTGATGACAAGTGTCAAGGATCTTTGTGATGACAAGGGCATGGAGCAATGTGATGAGAGGGTTCATGGAGCATTGTGATGACAATGTCATGGAGCATTGGAATGCCAAGGGTCATGAATGTTTGTGATGACAAAGGTCATGGAGCATTTTGATGACAAGGGTGTGGTGCATTGTGTTGAGAAGGGCAGAGAGCATTTTGATGACATGGTCATGCAGCAATTTGATGAAAATTGTAATGGAATATTTTGATGACAGTGGTTATAGAAAATTGTGATGCCAGGGGTCATGGATCTTTGCGATGAAAAGGGTGATGGAGCATTTTGATGACAGGTGTTATGGAACATTGTGATAACTGGGGTGAGGGAGGATTGTGATGACTAGTGATGGAACATTGTGATATCACATGTGAGAGAGCACTTGGATGAGAAGTGCATGGAGCAATGTGATTACAAGGTTTATGGAGCATAGCGATGACAAGGTTGTGGATCATTGTGATGAAAAGGACATGGCACATTGTGATGACAAGGGCCATGGAGCATTGTTCTGACAAAGACATGGAGCATTGTGATGACAAGGGTAACGGAGCATTGTGATGAAATGTTCATGGAGCATTGTGGTTACAAATGTCACAGAGCCTTGTGTTCACGCGGGCATGGACCATTCTGATGACAAACCTTATGAAACATTGTGATGACTGGAGTCACGGAGCATTGTGATGACAGGGGTCATGGGACATTGTGATGAAAAGCGCATGGAGCATTGCTCTAATAAGTTTCAGAGATTATTGTGATGACAGTGGGAATGGCGCATTGTGATGACAAGGGCATGGACCATTGTGATGACCAGGTCATGCAGTATTGTGAAGAGAGGTGTCAGGGAGCATTGTGATGACATATGTAATGGCCCATTATGATGACAATGGCATGGAGAACTGTGATGCCAAGTGTCATGGAGGATTCTGATGACAAAGGTAATGGAGCATTGTGATGACAATGGCTTGGAGCATTGTGATGACAAGGGTCAGGGAGCATTGTGCTGACAAGTGCATGGAGAATTGTGATGACAAGGGTCATGGAGCATTCTGATGACAAGCTTGTGGAGTATTTTGATGACAACGGCATGGAGCATTGTGATGAAAATTGCATGGGGCTTTGTGATGAAAAAGACATGGAGCCTTTTCGTGACAGTGTTCAAGGAGCATTCTGATGACAAGTGTCAGGGAGCATTGTGATGACAAGTGTATTGAGCATTGTGATGACAAAGGTCATGGAGCATTGTGATGAAAAGGGCATGGAGTATTGTGATGACAGGCATCATGGAGCGTTGTGATGACAAGTGTTATGGAACATTGTGATCACAAGGCTTTGAAACATTGTGATGACAGCGGTCATGGATCATTTTGATTTCAAGGAGCATGGAGCATTGTGATGACAAGGGCATGAAGCAATGTGATCCCAAGGTTCATGGAGGATTGTGATGACAATGGTAATGGAGTATTGTGATGACAAGCGCATAGAGCATTGTAATGACAAGGTCATGTAGCATTTTGCTGACAAAGACATGGAGCATTGTGATAACAGTTGTCATGGAGCACTGTGATGACAAGCGTCACGGAGCAATGTGAATACAGGTGTCATGGAGCATAGGGATGACAAGGGCATGGATCATTGTGATGACAAGTGTCATGGAGAATTGGGCTGAAAATGTTCATGGTGTATTTTAATGACAGTGGTCATGGAGCATTGTGATGACAAGGTCCTGGAACATTGTGATGAGAAGACCATGGAGACTTGTGATGACAAATCTCTTGGAGCATTCTGATGAAAAGGGGCATGGAGCATTGTGATTACAGGGGTCTTGGAGCATTGTGATGACAAGGGCATGGAGTATTGTGATGACAGGCATCATGGAGCGTTGTGATGACAAGTGTTATGGAACAATGTGATCACAAGTGTTTGGAGCATTGCGATGACAGAGGTCATGGATCATTTTGATTTCAGGGAGCATGGAGCATTGTGACGACTAGGGCATGAAGCAATGCGATCCCAATGTTCTTGGAGGATTGTGATGACAATGGTAATGGAGTATTGTGATGACAAGCGCATAGAGCATTGTAATGACAAGATCATGTAGCATTTTGCTGACAAAGGCATGGAGCTTTGTGATGACAGGTCTCATGGAGCACTGTGATGACAAGCATCACAGAGCATTGTGAATACAGGGGTCATGGAGCATAGGGATGACAAGGCCATGGATCATTGTGATGACAAGTGTCATGGAGCACTGGGCTGAAAATGTTCATGGAGTATTGTGATGACAGGGGTCATGGAGCATTGTGATGAGAAGGGAATGAAGCACGGTGATGACAAGGTCCTGGAGCATTGTGATGAGATGACCATGGAGACTTGTGATGACAAGTCTCAAGGAGCATTCTGATGAAAAGTGGCATGGAGCATTGTGATTACAGGGGTCTTGGAGCATTGTGATGACAAGAGTCCTGGATCATTGTGTTGTCAGGTTTCATGGATTGTTGTGATGACACTGGTCATGGAGCATTGTGATGATATTAGTCATGGCACATTGTGATGAGAAAGTCATGGAGCATTGGGGTTAAAATATTCATGGAATATTGTGATGACAGGTGTCATGGAGCATTGTGATGACAAGGGCATGGAGCGTGGTGATGACAAGGTCCTGGAGCATTGTGATGAGATGACCATGGTGACTTGTGATGACAAGTCTCATGGAGCATTCTGATGAAAAGGTGCATGGAGCATTGTGATTACAGTGGTCTTGGAGCATTGTGATGATAAGGGCATGGAGCACTCTGAGGAGAAGTCCATGGAACATACTGATAACATGTGTCAGGTAGCTTTGTGATGACAAGGGCATGGAGCATTGTGATTACAGGGGTCTTGGAGCATTGTGATGACAAGGGTCATGCAGCCTTGTGATGACAAGGCCATGGAACATTGTGATGGCAGGGGTCATGGAGCATTGTTATGACAGTTGTAATGGAGCATTGTGATGAGAAGGTCATTGAGCATTGGTCTGAAATGTTTCATGGATTATTGTGATGAGAGTGGGCATGGAGCATTGTGATGACAAGGGCACGTACACTGTGATACATGGGTCATGGGGGATTGTAATGACAAGGGCATGGAGCATTGTGATGAGAAGTGCATCGAGCATTGTGATGACAAGTGTCATGGACTTTGTGATGACAAGGGCATTGAGCAATGTGATGAGAGGGTTCATGGAGCATTATGATGACAATGACATGGAGCATTGTGATGCCAAGGGTCATGGAGCTTTGTGATGACAAAAGTCATGGAGCATTTTGATTACAAGGGTGTGGTGCATTGTGATGAGTAGGGCAGGAAGCATTTTGATGACAGGTGCATGCAGTAATTTGATGAAAAGTGTAATGGAACATTTTGATGACAGGGGTTATTGAACATTGTGATGTCAGGGATCATGGAACATTGTGCTGATAAGGGGATGTAGCATTGTGATGACAGGGGTCATGGAAAATTGTGATAACAGGGGTGAGGGAGGATTGTGATGACAAGTGATGGTACATTGTGATATCTCATGTGAGAGAGCATTTGGATGAGAATTGCATGGAACATTGTGATTACAAGGTTTATGGAGCATAGCGATGACAATGTTGTGGATCATTGTGTTGAAAAACGCATGGCACATTGTGATGACAAGGGTCATGGAGCATTGTTGTGACAAAGAAATGGAGCATTGTGATGACAAGGGTCACGGAGCATTGTGATGAAAAGTTCATGGAGCATTGTGGCTACAATGGTCACAGAGTCTTGTGATGACACGGGCATGGACCGTTGTGATGACAAACGTTATGAAGCATTGTGATGACTGGAGTCAGGGAGCGTTGTGATGACAGGGGACATGGAGCATTGTGATGACAAGGGCATGGAGCATTGTGATGACAGGGGCATGGAGCATTGGTCTTACAAGTTTCATAGATTACAGTGATGACAGTGGACATGGTGCATTGTGATGACAAGGGGATGGAGTATTGTGAAGAAATGTGTCAGTGAGCATTGTGATGACATATGTAATGGTCCATTGCGATGTCAGTGGCATGGAGCATTGTGATGCCAAATGTAATGGAGGATTGTGATGACAAATATAATGGAGCATTGTGATGACTAGGGCTTGGAGCATTATGATGACAAGGGCCATTGAGAATTTTCATGAAAATGTCGTGAAGCTTTGTGATGACATTGTCCTGGAGCATTGCGATGAGAAAACCATGGAGCCTTGTGATGACAGGTCTCATGGAGCATACTGATGAAAAGGGGCATGGAGCATTCTGATTACAGGGGTCTTGGAACATTGTGGTAACAAGGGCATGGAGCATTGTGATGACAAGGGCATGGAGTATTGTGATGACAGGCATCATGGAGCGTTGTGAAGACAAGTGTTATGGGACATTGTGATCACAAGGTTTTGGAGCATTGCGATGACAGAGGTCATGGATCATTTTGATTTCAAGGAGCATGGAGCATTGTGATGACTAGGGCATGAAGCAATGTGATCCCAAGGTTCATGGAGGATTGTGATGACAATGGTAATGGAGTATTGTGATGACAAGCGCATAGAGCTTTGTAATGACAAGGTCATGTAGCATTTTGCTGACAAAGGCATGGAGCTTTGTGATGACAGGTGTCATGGAGCACTGTGATGACAAGCATCACGGAGCATTGTGAATACAGGGGTCATGGAGCATAGGGATGACAAGGGCATGGATCATTGTGATGACAAGTGTCATGGAGCATTGGGCTGACAATGTTCAAGGAATAATGTGATGACAGGGGTCATGGAGCATTGTGATGACAAGAGTCCCGGATCATTGTGTTGTCAGGTGTCATGGAGTGTTGTGATGACAGTGGTCATGGAGCATTGTGATGATATTTGCCATGGAGCATTGTGATTAGATGGTCATGGAGCATTTGGCTGAAAATGTTCATGGAGTATTGTGATGCCAGGTGTCATGGAGCATTGTGATGACAAGGGAATGGAGCATGGTGATTACAAGGTACTGGAGCATTGTGATGAGATGACCATGGAGACTTGTGATGACAAGTCTCATGGAGCATTCTGATGAAAAGAGGCATGGAGCATTGTGATTACACGGGTCTTGGAGCTTTGTCATGAAAAGGGCATGGAGCACTCTGAGGAGAAGTCCATGGAACATTCTGATGACATGCGTCAAGGAGCTTTGTGATGACAAGGGCAAGGAGCATTGTGATTACAGGGGTCTTGGAGCATTGTGATGACAAGGGTCATGGAGCCTTGTGGTGACAAGGCCGTGGAGCATTGTGATGGCAGGGGTCATGGAGCATTGTTATGACAGTTGTAATGGAGCATTGTGATGAGAAGGGCATTGAACATAGGTCTGAATTGTTTCATGGATTATTGTGATGAGAGTGGGCATGGAGCATTGTGATGAGAAGGGCACGGTACACTGTGATACATGGGTCATGGGGGATTGTAATGACAAGGGCATGGAGCATTGTGATGAGAAGGGCATCGAGCATTGTGATGACAAGTGTCATGGATCTTTGTGATGACAAGGGCATGGGGCAATGTGATGAGAGTGTTCATGTAGCTTTGTGATGACAATGTCATGGAGCATTGTGATGCCAAGGGTCATGAAGCTTTGTGATGACAAAGGTCATGGAGCATTTTGATGACAAGGGTGTGGTGCATTGTGTTGAGAAGGGCAGGGAGCATTTTGATGACATGGTCATGCAGCAATTTGATGAAAATTGTAATGGAATATTTTGATGACAGGGGTTATAGAACATTGTGATGCCAGGGGTCATGGTTCTTTGCGATGAAAAGGGTCATGGAGCATTTTGATGACAGGTGTTATGGAACATTGTGATGTCATGGGTCATGGAACATTTTGCTGATAAGGGGATGTAGCATTGTGATGACAGGGATCATGGAACATTGTGATAACTGGGGTGAGGGAGGATTGTGATGACTCGTGATGGAACATTGTGATATCTCATGTGAGAGAGCACTTGGATGAGAAGTGCATGGAGCATTGTGATTACAAGGTTTATGGAGCATAGCGATGACAAGGTTGTGGATCATTGTGATGAAAAGGACATGGCACATTGTGATGACAAGGGTCATGGAGCATTGTTCTGACAAAGACATGAAGCATTGTGATGACAAGGGTCAAGGGGCATTGTGATGAAATGTTCATGGAGCATTGTGGTTACAAATGTCACAGAGCCTTGTGTTGACACGGGCATGGACCATTCTGATGACAAACCTTATGAAACATTGTGATGACTGGAGTCATGGAGCATTGTGATGACAGGGGTCATGGGGCATTGTGATGAAAAGCGCATGGAGCATTGCTCTAATGAGTTTCAGAGATTATTGTGATGACAGTGGGAATGGCGCATTGTGATGACAAGGGCATGGAGCATTGTGATGACCAGATCATGCAGTATTGTGAAGAGAGGTGTCAGGGAGCATTGTGATGACATATGTAATGGCCCATTGTGATGACAATGGCATGGAACACTGTGATGCCAATTGTCATGGAGGATTCTGATGAGAAAGGTAATGGAGCATTGTGATGAAAATGGCTTGGAGCATTGTGATGACAAGGGTCAGGGAGCATTGTGCTGACAAGTGCATGGAGAATTATGATGACAAGGGTCATGGAGCATTCTGATGACAAGCTTGTGGAGTATTTTGATGACAATGGCATGGAGCATTGTGATGAAAATTGCATGGGGCTTTGTGATGAAAAAGACATGGAGCCTTTTCGTGACAGGGTTCAAGGAGCATTCTGATGAAAAGTGTCAGGGAGCATTGTGATGACAAGTGTATTGAAAATTGTGATGACAAAGGTCATGGAGCATTGCGATGAAAAGGGCATGGAGTATTGTGATGACAGGCATCATGGAGCGTTGAGATGACAAGTGTTATGGAACATTGTGATCACAAGGGTTTGGAGCATTGTGATGACAGAAGTCATGGATCATTTTGATTTCAAGGAGCATGGAGCATTTTGATGACAAGGGCAGGAAGCAATGTGATCCCAAGTTTCATGGAGGATTGTGATGACAATTGTAAAGGGGTAATGTGATGACAAGCGCATAGAGCATTGTAATGACAAGGTCATGTAGCATTTGCTGACAAAGGCATGGAGCATTGTGATGACAGGTGTCATGGAGCACTGTGATGACAAGCGTCACGGAGCATTGTGAATACAGGGGTCATGGAGCATTGGGATGACAAGGGCATGGTTCAATGTGATGAGAAGGGTCATGGAGCATTGGGCTGAAAATGTTCATGGAGTATTGTGATGACAGGGGTCATGGAGCATTGTGATTAAAGGGGTCTTGGAGAATTGTGATGACAAGTGTCCCGGATCATTGTGTTGTCAGGTGTCATGGAGTGTAGTGATGACAGGGGCCATGGAACATTGTGATGATATTGGTCATGGAGCATTGTGATGAGAATACCATGGAGCATTGGGCTGAAAATATTCATGGAGTATTGTGATGACAGGGGTCATGGAGGATTGTGTACAAGGGAATGGAGCATGATGATGACAAAGTCCTGGAGCATTGTGATGAGAAGACCATGGAGACTAGTGATGACATGTCTCATGGAGCATTCTGATTAAAAAGTGCATGGAGCATTGTGATTACTGGGGTCTTGGAGCATTGTGATGAGAAGGGCATTGAGCACTGTGAGGAGAAGGCCATGAAACATTCTGATGACATGAATCATGTAGCTCCGTGATGACAAGGGCATGTAGAATTGTGATTAGAGGTATCATGGAGCATTGTGATAACAAGGGTCATGGAGCCTTGTGATGGCAAGGCCGTGGAACATTGTGATGGCAGGTGTCATGGAGCATTGTTATGACAGAGGTAATGGAGCATTGTGATGAGAAGGGCATTGAGCATTGGTCTGAAATGTTTCATGGATTATTGTGATGAGAGTGGGCATGGAGCATTGTGATGACAAGGGCACCGTACACTGTGATACATGGGTCATGGGGGATTGTAATGACAAGGGCATGGAGGATTGTGATGAGAAGGGCATCGAGCATTGTGATGACAAGTGTCATGGAGATGTGTGATGACAAGGGCATGGAGCAATGTGATGAGAGGGTTCATGGAGCATTGTGATGCCAAGGGTCATGGAGCTTTGTGATGACAAAGGTCATGGAGTATTTTGATGACAAGCGTGTGGTGCATTGTGATGAGAAGGGCAGGGAGCATTTTAATGACAGGTTCATGCAGTAATTTGATGAAAAGTGTAATGGAACATTTTGATTATATGGGTTATAGATCATTGTGATGCCAGGGGTCATGGAGCTTTAGGATGAAAAGGGTCTTGGAGCATTTTGATGACAGGTGTTATGGAACTTTGTGATATCATGGGTCATCGAACATTGTGATGATAAGTGCACGTAGCATTGTGATAACAGGAGTCATGGATCATTGTGATGACACGGGTGAGGGAGTATTGTGACAAATAGTGATGTAGCATTGTGATATCAGTGGTGAGAGAGCATTTGGATGAGAAGTGCATGGAGCATTGTGATGACAAATTTTATGGAGCATTGTGATGACAAGATTGTGGAGCACTGTGAGGATAAGCGCATGGTGCATTGTGATGACATGTGTCATGGAGCATTGTGCTGACAAGCGCCTGGAGCATTGTGATGACAAGGGTCATGGAGCATTGTGCTGACAAAGGCATAGAGAATTGTGATGACAAGGATCACAGAGCATTGTGATGAAAATTTCATGGAGCATTGTGATGACAAGGGTCATGGAGCATTCTGGTGACAAACTTGTGGAGTATTTTGATGACAATGGCATGGAGCATTGTGATGAAAACGGCATGGGGCATTGCGATGAAAAAGGCATGGAGCCTTTTCGTGACAGGTTTCAAGGAGCGTACTGATCACAAGTGTCAGGCAGCATTGTGATGACAAGTGTATTGAGAATTGTGATGACAAAGGTCATGGAGCATTGTGATGAAAAGGGCATGGATTATTGTGATGACAGACATCATGGAGCGTAGTGATGACAAGTGTTATGGAACATTGTGATCACAAGAGTTTGGAGCATTGTGATGTCAGTGGTCATGGAGCATTGTGATGATATTGGCCATGGAGCATTGTGATGAGTAGATCATGGAGCACTGGGCTGAAAATATTCATGGATTATTGTGATGACAGAGGTAATGGTGCATTGTGATGATAAGGGAATGGAGCATGGTGATGACAAGGTCCTGGAGCATAGTGATGAGAAGACCATGGAGACTTATGATGACAAGTCTCATGGAGCATTCTGATGAAAAGGGGCATGGAGCATTGTGATTCCAGAGGTCTTGGAGCTTTGTGATGACTAGGGCATGGAGCACTGTGATGAGAAGGTCATGGAGCATTCTGATGATATGCGTCATGGAGTTTTGTGATGACAAGGGCATGGAGCATTGTGATTACAGGGATCCTGGAGCATTGTGATGAAAAGGGCATGGATCATTGGGATGAAAAAGGCATGGATCCTTGTCATGACAGGGTTCAAGGAGCATACTGATGACAAGTGTCAGGGAGCATTGTGATGATAAGTGTATTGAGCATTGTGATGACAAAGATCATGGAGCATTGTGATGAGAAGACCATGGATAATTGTGATGATGAACGTCATGGGGTGTTGTGATGATAAGTGTTATGGAACATTGTGATCACAAGGGTTTGGAGCATTATGATGACAGAGGTCATGGAGAATATTGATTTCATTGTGATGACAATAGCCTGAAGCATTATGATGATGGGCATGGTGCATTGTGATGACAGGTTTCATGGAGCATTGAGATGAAAAGGGACATGGAGCATTGTGTTTACAGGGGTCTTGGAGCATTGTGATGACAAGGGCATGGAGCATTGTGATGAGAAGGCCATGGAACATTCGGATGACATGCGTCATGGAGCTTTGTGATGACAAGGGCATGGAGCATTGTGATTACAGGGGTCTTCAGCATTGTGATGACAAGTTTCATAGAACCTTGTGATGACTAGGCCGTGGAACACTGTGATGGCAGGTGTCATGGTGCATTGTTATGACAGGGGTAATGGAGCATGGTGATGAGAACGGCATGGAACATTGGTCTGAAATGTTTCATGGATTATTGTGATGAGAGTTTGCATGGAGCATTGTGATGACAAGGGTACGGAACACTATGTTACATGAGTCATGCAGGATTGTAATGACAAGGTCATGCACCATTGAGATGAGAAGGGCATCGAGCATTGTGATGACAAGTGTCATGGAGCTTTGTGATGACAAGGGCATTGAGCAATGTGATGAGAGGGTTCATGGAGCATTGTGATGACAATGATATGGAGCATTGTGATGCCAAGGGTCATGGAGCTTTGTGATGACAAGTCATGGAGCATTTTGATGACAAGGGCATGGTGCATTGTGATGAGAAGTGCAGGGAGCATTTTGATGACCGGGTCATGCAGCAATTTGATGAATAGTGTAATGGAATATTTTGATTGCAGGGGTTATAGAACATTGTGATGTCAGGGGTCTTGGATCTTTGAGATGAAAAGGGTCATGGAGCATTTTGATGACAGGGGTCATGGAACATTGTGATGATAAGGCGATGTAGCAGTGTGATGGCAGGGTCATGGAACATTGTGATTACAGGGGTGAGGGAGAATTGTGATGACTAGTGATAGAACACTGTGATATCTCTTGTGAGAGAGCATTTTGATGAGAAGTGCATGGAACATTGTGATTACAAGTTTTATGGAGAATTTCAGTGACAAGGTTGTGGACCATTGTGATGTAATGCGCGTGGCACATTTTGAAGACAATGGTCATGGAGCATTGTTCTGACAAAGACATGGAGCATTGTGATGACAAGGGTCACAGTGAATTGTGATGAAATGTTCATGGAGCATTGTGGTTACAAAGGTCACAGAGCCTTGCAATCACGCGGGCATGGACCACTGTGATGACAAACGTTATGAAGCTTTGAGATGACTGGAGTCACAGAGCATTGTGATGACAAGGGTCATGGAGCATTGTGATGACATGTGTCATGGAGCATTGTGCTGAAAAGCGCATGGAGGATTTTGATGACAAGGGTCATGGAGAATTGGGCAGAGAAAGGCATAGAGCATTGTGATGACAAGGGTCAAAGAGCATTGTGATGAAAAGTTCATGGAGCATTGTGGTTAAAATGGTCTCAGAGATTGTTGATGGCGAGGGCATAAATCATTGTGATGACAAAGGTCATGAAGCATTGTGATGACTGCAGTCACAGAGGGTTGTGATGACAGGGGTCATGGAGCATTGTGATAACAAGGGCATGGAGCATTGTGATGACAAGGGTATGGAACATTGGTCTAAAGTTTCATGGATTATTGCGATGACAGTTGGAATGGCGCACTGTGATGACAAGGGCATGGAGCATTGTGATGACCAGGTCATGCAGTATTGTGAAGACAGGTGTCAGGGAGCATTGTGATGACATATGTAATGGCCCATTGTGATCACAATGGCATGGAGCATTGTGATGCCTATTGTCATGGAGGATTCTGATGACAAAGGTAATGAAGCATTGTGAAGACAATGGCTTGGAACATTGTGATGACAAGGGTCAGGGAGCATTGTGCTGACAAGTGCATGGAGAATTGTGATGACAATGGCATGGAGCATTATGATGACAAGCTTGTGGACTATTTTGATGACAATGGAATGGAGCATTGTGATGAAAACGGCATGGGGAATTGTGATGAAAGGGGCATGGAGCCTTTTCGTGACAGGGTTCAAGGAGCATTCTGATGACAAGTGTCAGGGAGCATTGTGATGACAAGTGTATTGAAAATTGTGATGACAAAGGTCATGGAGCATTGCGATGAAAAGGGCATGGAGTATTGTGATGACAGGCATCATGGAGCGTTGTGATGACAAGTGTTATGGAACATTGTGATCACAAGGGTTTGGAGCATTGTGATGACAGAAGTCATGGATCATTTTGATTTCAAGGAGCATGGAGCATTGTGATGACAAGGGCATGAAGCAATGTGATCCCAAGGTTCATGGAGGATTGTGATGACAATGGAAATGGAGTATTGTGATGACAAGCGCAGAGAACATTGTAATGACAAGGTCATGTAGCATTTTGCTGACAAAGGCATGGAGCATTGTGATGACATGTGTCATGGAGCACTGTGATGACAAGCGTCACGAGCATTGTGAATACAGTGGTCATGGAGCATTGGGATGACAAGGGCATGGATCATTGTGATGACAAAGGTCTTGGAGCACTGGGCTGAAAATATTCATGGAGTGTTTTGATGCCAGGGGTCATGGAGCAGTGTGATGACTAGGGAATGGAGCATTGTGATGACAAGAGTCCCGAATCATTGTGTTCTCAGGTGACATGGAGTGTTGTGATGCCAGTGGTCAAGGAGAATTGTGATGATATTGGCCATGGAGCATTGTGATGAGTAGGTCGTGGTACATTGGGCTGAAAATTTTCATGGATTATTGTGATGACAGGGTTCATGGAGCATTGTGATTACAACGGAATGGAGCATGGTGATGACAAGGTCCTGGAGCATTGTGATGAGAAGACCATGGAGACTTGTGATGACAAGTCTCATAGAGCATTCTGATGAAAAGTGGCATGGAGCATTGTGATTACTGGGGTCTTGGATCACTGTGATGACTAGGGCATGGAGCATTGTGATGAGAAGACCATGGAGCATTCTGATGACATGCGTCATGGAGTTTTTTGAGGACAACCACGGAGCATTGTGATTACAGGGGTCTTCGAACATTGTGAGGACAAGGGCATGGAGCATTGTGAGGAGAAGACCAAGGAGCATTCAGATGGCATGCGTCATTGAGCTTTGTGATGACAAGGGCATGGAGCATTGAGATTACATGGGTCTTGGAGCATTGTGATGAAAAGGACATGGAGCATTGTGATGAAAAATGCATGGAGCCTTATCATGACAGGATTCAAGGAGGATACAGACAACAAGTGTCAGGGAGCATTTTGATGACAAGTGTATTGAGCATTGTGATAACAAAGGTCATGGAGCATTGTGATGAGAAGACCATTGATAATTGTGATGACGAGAGTCATGGGACATTGTGATGAAAAGTGATATTGTATATTGTGATCACAAGTGTTAGGAGCATTGTTATGACAAAGGTCATGGAGAATTTTGATTTCATTGTGATGACAATAGCATGAAGCATTATGATGATGGGCATGGTGCATTGTGATGACAGGGTTCATGGATCATTGAGATGAAAAGAGGCATAGATGATTGTGATTACAGGGTTATTGGAGCATTGTGATGAGAAGGGTCATGGAGCTTTGTGATGACAGGACCATGGAACATCGTGATGGCAAGGGTCATGGAGCATTGTTATCACAGGGATAGTTGAGCCTTGTGATGGCAAGGGCATGCAGTATTGTGATGAGAAGGCCATGGAGCATTCTGATGACATGTGTCATGGAGCTTTGTGAAGACAAGGGCATGGAGCAATGTGATGAGAGCGTTCATGGAGCATTGTGATGACAATGAAATGGAGCATTGTGATGCTAAGGGTCATGGATCTTTGTGATGACAATGGTCATGGAGCATTTTGATGGCAAGGGCGTTGTGCAATGTGATGAGAAGGGCAGGGAGCATTGTGATGACAAATTTTTAGGAGCATTGTGATGACAAGATTGTGGAGCACTGTGATGACAAGCACATGGTGAATTGTGATGACATGTGTCATTGAGCATTGTGCTGACAAGCGCATTAAGCATTGTGATGACAAGTCTCATGGAACGTTCTGATGAAAAGGGGCATGGAGCATTGTGATTACAGGGGTCTTGGAGCATTGTGATGAGAAGGGCATGGAGCATTGTGTAGAGAAGGCCATGAAGCATGCTGATGACATGCGTCATGGAGCTTTTTAATGACAAGTGCATGGAGCATTGTGATTACAGGGATCTTGGAGCATTGTGATGAATAGGGCATGGATAACTGTGATGAAAAAGGCATGGAACATTGTCATGTCAGGGTTCAAGGAGCATACTGACGACAAGTGTCAGTGAGCATTGTGTTGACAAGTGTATTGAGCATTGTGATGACAACGATCATGGAGCATTGTGATGAGAAGACCATGGATAATTGTGATGATGAGTGTCATGGGGTGTTGAGATGATAAGTGTTATTGAACATTGTGATCACAAAGGTTTGGAGCATTATGATGACAGAGGTCATGGAGAATATTGATTTCATTGTGATGACAATAGCCTGAAGCATTATGATGATGGGCATGGTGTATTGTGATGACAGGGTTCATGGAGCATTGAGATGAAAATGGTCATAGATCACTGTGATTACAAGGGTCTTGGAGCATTGTGACTACATGGGAATGGAGCATTGTGATGAGACGGCCATGGATCTTTCTGATGACATGTGTCATGGAGCTTTGTGATGACAAGGGCATGCAGCATTTTGATTTCATGGGTCTTGAGCTTTGTGATGACAAGTGTCATGGAACCTTGTGATGACTAGGTAGTGGAACATTGTGATGCCAAGAGTCATGGTGCATTGTTATGACAGGTGTAATGAATCATTTTGATGAGAAGGGTATGGAACATTGGTCTGAAATGTTTCATGGATTATTGTGATGAGAGTGGGCATGGAGCATTGTGATGACAAGGGCACGGAACACTGTGATACATGGGTCAAGCAGGATTGTAAAGAAAAAGGCATGGAGCATTGTCATGAGAAGGGCATCAAGCATTGTGATGACAAGTGTCATGGAGCTTTGTGATGACAAGGACATGGAGCAATGTGATGAGAGGGTTCAGGGAGCATTGTGATGACAGTGACATGGAGAATTGTGATGCCATGGGACATGGAGCTTTGTGATGACAAGTCATGGAGCATTTTGATGACAAGGGCATGGTGCATTGTGATGAGAAGGGCAGGGAGCATTTTGATGAACGGGTCAAGCAGCAATTTGATAAGAACTGTAATGGAATATTGTGATGGCAGTGTTTATAGAACATTGTGATGTCAGGGGTCTTGGATCTTTGGGATGAAAAGGGTCACGGAGCATTTTGCTGACAGGGGTTATGGAACATTGTGATGTCAGGGGTCATCGAACATTGTGCAGATAAGTGGATGTAGCACTGTGATGACAGGGTCATGGAACATTGTGATTCCAGGTGTGAGGGAGTACTGTGATGACTAGTGATGGAACATTGTGATATCTCTGGTGAGAGAGCATTTTGAGGAGAAGTCCATGGAACATTGTTATTACAACGTTTATGGAGCATTGCAATGAAAAGTTTGTGGTCGTCTGTGATGAAATGCGTGTGGCACACTGTGATGACAATGGTCATAGACCATTGTTCTGACAAAGACATGAAGCAGTGTGATGACAAGTGTCACAGAGAATTGTGATGAAAAGTTCATGGAACATTGTGGTTACAAAAGTCACAGAGCCTTGTGATGATGCGGGCATGGACAATTGTGATGACAAACGTTATGAATCATTGTGATGACTGGAGTCACTGAGCATTGTGATGACAGGGATCATGGAGCATTGTGATGACAACGGCATGGAGCATTGTGTTGACAGGGGCATGGAGCATTGGTCTGACAAGTTTCATGGATTATTGTGATGACATTGGGCATGGTGCATTGTGATGACAAGGGCATGGAGCATTGTGATGAGAAGGTCAAGGAGTATTGTGAAGACAGTTGTCAGGGAGCACTGTGATGACATATGTCATGGTCCATTGTGATGACAATGGCATGGAGCATTGTGAAGCCAAATGTAATGGAGAAATGTGAGGAAAAATATAATGGAGCATTTTGATGATTAGGGCTTGGAGCATTATGATGACAAGGGCCATTGAAAATTTTCATGACAAGGTCGAGAAGCATTGTGATGACAAGGTCCTGGAGCATTTTTATGACAAAACCATGGAGCCTTGTGATGACAAGTCTCATGGAGCATACTGATGAAAAGGGGCATGGAGCACTGTAATTACAGGGGTCTTGGAACATTGTGATGACAAGGGCATGGCACACTGTGAGGAGAAGACCAAGGAGCATTCTGATGGCATGCGTCCTTGAGTTTTGTGATGACAAGGGCATGGAACATTGTGATTACATGTGTCTTGAAGCACTGTGATGGAAATGGCATGGAACATTGTGATGAAAAAGGCATGGAGCCTTGTCATGACAGGGTTCAAGGAACATACTGACAAGTGTCATGGAGCATTGTGATGACAGGGGTCATGAAGAATTGTGATAACAAGAGCATGGAGCATTGTGATGACAAGAGCATGGAACATTGGTCTAATATGTTTCATGGATTATTGCGATGACAGTTGGAATGGCGCATTGTGATGACAAGGGCATGGAGCATTGTGATGACCAGGTCATGCATTATTGTGAAGAGAGGTGTCAGGGAGCATTCTGATGACATATGCAGTGGCCCGCTCTGATGACAATGGCATGGAGCATTGTGATGCCAAGTGTCATGGAGGATTCTGATGACAAATGTAATGGAGCATTGTGATGACAATGGCTTGGAGCATTGTGATGACAAGGGTCAAGGAGCATTGTGCTGACAATCACATGGAGAATTGTGATGACAAAGGTCATGGAGCATTCTGATGACAATCTCCTGGAGTATTTTGATGACAATGGCATGGAGCATTGTGATGAAAACGGCATGGGGCATTGTTATGAAAGAGGCATGGAGCCTTTTGCTGACATGGTTCAAGGAACATTCTGATGACAAGTATGAGGGAGCATTGTGATGACAAGTGTATTGAGAATTGTGATGACAAATGTCATGGAGCATTGCGATGAAAAGGGCATGGAATATTGTGATGACAGGCATCATGGAGCGTTGTGATGACAAGTGTTATGGAACATGGTGATCAAAAGGGTTTGGAGCATTGTGATGACAGAGGTCATGGATCATTTTGATTTCAAGGAGCATGGAGCATTGTGATGACATGGGCATGAAGCAATGTGAACCCAAGTTTCATGGAGGATTGTGATGACAATGGTAATGGAGTATTGTGATGACAAGCACATAGAGCACTGTGATGACAAGGTCATGTAGCATTTTGCTGACAAATGCATGGAACATTGTGATGACATGTGTCATGGAGCACTGTGATGACAAGCGTCACAGAGCATTGTGAAAACAGTGGTCATGGAGCATAGGGATGACAAGGACATGGATCATTGTGATGACAAGGGTCATGGAACATTGGGCTGAAAATGTTCATGGAGTATTTTGATGACAGGTGTCATGGAGAAGTGTGATGACTAGGGAATGGAACATTGTGATGACAAGAGTCCCGAATCATTGTGTTGTCAGGTGTCATGGAGTGTTGTGATGACAGTGGTCATGGAGCATTGTGATGATATTGGCCATGGATCATTGTGATGAGAAGACCTTGGGTAATTGTGATATCGAGCATCATGGAGCACTGTAATGACAAGGGGCATGAAGCATTGTGATGACATGTGTCAGGGAGCATTGTGATGACAGGGGTCATGGAGCATTGTGATGACAAGGGCATGGAGCTTTGTGATGACATGTCCATGGAGCATTGCAATGTCAAGTGGATGGAGAATTGTGATGACAGGAGCATGTAACATTTTGATGAGAAGTGTCATGTAGCATTGTGATGAAAAGGACGTGGAGAATTGTGATGACAAGGGACATGGAGCATTGTGATAACCCGGGCATGGTGCATTGTGATGACAGGGGTCATGGAGCATTATTATGAGAACGGCCATGGTGCATTCTGACATAAGATATCACTTATGAAGGGAATGTAAACATGGCTACATATGAACTGATTTAGGGAAGAGAACAGAGTATCAGATTTAGAAAACAATATAATGCTTGCTTAAGGGGAAAGAGAGGTGGGGAGATGCACAAAACATAAGATTGATATTAGCACAGGTACCGTTCCATTATCCAGAAACAGAAGAGAAAAGCCCTACTCCTTCCTCAGTGAATGGAACTCAACATCCCTATTCCCCTCAGAGAAATATATCTGACTAGTAAGAATTTTAAAACCTATGTATTGATATGTCTCCGTAAGGGAACCAAGTGTGTCTAGAACGACATAAACATGGCAGTGAGAATCAGCTCAAACCCACTATAAAAATGAATTTCAAAACAAAACATAAAAACAGTAAAATTCTTACACAATACCTTCAGGGGTTCTGATGAAACCTGGAATGACCGTATCTACAATGACAGCTGGATGTGGCATAAGGCTGGTCACTTGGGACTGAGAGGATTGGTGAGATTGGGTGAAAAAATGCAGACCCTTTAAAGCAATAATGCCTGCCACCCATTCCATGGTTCCCATCTCTCCAGGTAGAAGGGAATATCACTACAGTTATAACGTGTATGGGAACCTAGAGAATGGAAACCATCTGATGGTGAAAGGTTTCTAAAACTCTACTACTTTTTTCTCTCCTTGTGCTCCAGTTTGACATTCCAACTGCTTTACTATCAATCTCCCAACTTGGAAAGTCAGCCCCTATATCCTCCTGGTACGCACAGTTGGCAAATTTTGCAGAGGATATAAGGGAAGAGAGAGAACCAATGAGAGAGTAGCTGTAGGCATTTGGACGGCCACATGTCTCTCTAATTTTCCGTCACAAAGAGGAATTAACCAAAGTCTCAGCCTGCCCCCCAGAACCAGTATAAGTCCAGAAGCAAAACTGTTGATTTGCGGTCAGCTCACAAAAACGCGAGTTGAAAAATGGAGCTCAGGGCCACAGCAATTCACTAACCTGCAGATTTATAAAGGACTACTCTCTTCGAAAAATCTGTTGAGGGAAAGCCACGAGGCGGAAGGGAAAATGAGGCAGAATGGCATGAAACAGATTTCAAGAGGTACATTGGAATCGCCTTTAAACACAGGAAAAGCATTACAACTTAGAAAATTATGGAAATGGCCATAAAGGGCATATGGGTTTTCACGTGCATATATGCAGGAGAAAACGCATATGCCCTTTTTGGACAAGCAAGCAAGCGGGCAATGCAAATCTGCACTACAAAGAAGTATCACTTCCCACCGGTCAAAAGGGACATCCACAAAATGGGTAAAAACCAGAAAGGCAAGACAGGCCCTGGAGAACAGGGAGCCTTGTTATGCTGATGGGTGGGGTGTAAATTGCCAACTGCCTCTCTGGAGGAGTGCATTGTGTTCCCTAAAACAAGTAAACAACAGAGCTACAGAGCCAAGGGCACTTCCAGTCTAGGGAATATACCTTGGGAAAACTGAAAATCAATAAGACAGATCCACAACAAAATTCAGGGCTGCACTGCTTACAAAAACCTCAACTTGGGTACACATTAAATATCCCAGGAAAGACAAAAATGGTTCAAGAATTTGTGGTACTTACATATGATGGAATATCCCTCAGCCATAAAATCAATGTCATAAGGCCAGTAGCAGCAAAATGAGTGGATTCAGGTATGATAATTCTAAGTGAAATAAGTCACACAGAAAAAGAAACTTATCATAAGATATCACTTATGAAGATCCTGTAAACATGGCTACACATGAACTGAGTTAGGAAAGAAAAGAGAGACTCACATTTAAAAAAAAAAAAAACGCTTATGCTTGCTTAAGGGGGAAAGAGAGGTGGGGTGATGCATAAAATCAGAGTTTGATATTAGTACAGGTACCGTTCCAAAAACCAATTACGAAATAGACAAAACCTACACCTTCCTCAGTGAAAGGGACTCAACACCCCATATTCACCACAGAGTAATATATCTTAAAAGTATGAAACTTAAAACCTATGTATTGATATGTCTCCATAAGGGAATCAAGTGTGTCTAGACTGGCATAAACATGACAGTGAGAATCAGCTCAAACCCACTATAAAAAGGAATTTCAAAAACAAAACAAAAAAAAAGGGAAATTTCTTTCAATTCCTTCAGGGTCTCTGATGAAACCTGGAATGACCCTATCTACAATGACAGCTGGATGTGGCATAAGGCTGGACACATGGGACTGACAGGATTGGTGAGATTGGGTGAGCAAATGCAGACCCTTTAAAGCAATAATGCATGGCACCCATTCCATGGGTCCCAACTATCCAGGTTGAAGGGAATATTACTACAGCTATAACATGTATGGGAAAGCTAGAGAATGGACACACTGTGAATACGAATAGTCTCTAAAACTCAACGTATAGTCCCTCTCCTGGTGCTCCAGTTTGACTTTCCAATGGCTTTACTATCAATCTCCCAACCTGGAGAGACCACACCTTTAACATCCTGTTTCGCACAGGTTGCCAATATCGCAGAGGATGAATGGGAAGAGGGAGAACCAATAAGAGAGTAGCTGTTAGGCATTTGGACGGGCATATGTCACTCTTATTTCCCGGGAGGAAGAAGAATTGACCAAAGTCTCAGCAACCCACCGGGAACCAGTATATGTCCTGAACCAAAATATTGGACTTGCGTACAGCTCAGAAAAAAACAGTTAAAAAACGGAGCTCAGGGGCACAGCAATTCACAAACTGGCAGAGTAATAAAGGACAACTATCGTCCAAAAACCTGTTGAGCGAAGGCCACGAGGCGGACTTGAAAGCCAGGCAGAATAGCCAGAAACGGATTTCAAGAGGTACGTTGGAATCATCTTTAAAGCACAGGAAGAGGGGCACAACTTCGACAATGATGCACTTGGCCTAAAAGGGCTTATGCATTTTCTCCTGAGTATATTCAGAAGAAAACGCATACAGATTTTTGGCCAAGCAAGCAAGCGTTCATGCAAGTCTGCACTACAAAGAAGTATCATTTCCCACCGGTCCACAGGAATATCGAAAAAATGGGTAAAAATCAGAAATTCAAGACAGTCCCTGGAGAAAAGGGAGCCTTGTTATGCTGATGGGCGGGATGTATATTGCCAACTGCCTCTCTGGAGGAGTGCACTGTGTTCCCTAAAAGAAGTAAACAACAGAGCTACAGAGCCAAGGGCACTTCCAGTCTAGGGAATATACCTTGGGAAAACAGGAAATCAATAAGACAGAGCCACCCAAAAATTTAGGCCTGCACTGCTTACAAGAACGTCAACTTGGGTACACCTTAAATATCCCAGGAAATATAAAAATCGTTCAAAAAATTGTGGTACTTACATACGATGGAATATCCCTCAGACATGAAATCAATGTCATAAGACCAGTAGCAGCAAAATGAGTGGATTCAGGTACGATGATTCTAAGTGAAATAAGTCACACAGAAAAAGAAATTTATCATAAGATATCACTTATGAAGATCCTGTAAACATGGCTACACATGAACTGAGTTAGGGAAGAGAAGAGAGTCTCATATTTAGAAAACACTCTTATGCCTGCTTAAGGGGGAAGGAGAGGTGGGGTGATGCATAAAACCAGAGTTTGATATAAGCAGAGGTACTCTTCCAAAAACCAACTATGGAAGACACAAGACCTACACCTTGCTCAGTGAAAGGGACTCAAAACCCCATATTTCCCACAGAGGAATATATCTGACTAGTAAGAATCTTAAAACCTATGTATTGATATGTCTCCGTAAGGGAATCAAGTGTGTCTAGACAGGCATAAACCTGGCTGTGAGAATCAGCTCAAACCAACTATAAAAAGGCATTTCAAAAACAAAACAATAAAACAGGGAAATTCTCTACAATTCCTTCAGGGATTCTGATGAAACCTGGAATGACCCTATCTACAACGACAGCTGGATGTGGCATAAGGCTGGACACATGGGACTGAGAGGATTGGTGAGATTGGGTGAGCAAACGCAGACCCTTTAAAGCAATAATGCATGGCACCCATTCCATGGGTCCCAACTCTCCAGGTTGAAGGGAATATTACTACAGCTATAACATGTATGGGAAACCTAGAGAATGGAAACACTGTGAATACGAAAGGTTTCTAAATCTCAACGAATAGTCCCTCTCCTGGTGCTCAAGTTTGACATTCCAACTGCTTTACTATCAACCTCCCAACTTGGAGAGACAGCACCTTTAACTTCCTGGTTCGCACAGGTTGCCAATTTGGCAAAGAATGAAAGGGAAGAGGGAGAAACAATGAGAGAGTAGCTGTTATGCATTTGGACGGGCACATGTCACTCTAATTTCCCGGGAGGAAGAAGAATTGACCAAAGTCTCAGCCACCCACAGGGAACCAGTATAGGTCCTGAACCAAAATATTGGGTTGCGTTCAGCTAAGAAAAAACCAGTTAAAAATGGAGCTCAGGGGCACAGCAATTCACAAACTGGCAGAGAAATAAAGGGCAACTATCGTCAAAAAATCTTTTGAGGGAAGGCAACGAGGCGGACTTGAAAGTGAGGCAGAATAGCAGGAATCAGATTTCAAGAGGTACGTAGGAATCGCCTGTAAAGCAAAGGAATAGGTGCACAACTTAGACAATGATGCACTTGGCCAAAAAGGGGCTTATGCGTTTTATCCTGAATATATTCAGGACAAAACGCATACGCCCTTTTTGGCCAAGCAAGCAAGCGGGCAATGCAAATCTGCACTACAAAGATGTATCACTTCCCACCGGTCAAAAGGGACATCCACAAAATGGGTAAAAACTGGAAAGGCAAGATAGGCCCTGGAGAACAGGGAGCCTTGTTATGCTGATGGGCGGGATGTAAACTGCCAACTGCCTCTCTGGAGGAGTGAATTGTGTTCCCTAAAACAAGTAAACAACAGAGCTACAGAGCCAAGGGCACTTCCAGTCTAGGGAATATACCTTGGGAAAACTGAAAATCAATAAGACAGAGCCACCCCAAAATTTAGGGCTGCACTGCTTACAACAACCTCAACTTGGGTACACCTTAAGTATCCCAGGAAAGATAAAAATGGTTCAAAAAATTGTGGTACTTACGTATGATGGAATATCCCTCAGCCATGAAATCAATGTCATAATACCAGTAGCAGCAAAATGATTGGATTCAGGTACGATGATTCTAAGGGAAATAAGTCACACAGAAAAAGAAATTTATCATAAGATAATACTTATGAAGATCCTGTAAACATGGCTACACATGAACTGAGTTAGGAAAGAGAAGAGAGTCTCACATTTAGAAAACACTCTTCTTCCTGCTTAAGTGGGAAGGAGAGGTTGGGTGATGCATAAAACCAGAGTTTGATATAAGCACAAGTACCGTTCAAAAAACCAACTATGGAATAGACAAGACCTACACCTTCCTCTGTGAAAGGGACTCAGAACCCCATATTTCCCGCAGAGGAATATATCTGACTAGTAAGAATCTTAAAACCTATGTATTGATAGGTCTCTTTTAGGGAATCAAGTGCGTCTAGACTGGCCTAAACATGGCAGCGAGAATCAGCTCAAACCCACTATAAAAAGGAATTTGAAAAACAACAAAAAGGGAAATTCTTTACAATTCCTTCAGTGTCTCTGATGAAACCTGTAATGACCCTATCTACAACGACAGCTGCATGTGGCATAAGTATGGACACATAGGACTGAGAGGATTGGTGAGACTGGGTGAGCAAATGCAGACCCTTTAAAGCAATAATGCATGGCACACATTCCATGGGTCCCAACTCTCCGGGTTGAAGGGAATATTACTACAGCTATAAAATGTATGGGAAACCTAGAGAATGGACACACTGTGAATATGAAAGGTTTCTAAATCTCAACGAATAGTCCCTCACCTGATGCTCCAGTTGGACTTTCCAACTGCTTTACTATCAATCTCCCAACTTGGAGAAGACAGCACCTTTACCATCCTGGTTGGCACAGGTTGCCAAATTGACAAAGGATGAAAGGCAAGAGGGAGAACCAATGAGAGAGTAGCTGTTTGTCATTTGGACGGGCATATGTCACTGTTATTAACTGGGAGGAAGAAGAATTAACCAAAGTCTCAGCCACCCACCGGGAAACAGTGTAGGCCCTCAACCAAAATATTGGACTTGCGTTCAGCTCACAAAAAACGAGTTAAAAAATGGAGCTCCGGGGCACAGCAATACACAAACTGGCAGAGTAATAAAGGACAACTATCATCCAAAAATCTGTTGAGGGAAGGCAACGAGGTGGACTTGATACGGAGGCAGAATAGCAGGAAACAGATTTCAAGAGGTACGTTGGAATCGCCTTTAAAGCACAGGAAGTGAGGCACCACTTCGACAATGATGCACTTGGCCAAAAAGGGCGTATGCGTTTTCTCCTGAGTATATTCAGGAGAAAACACGTAAACTCTTTTTGGCCAAGCAAGCACGCGGACAATGCAAGTCTACACTACAAAGAAGTATCACTTCCCACCGGTCCAACGGGATATCCACAAAACGGGTAAAAACCAGAAATTCAAGGCAGGCCCTGGAGAACATTGTGCATTGTTATGCTGATGGGTGGGATGTAAATTGCCAATTGCCTCTCTGGAGGAGTGCATTGTGTTCCCTAAAACAAGTAAACAACAGAGCTACAGAGCGAAGGACACATCCAGTCTAGGGAATATACCTTGGGAAACTGAAAATCAATAAGACAGAGCCACCCCAAAATTTAGGGCTGCACTGCTTACAAGAACCTCAACTTGGGTACACATTAAATATCGCAGGAAATATAAAAATGGTTCAAAAAATTGTGGTACTTACGTACGATGGAATATCCCTCAGCCATGAAATCAATGTCATAAGACAAGTAGCAGCAAAATGAGTGGATTCAGGTACGATGATTCTAAGTAAAATAAGTCACACAGAAAAAGAAGCTTATCATAAGATATCACTTATGAAGATCCTGTAAACATGGCTACACATGAACTGAGTTAGGAAAGAGAACAGAGTCTCACATTTAGAAAACACTCTTATGCCTGCTTAAGGGGGAAGGAGAGGTGGGGTGATGCATAAAACCAGAGTTTGATATAAGCACAGGTACCATTCCAAAAACCAACTATGGAATAGACAAGACCTACCTATACCTTCCTCAGTGAAAGGGACTCCAAACCCCATATTTCCCACAGAGGAATATATCTGACTAGTAAGAATATTAAAACCTATGTATTGATATGTCTCTGTAAGGGAATCAAGTGTGTCTAGACTGGCATAAACATGGCAGCGAGAATCAGCACAAACCCACTATTAAAAGGAATTTCAAAAACAAAACAACAAAACAGGGAAATTCTTTACAATTGCTTCAGGGTCTCTGATGAAACGTGTAATGACCCTGTCTACAATGACAGCTGGATGTGGCATAAGGCTGGACACTTGGGACTGAGAGGATTGGTGAGATTGGGTGAGCAAATGCAGAGCCTTTAAAGCAATAATGCATGGCACCCATTCCATGGGTCCCAACTCTCCAGATTGAAGGGAATATTACTACAGCTATAACATGTACGGGAAACCTAGATAATGGACACTGTGAATACGAAAGGTTTCTAAAACTCAACGAATAGTCCCTCTCCTTATGCTCCGGTTTTACTTTCCAACTGCTTTACTATCAATCTCCCAACTTGGAGAGACAGCCCCTTTAACCTCCTGGTTCACACAGGTTGCCAATTTGGCAGAGGATCAAAGGGAAGAGGGAGAACAAATGAGAGAGTAGCTGTTAGGCATTTGGACAGGCACATGTCACTCTAATTGCCCGGCAGGAAGAATAATTATCCAAAGTCTCAGGCACTCACCGGGATCCAGTATAGGTCCTGAACCAAAAATTTGGACTTGCTTTCAGCTCACAAAAAAGGAGTTGAAAAATGGAGCTCAGGGGCAGAGCAATTCACAAACTGGCAGAGTAATAAAGGCCAACTATGTTCCAGAAATCTGTTGAGGGAAGGCAATGAAGCGAACCCGAAAGTCAGGCCGAATAGCAGGAAACAGATTTCAAGAGGTACGTTGGAATCGTCTATAAAGCAGAGGAAGAGTGGCACAACTTCGACAATGTTGCACTTGGCCAAAAAGGGCGTATGCATTTTCTCCTGAATATATGCAGGAGAAAACGCATATGCCCTTTTTGGCCAAGCAAGCAAGCGGGCAATGCAAATCTGCACTACAAAGAAGTATCACTTCCCACCGGTCAAAAGGGACATCCACAAAATGTGTAAAAACCAGAAAGGCAAGACAGGCTTTGGAGAACAGGGAGCCTTGTTATGCTGATGGGCGGGATGTAAGTTGTCAACTGCCTCTCTGGAGGAGTGCACTGTGTTCCCTAAAACAAGTAAACAACAGAGCTACAGAGCCAAGGGCACTTCCAATCTAGGGAATATACCTTGGGCAAACTGAAACTCAGTAAGACAGAGCCACCCCAAAATTTAGGGCTGCACTGCTTACAAGAACCTCAACTTCGGTACAGCTTAAGTATCCCAGGAAAGATAAAAATGGTTCAAAAAATTTTGGTACTTACGTATGATGGAATATCCCTCAGCAATGAAATCAATGTCATAAGACCAGTAGCAGCAAAATGAGTGGATTCAGGTACAATGATTCTAAGTGCAATAAGTCACACAGAAAAAGAATCGTATCATAAGATATCACTTATGAAGATCCTGTAAACGTGGCTACACATGAACTGAGTTAGGAAAGAGAAGAGAGTCTCATATTTAGAAAACACTCTTATGACTGCTTAACTGGGAAGGAGAGGTGGCAGATGCATAAAACCAGAGTTTGATATAAGCACAGGTTCCTTTCCCAAAACCAACTATGGAATAGACAAGACCTACACCTTCCTCAGTGAAACGGACTCAAAACCCCATATCACCCGCATAGGAATATATCTGACTATTAAGAATCTTAAAACCTGTGTATTGACATGTCTCCATAAGGCAATCAAGTGTGTCTAGACTGGCATAATCATGGCAGCGAGAATCATCTCAAACCCACTATAAAAAGAATTTCAAAAACAAACCAAATAAAACAGGGAAATTCTTTACAATTCCTTCAGGGTCTCTGATGAAACCTGGAATGACACTATCTACAACGACAGCTGGATGTGGCATAAGGCTGGACGCATGGGACTGAGAGGATTGGTGAGATTGGTTGAGCAAATGCAGACTCTTTAAAGCAATAATGCATGGCAGCATTTCCATGGGTCCCAACTCTCCAGGTTGAAGGGAATATTACTACAGCTATAACATGTATGGGAATCCTAGAGAATGGACACACTGTGAATACAAAATGTTTCTAAAACTCAATGAATAGTCCCTATCCTGGTGGTGCAATTTGACTTTCCAACTGCTTTACTATCAATCTCCCAACATGGAGAGACAGCACCTTTAACCTCCTGGTTTGCACAGGTTGCCTATTTGGCCTAGGATGAAAGGGAAGAGGGAGAACCAATGAGAGAGTAGCTGTTAGGCTTTTGGATGGGCACATGTCACTCTTATTTCCCCGGAGGAAGAAGAATTAACCAAAGTCTCAGCCAACCACCGGGAACCAGTATAGGTCCTGAACCAAAATATTGGACTTTCGTTCAGCTCACAAAAAACGCGTTACAAAATGGAGCTCAGGGGCACAGCAATTCACAAACTGGCAGAGTAATAAAGGGCAACTATCATCCAACAATCTGTTGAGGGAAGGCAACGAGGCGGACTTATAAGCGAGGCAGAATAACAGGAAACAGATTTCAAGAGGTACGTTGGAATCACCTTTAATGCACAGGAATAGGGGCACAACTTCGACAATGATGCACTTGGCCAAAAAGGGCGTATGCGTTTTCTCCTGAATATATTCAGGAGAAAACGCATACGCCCATTTTGGCCAAGCAAGCAAGCGGGCAATGCAAATCTGCACTACAAAGATATATCACTTCCCACCGGTCATTAGGGGCATCCACAAAATGGGTAAAAACCAGAAAGGCAAGACACGCCCTGGAGAACAGGGAGCCTTGTTATGTTGATGGTCGGGATGTAAATTGCCAACTGCCTAACTGGAGGAGTGCATTGTGTTCCCTAAAACAAGTAAACAACAGAGCTACAGAGACAAGGGCACTTCCACTCTAGGGAATATACCTTGGGAAAACTGAAAATCAATAAGACAGAGCCACCCCAATATTTAGGCCAGCACTGCTTACAAGAACCTCAACTTGGGTACACCTTACATATCCCTGGAAATATAAAAATGGTTCAAAAATTGTGGTACTTACGTACGATGGAATATCCCTCAGCCATGAAATCAATGTCATAAAACCAGTAGCAGCAAAATGAGTGGATTCAGGTACGATGATTCTAAGTGAAATAAGTCACACAGAAAAAGAAACTTATCATAAGATATCACTTATGAAGATCCTGTAAACATGGCTACACATGAACTGATTTAGGAAAGAGAACAGAGTCTCACATTTAGAAAACACTCTTATGCCTGCTTAAGGGGGAAGGAGAGGTGGGGTGATGCATAATACAGAGTTTGATATAAGCACAGGTACCGTTCCAAAACCAACTATGGAATAGAGAAGACCTACAACTTCCTCACTGAAAGGCACTCAAAACCCCATATTTTCCGCAGAGGTATATATCTGACTAGTAAGAATCTTAAAACCTATGTATTGATATGTCTCTGTAAGGGAATCAAATGTGTCTAGACTGGCATAAACATGGCAGTGAGAATCAGCTCAAACCCACTATGAAAAGGAATTTGAAAACCAAAAAACAAAGGGAAATTCTTTACAATTCCATCAGGTTCTCTGATGAAACCTGGAATGACCCTATCTACAATGACAGCTGGATGTGGCATAAGGCTGGACACATGGGACTGAGAGGATTGGTGAGATTGGGTGAGCAAAAGCATACCCTTTAGAGCAGTAATGCATGGCACCAGGTCCATGGGTCCCAAGTCTCCAGGTTGAAGGGAATATTAGTATAGCTATAACATGTATGGGAAACCTAGAGAATGGACATACTGTGAATATGAAAGGTTTCTAAAACTCAACGAATAGTCCCTCTCCTTGTGCTCCAGTTTGACTTTCCAACTGCTTTACTATCAATCTCCCAACTTGGAGAGACAGAACCTTTTACCTCCTGGTTCGCACAGGTTGCCAATTTGGCAAAGGATGAAAGGGAAGAGGGAGAACCAATGAGAGAGTAGCTGTCAGGCATTTGGACGGGCACATGTCACTCTTATTTCCCGTGAGGAAGGAGAATTAACCAAAGCCTCAGCCACCCACCGAAAACCAGTATAGGTTCTGAAAAAAAATAATATAGAACTTGCGTTCAGCTCACAAAAAATGAGTTACAAAATGGAGCTCAGGGGCACAGCAATTCACAAACTGGCAGAGTAATAAAGGGCAACTATCATCCAAAAATCTGTTGAGGGAAGGCAACGAGGCGGACTTATAAGCGAGGCAGAATAGCAGGAAACAGATTTCAAGAGGTACGTTGGAATCACCTTTAACACACAGGGATAGGGGCACAACTTCGACAATGATGCACTTGGCCAAAAAGGGCGTATGCCTTTTCTCCTGAATATATTCAGGAGAAAACGCATATGCCCTTTTTGGCCAAGCAAGCAAGCGGGCAATGCAAATCTGCACTACAAAGAAGTATCACTTCCCACCGGTCATTAGGGGCATCCACAAAATGGGTAAAAACCAGAAAGGCAAGACAGGCCCTGGAGAACAGGGAGCCTTTTTATGCTGATGGGTGGGATGTAAATTGCCAACTGCCTCTCTGGAGGAGTGCATTGTGTTCCCTAAAACAAATAAACAACAGAGCTACAGAGCCAAGGGCACTTCGAGTCTAGGGAATATACCTTGGGAAAACTGAAAATCAATAAGACAGAGCCACCCCAAAATTTAGGGCTGCACTGCTGACAAGAACCTCAAATTGCGTACACCGTAAATATTCCGTGAAAGATAAAAATGGTTCAAAAAATTGTGGTACTTACGTTATGATGGAATATCCCTCAGCCATGAAATCAATGTCATAAAACCAGTAGCAGCAAAATGAATGGATTCAGATATGATGATTCTAAGTGAAATAAGTCACACAGAAAAA